>NC_064647.1:253091144-253409894 GCF_023864345.2 Schistocerca serialis cubense | reverse complement strand
CGTCCCTCTCGTGCCAACGAAATTCCTCCCATAGTTCTTTGGTTGTGCAGAATGCAGCCATCTGAAAATATGGTGACTGGAAATGGTACATTGGAAAAAATGATAATGAAGCATCTTAAAGGTCGTCAGTGCAACGAAATATATATAAAAGGTTGAAACGAATGTATATAGTACTTACTTCATTGTATCTCGGTAAGAATTACATCATTTACCCCAGTATGTATAGCGAATTAAAATTCTAAAAGCAACTCACCTCCATACCAACTGACACATTCCCAGGTGTGTGGGGTCAGAAAGGTCTTGCAAGGCTCACAACAACTAGATAGTAACTGGCAGGTTGACTGAAACACTCTAATGGCATACTGCAGTGAAGATGGGAAGGTACTGAAAATGTAAACAATGGCAGGTGGTGTGTATTAGGATGTGACAAGTTGGATCGTGCACGTAGACAAAAATGACCCCACACGTCCAGTAAAGGGTTAATTGAGAACCAATTTCAGCATATAAACTGCATTTTAGCCTTCATTCATTGAGTCATGAAGAGTGTAAAGATCTTGACATTCTTTTAAATACTTTACTGTTATGTAGTTTCTAATTTATAGAAATAGTCTTTACTTAGTTTTAGCACTTAAACTGTGTTGTTAGTTCCAGGAATGTCAAATTTTGTAAATCAAACTGCAGCAGCTAATACTAGTGGCCAGCCTTGGAACAAAGAACTAGACAGTGAGGATATAAACTTGCTGCACCGTGAGTTACTGTGTTCTTATGGACTGATTAATTAATAAATTAATTACTTCATTCATCCACCTGTAGGCAATCTGCATTGTATGAATGTAGTCAGAATGTTCACAATTTTCAGATTATTTATACATACAGTGCTACAGAAGCGTATCTTAATACATTTAATATTGAAGCCTTTGTGGCCCAAGAAAGCAAAATATATTTTGGGAAAAAAATATAAAATAATTACACTAATAAGAATGAGAGGATTACTCTTGCATTTTTTTTACTGCACGTGGTTTCGCTGTAAAATCACTAGTCCAGAATGAACAGTTCTCAGATATGGCAGTCAATCTGTTCGCAGTACAATGCAGGATAGTTCTTCACATTATTAACATACATGCCTACATCACACACTTCACAACTCCACTTAGTACGACTGGTATTAGCTGCTTTGTTACAAAGTACACATCTGTTGTTGTTGTTGTGGTCTTCAGTCCTGAGACTGGTTTGATGCAGCTCTCCATGCTACTCTATCCTGTGCAAGCTTTTTCATCTCCCAGTACCTACTGCAACCTACATCCTTCTGAATCTGCTTAGTGTATTCATCTCTTGGTCTCCCTCTACGATTTTTACCCTCCACGCTGCCCTCCAATACTAAATTGGTGATCCCTTGATGTCTCGGAACATGTCCTACCAACCGATCCCTTCTTCTGGTCAAGTTGTGCCACAAACTTCTCTTCTCCCCAATCTAAGGTTATTGAAACTTTTCCCATGTGCTATGTTGGGTTTGAATGAGTTCTGTTCCATTGGCAGTATCTTTCCACCATTTGGGGTTGACTTTGTAGTTCTCGAAAGACGTGCAGTGATTACAAGGTGACACACTAGGAATGACATGGATGTACCCTGTTCACATCTTTCTGTGAAAAAGGCTACTAGTTCACAACAGTCGCAGCATATGATGGCACCACTTTTTACTTTTTTTTGCCAGTTTCATGTAGGGATTTTATTATATCCATGCAGGTATCCCATATGAGGATTGTAATCTTTTACAGGTTGTAGGCACCATATCCCGGCACCTGTGCTGTCATTTTTTTTCTTGTGGATGTTGACGTGTCCTTTATGTTTTGTCAATTGGAGAAAAAGAGTTGCTTTTTTTAAAATCTTTCATAACATAGAAACAATTTCTTCTTCAGAACAGACAAATTGGAAGTCTCCTCTGTCCACCATCTTCTCACTGCTGAAATCTAAAGACATCCCAACTCACCCTCAGTGAACAGAGGTAATGAAGTAAAATAATTATTGAGAAATGCCTTGTGGTTCAATCGATGAAGGCTTTGTCGTAGTTTTGACACTAGCACCTTTATTTATTTTGTAGTGTTTCCTGCGGCTTTATAGTAAGTATCTTAC
This sequence comes from Schistocerca serialis cubense, assembly GCF_023864345.2. NCBI lineage: Eukaryota > Metazoa > Arthropoda > Insecta > Orthoptera > Acrididae > Schistocerca > Schistocerca serialis. The sequence goes on along the minus strand of NC_064647.1, from coordinate 253,407,764 downwards.
CTCTTCCACATCCCAGAGGATCTCCTGACTATGAATCAATTGGAATGAGAAGTACATGTAATCTAACCTCATCTCAAACTGTAATATGCAGCTGTTTCCATTTGCTTGCAACAATATTTTATAACCCCTATTTGTTGGCCTCTGGGGTAAATATTGCTTCACACTGGAACAGCCAATGTATCTGATATTCAATCACACACTGGTTCTCTGTTGATTGAGAAGAGTGATAGAAAGGAGTGGAAATGTAGAAGAGGATGTACCTTGTATAATTTACCATAGCCACCTTCTCGTTTCTTGGGCTGCTGCTCATTGTCATTTACATTGTTGCCCAGCAACCAAGAAAATATATTTCATGAGAACACTGAATAAATGTAAGTAACTCACTTCACAGGATCAGAAGACCAGTGATGTTTATACTGGGTGATCTCTTTGTGCCCATTAGTAGAACAATAAACATTTCCAGATATTTGTATTAAGGCAAAATGGAAAAATAATGTCTTTGCCCCTAAACTTCCCATTACATTTACGTACCTTACAGACAGCTGTTGTGTGATGTAAAATCTCTACTTTATCACTTTAGTGTATATAAGTATTTGCTGTATAGGGGGGACAAAAGTAAAGCCCTATGGAAAAAAGACTGCAATTAATATACCACAAGTATATATGTATATAAAGTGGTTCCTTTGTATTGTATCATCTTATCATTCTGTGTTAAAATGTATTGAATTTTGTTTGTATTCACATATTTGTAAGTTCCATTTCCTTGAAATGGTTTCCTGTAAGCTGACATATTTGGACAATATCCATATAGTATTTATTGTCTACAGATGGCTAAATAAAATAAGTAAATAAATATTGCAAGAAATCTACATATTTCATCTTCATTTGTATGCACAAAATTTGTTGAGCCACCTATCTTTTGAATTGCATTTAGATTTGTTTCATATATTATTGTAAGTAACAACTGGAGGGAATAGTGTACAAAAGATTTGTGTTGGTGATTCTTTGCCCCCTTCAGCACTAGGATGTGTATTGTCACAACAGTCTTTTCAACCTTTGTAAATCAGAAACTGCTCCCATGTAACTGCATTATCAGCTGTTGTTTCCAACACTTGCTCTCGATATGGAGAATCACGTTAAGTTACCAACAACTATACTGGTTCATCATTGAAAATAAAATGGTTTAGAACTTGTATGTACTTCATTGTCAAAACTCAACTTTCACTATCAGATATACAAGAGTCGGTCACTTCGTATTGCCAATGGCAAGGAAAGCATATATGAAGAAGAGAAATTTGTTAACATCGAGTATAGATATCAGTGTCAAAGTCTTTCCTGAAAAGTACTTGTGTGGAGTGTAGCCATGTATGGACATGAAACATGGACGCTAAATAGTTTTGACAAGAAGAAGAAAATAGAAGCTTTCGAAATGTGGTGCTACAGGAGAATGCTGAAGATTAGATGGGTAGATCACATAACTAATGAGGAGGTACTGAATAGGATTTGGGAAAAGAGGAATTTGTGGCACACCTTGACTAGAAGAAGGGATCACCAATTTAGCAGTGGAGGAAAGCGTGGAAGGTAAAAATCGTAGAGGAATACCAAGGGATGAATACGCTAAGCAGATTCAGAAGGATGTAGGTTGCAGTAGTTACTCAGAGATGAAGAAGCTTGCACAGAATAGAATAGCATGGAGAGCTGCATCAAACCAGTCTCTGAGCTGAAAACCACAACACATTTCCATTAATATTTCAGTATCTAACTCACTTGCTTTGAATTTTCTTCTGGTGCAGTGGGCGAACACTCGAAGCAAAAAAAAAAAAAAAAAAAAAAAAAAAAAAAAACCCACAGAATCCTCACTAACTGGTGTCACACTCTCCCATGGTTTAAACAAGCCTGTGGCCATTCATGCTGCCCTTCTCTGTATATGTTTAATATCCCCTGTTAGTCCTATCTGGTATGGGTCCCACACATTTCAGCAGTATTGTAGAACCAGTCGCACTAGTGATTTTTAAGCATTCTCCTGTGTAGACTGACGGTGCTTCTCCAGTACTCTACCAATAAACTGAAGTCTACAACGTGCTTTACCCACAACTGAACCCATGTGATCAGTCCATTTCATATCCCTACAGAGTGTTACACCGAGATATTTGTATGGGTTGGACAATTCCAACAGTGACTCATTGATATTGTAGTCATAGGACACTAAGCCTGTGGGGCCATTTTTTTTTTTTTTTTTTTTTTTTTTTTTTTTTGAAGAGGAAAATTCTACATTTAGATTAAATTGCCAATCTCTGCACCACACTGAAGTCGTATCAAGATCTGACTGAATGTTTATCCAGCTTCTTTCAGGTATCACTTCATCATAGATAACTGCATGCTCTGCAAAAAGCCTGATTTTGCCATTACTAATGTGTACAGGGTAGTTAATATACAGTATGAACAGCCAGCCAGGGTCCCAACACGCTTCCCTCGGGCACACCCAGTGTTACTTCTACATCTGACCATGACTTTCCATACAAGATAACATGCTGTGCCCTCCCTACCAGAAAATCCTCAATCCAGTCACAAATTTCACTCGATACCTCATATGATGGTACTTTTGACAATAAGCGTAGGTCCAGTACTAAGTCAAATGCTTCTCAGAAGTGAAGAAACATTGCATGTACCTGGTTGTCATGATCCAGCGCTTTCAGTATGTCGTATGAGGAAAGTCTGAGTTAGATTTCACACGATCAGTATTTTCAAAACCTGTGCTGGTTGGCATTGAGGAGGTCATTGTGTTAAAGACACCTCGTTTTGTTGGAGCTGAGAATATGTTCTAAGATTTTACAACAAATTGACATCAAGGATATTGGATGGTAATTTTGTGAATCGCTTTTAGTGCCCTTCTTGTAGATGCGTGTGACCTGTGCCTTTCTCCGTGCACTGGGCACGGTTTTTTGTTCGAGGGATCTATGATGGATACAGTTAGAAGAGGAGCTCACTTGGCTGTAAATTCAGTATAGAATCTGACAGGGATTCTGTTTGGGCCTGGAGCTTTGTTCAATTTCAACAGCTTTATCTGTTTCTCAACACCATTGACACTAATACTTATTTCATTCATCTTTTCAGTGGTACGAGGATTAAATTGGGACAATTCTCCTGGGTTTTCCTTTCTAAAGGGACATTTGAAAGTGGAGTTAAGCATTTCACCTTTTGCTTTGCTACACTCAATTTCAGTTCCTGTTTCATTTGCTAAGGACTGGGCTCTAACTTCGGTGCCACTAACAGTCTTTACATACAACCAGAATTTCTTTCGGTTCTGTGAAAGATCACTTGACAATATTCTGCGACAGTAGTCATTGAAGGCTTCATACATTGTTCTCTTGACAGCTAGTGCATTTCATTTAGCATCCCTCTATCTATAGCCCTACACTTTGTTTTACACCTATTCTGTAGTAATCTCCGTTTCCTTAGAAGTTTCTTTACGGGAATAGCATACCGCGGAAATTCCGTATCACTATGATCTGTTCTACTGGGTATATATCTATCCAGTGCATGGTCAACTATTCTATTAAACTTCAGCCAGAGATCCTCTACATGCTCCTGCCCTGTGTTGAAAGTTAAAAGATCCTCATGAACATTGAGATACGGCACTTCTGACTTTTTTTTATCTAGTTGACTGAACATGTATTTCTTTCTGCGTGTTTTAGTTGCCTGTGTCCTCAGAGCCTTTTGAAACCATGACTGAATAAAATCTTCTTGGTTTTCAAGCCGCGTCAATTCAAATCAAATTCTTGCGCTAGTTCCACCATCATCACTAAAGTAAAACTACTGACTGCCAGTACTGGCATTATTTCTCACTTACATACCTACATTTATGGCTGCTGGCACCAATCAGAGAGGGCCAAAACAATGTGTGTGTGTGTGTGTGTGTGTGTGTGTGTGTGTGTGTGTGTGTGTGTGTGTGTGTGTGTGTGTGAGAGAGAGAGAGAGAGAGAGAGAGAGAGAGAGAGAGAGAGAGAGAGAGAGAGAGAGAGAGAGAGAGAGAGACGAGTTGGGCAGCTCATAGCTGCTCTGGCCCACCGAGGGAGCGATTGACGTTAGGTGGCGCGAGGGGTCGGCGCCACATTCGAAACTGCCGCTCCCGCCTCCCTACAAGCGTTAAGCATTCGTTGTTGCTTCCTTTCAACATACTCAGTGAATAGACCTTGTCTCTGTTGAAATTGTTGCTGTTCATTCTAATTTCAGCCACCTCCTTTGTAAAGGAGTCCCAGTATGTTGACACATGAGCCAAGACTCTCGTGTTCTCAAGCTGTATTTTGTGTCCATTTTCAAGGCAGTGCTCAGCTGTGGCTGATTTGTTGAGCTGCCTTTGCGTAATATTTCTCTTGTGTTCTGTACAACGCCCCGCAGCTCTGCGAATTGTCCGCACTAGATAGATGCGGCCGCACTCGCAAGAAGGGACACCATACATACCAGGCACATGAACAGCTATGTCATCTTTAGCAGGGCATTTGTAATGTCTCTTTTGCGGTAGCCATTCTACCTGAACACACAGCTCAAATGCTGCAATTAAGGCTGTAGGTGGTCGTCGTCAGAAATAACTTTGGCTCTCTGTATTAACATGTTGAAGACCACTTCATTTTGTACAGGGTGGTGAAAACTACTGGTGTTCAAATATCGATCAGTGTGCATCAGTTTCCTGTGCACTGAATGACCAAGGCAGCCTCCTGCCTTCTGCCCAACTAAAACCTCCAAGAACGCTAGCTTGCCATCCTTCTCCATCTCGATGGTAAATTTAATGTTGGGATGGACACCGTTCATGTGATCCACGAACTGCTACAGTGTATTCTCACCGCGAGTCCAGATGAGGAAGGTGTCATCAACATGCCTAAGGAGCGAGATGGACGCAACACCAGGGGCAGAGCCTGCTCCTCAAAGTGCTCGATGAAGAAATTCTCAACTGCAGCGGACACCGTCTGCGGATGCATTGTTTCGGCCCACTCTAATTGGTGCCAGTGGCCATAATCATAGGTATATAAGTGGGGAATAATGCTAACCCTGGCAGTCAGTAGTTTTACTCTTGATGACAACAGTGGAGCTAGCCATTGAAAGCTCAAGAATTTGATTCAAATTGTTGTGGCTTGAAACCCGATAAGTAGTATTAATACATGTAGTTGCTTTCTTTGTCAACAGTGAATTTAGTGATTGCTATTGTTAGTTCCATAAATAGTTCTACTAGTGTAACTGAACTTCGGTAACGTAGACGTAGATCATTGGCACAGCGGAAAGTTCCACAGGACTGGAAGAAGGCCCAGGTCATAGCACTCTATAAAAAGGGTAGAAAATCGGATGCACATAATTACCGGCCAGTTTCACTGACAGATTTGTTGTAGAATCGTGGAACATATTTTGTGTTCTGACATACTGACGTTTCTAGACTCTGAGAAGCTCATTTGCAGAAAACAGCACTGTTTTAGGAAACAGCAGTCATGTGAGACACAGCTGGCCCTCTTTGTGCATGATATACAACAGGCTCTAGATACTGTCTCCCAGCTTGATGCCATATTTCTCGACTTTCGAAAGGCGTTAGACTCAGTTCCGCACTGTCGCTCGCTCCAAAAAATGTGTGCTTACGGTCTATCTGATGACATATGCGGTTGGATAGAAAGTTTTCTAACCGACAGAGAGCAGTATGTCGCCCTGAATGGGGTGACTTCGACAGAAACGAGTGTAACTTCACATATGCCCCAGGGCAGCACAATAGGTCAGCTGCTTTGTACGATTTACATAAACGATCTGCTTGGTGGTATTGACAGTGGCATTAGACTGTTAGCCGATGATGCTGTAGTCTACAGGAAAGTAGTATCACGTGAAAGTTGTGTACAAATCAATAAGGATTTGCAAAAAATAAATGCTTGGTGTAATGACTGGCAGTTATCTCTCACTATTAGTAATTGTAACCTACTGCGTATAACCGCAAAAATCCCCATTAACCCTGTGGTGCATAGTGTCCACTACAGTGGACAGCTGTTAATGGTCGTTTCTTTGGCATTTTCAATGAGTCCTGAGGCTGCAAATGCACACAGTTCATTGCAGTGGGCACTACCTACTAGTGTTGTGTCCTGCATGCATTTTCGACCTCATGACTGATTGAAAACAGAGAATTGACCATTAAAAGTTGTCCACTGCAGTGAAATTCATGCAACACAGGGTTAATATAAGACTACAAAATAAATGCCTGGTCTTCAGAAGCAGTAACATCCGTCAAGTATCTGGGTGTGATTATTTGAAATGATCTCAAATGGAATGATCAGATTACACAAGTAACGGGCAAGGTGAACTCTAGATTGTGGTTTATTGGTAGAATCCTGAAGCGTTGCAGTCCTTCAACAAAGGAAATTGCTTACAATACTTTAGTTCATCCAGTCTTGATAGTATTGTTCGCTTGTATGGGACCCTTACCAGTCGGGTCTGATTCGAGCGATTGAGAAAGTCCAAAGATTATTTTAGCCATCGCAAGAGCATTACAAATTTCATAGAAAGGTTGAAGTGGGGCACACTTGGAGATAGACGACGTGCCAAACGGAAGGGGCTGCTCACTAAATTCCGAAATTCGATCTTCGCCGAGGATTTAGAGCGTATATTATTACCACCAACTTTCAAATCGTGCAATGATCACCATTCAAAGATAGGGAAATTAGAGCTCATACTGAGGCATTCAGCCAGCCGTTTTTCCCTTGTGCGATCCGCGAGTGGAACGGGGGGGGGGGGATATGACTTTTCCGCGAATTGTGCCCTCCGCCATACAGTGTTTGGTAGCTAGTGGAGTATATATGTAGATGTTTAGTTTTTTCCCCCAGTAGCTGTAAAATTTTACCATGAGTAAGTAGTGTGGGCTCTGTGTAGGTTTATGAGTAGTGGGTTACAGTGTGGAATTTGTTCAAAGTATTTTCATTGGGGGGGGGGGGGGGGGAATGCAGTGCAATCACTCGCAGAAAAATTCCTGTATTCCTGTAGTAGTTGGTGTTGGATCTGCACCTTTTTTAGACTGAAGTCAGCTGATATGTATACCTGCTTAAAGGAAGTCCCTCTAACTAAGGGCTCACCTTCAGAGGATGTAATGTTTCCAAGTAGAGAAGGAATTAGCATATTTCATCAAAATATAAGAGATATTACAAATAAAGTTAGTGAACTGCTTATAGGTGTTGAGTATGAAATTATTGGTATATAAGAGCACCACAGAAATGATTTGACAATTCAGAGGCTTCCCTTACCAGGATACAGATTAGCTGGCAGTTTTCAAGAAATTACTTGCGGGCTGGGGGAGTACCTATGTACGTATATAAAAAAAGGGGGGGGGGGGCAGTTGAATTTAGTGAAACTAAACTTCTAGTTGTTGTTGTATAGGCCCCCCTAACTCTGATTTCAGATCATTTCTGCTCAAGCTAGAGGGGGTACTTGATTCATTTGTAGGAAATACCAGAAATTAGTCGTGGTGACTTGAATATAAATTTTGTATATGATGGGGCAAGAAAAAGGATGTTGGTATATCTCATATATTCATATGATCTGATGCAGACTGTTTTTTCCAACTAGGGTGCAGGGGATCAGTAGCACAGCCATAGGCAATATTTTTATTCATTCTTCATTACTAGATGGGCATTCTGTTAGTAAAAGGGTGAATGGCCTTTCAGACCGTGATACACAAATTTTAACACTGAAAGGCTTTAGTACTCAAACAAATATCACATTTAATTACAAACTATGTAGGAAAGTTAATCCAACAACAGTAGTTTTTTAAACCATGTCAAGGAACAAGAATGGCAGGATGTTTATAGTGCCAATAACATAGATGGTAAATATAATGCTTTCCTTAACACATTTCTCATGCTCTTTGAGAGTTGCTTTCCATTACAACATTCTAAACGGGGTACTAGCAGTAATAGGCAGCCCGGGTGGCTGACTAGTGGGATAAGGATATCATGTAGAACAAAGCGAGAATTATATCAAAATGTTAGAAGTAGTCACAATCAAGCTGCAGTATCCATTACAATCAGTATTGTAAGGTGCTTAATAAATGTTATTAGGAAGGCAAAGAGTATGTGGTATGCAAATAGAATAGCTAACTCACAGGATAAAATTAAAACCATATATTTAGTTGTGAAGGAAGTGTCTGATCAGTAGCACAAGGTCGGCGATATAGTCAGTTCGCAGTAAAAATATTTCTGTACTGATAAGTCAAATATATGTACAGTATTTAACAATCATTTTCTGAGCATTGCTGTAGAATTAAATGAAAATTTAAGTTTCTTCAGGGAATCATAAAACTTTCTTGGCAAATGCTTTTCCGAGATTGATGTCTGAAGTACTCAACTACGATACAGGCAAGAGGGAGCTAGTCAATAATTAAGTCACTGAGAACTAAGGACTCTCATGGTCATGATGGAGTGCCTATCAGAATATCAAAGTACTGTGCTGCACATGTTAGCCCTGTATTTAGCCATATTTGTAATTTTACCTTTAGGAATGGTCAGTTTCCTGAACAATTAAAGTTCTCAGTAGTAAAGCTGCTTTATAAAAAAAGAGAAAGGGATAATGCAGATAATTTTAGACCTGTTTCTATACCATCAGTGTTTGCTTAAGTTATTGAAAAGGCCATGTATGTAAGAATAATTGATCATTTTATATGTACTGTTCGACTTTAGAAGTCATATAACAACTGAAAGTGCTATATTCTCTTTTCTCTGTGAGGTACTGAACACGTTAAACAAAAGGTTTTGAATGCTAGGAATATTTTTTGATTAAACTAAGGCATTCGATTGCATTGATCATAAAATACTGCTCCAGAAGTTGAACCATTACAGAATATGGGAAGTAGCTCGCAGTTGGTTCACCTCTTACTTTACCAGCAGACAGCAAAAGGTAATTATTCACAATAATGGGAGTGGCTGTGATGGGGGTTCTGAGTGGGGGTACGGTCAAGTGGGGGGTGCCCCAGGGATCAGTGTTGGGGCCACTCCTGTTCCTTATTTATATAAATGATATGCCCTCTAGTATATGGGTAACTCTAAAATATTTCGGTTTGCTGATGACACTAGCTTGGTAGTAAAGGATGTTGTGTGCAGCATTGGCCCGGTTTCAAATAGTGCATTTCATGACGTAAGTTCATGGCTTGTAGAAAATAAATTATCACTAAATCACAGTGAGACTCAGTTTTTACAGTTTCTAACGCACAATTCAACAAAGCATGACATTTTAATTTCACGGAATGGGCATGTTGTTGTTTTTGTTGTGGTTGTGGTCTTCAGTCCAGAGACTGGTTTGATGCAGCTCTCCATGCTACTCTGTCCTGTGCAAGCTTTTTCATTCCCCAGTACCTACTGCAAGCTACATCCTTCTGAATCTGCTTAGTCTATTCATCTCTTGGTCTCCCTCTATGATTTTTACCCTCCGTGCTGCCCTCCAATACTAAATTGGTGATCCCTTGATGCCTCAGAATATGTCCTACCAACCGATCCCTTCTTCTAGTCAAGTTGTGTCACAAACTTCTTTTTTCCCCAATCCTATTGAATACCTCCTCATTAGTTATGTGATCTACCCACCTAATCTTCAGCATTCTTCTGTAGCACCACATTTCGAAAGCTTCTATTCTCTTCTTGTCTAAGCTATTATCGTCCCCGTTTCACTTCCATACATGGCTACACTCCATACAAACACTTTCAGAAAAGACTTCCTCACACTTAAATCTATACTCGATGTTAACAAATTTCTCTTCTTCAGAAACGCTTTCCTTGCCATTGCCAGTCTACATTTTATGTCCTCTCTACTTCGCCCATCATCAGTTATTTTGCTCCCCAAATAGCAAAACTCCTTTACTACTTTAAGCGTCTCATATCCTAATCTAATACCCTCAACATCACCCAATTTAATTAGAGTACATTCAATTATCCTCATGTTGCTTTTGTTGATGTTCATCCTCCTTTCAAGACACTGTCCATTCTGTTCAGCTGCTCTTCCAGGTCCTTTGCTGTCTCTGACAGAATTACAATGTCATCGGCGAACCTCAAAGTTTTTATTTCTTCTCCATGGATTTTAATACCTACTCCGAACTTTTCTTTGTTTCCTTTATGGCTTGCTCAGTATACAGATTGAATAGCATCGGGGATAGGCTACAACCCTGTCTCACTCCCTTCCCAACCACTGCTTCCCTTTCGTGCCCCTCGACTCTTATAACTGCCATCTGCTTTCTGTACAAATTATAAATAACCTTTTGCTCCCTGTATTTTACCCTTGCCACCTACAGAATTTGAAAAAGAATATTCCAGTCAACATTGTCAAAAGCTTTCTTTAAGTCTACAAATGATGGAAACGTAGGTTTGCCTTTCCTTTATCTTTCTTCTAAGATAAGTTGTAGGGTCAGTATTGCCTCCCGTGTTCCAACATTTCTACGGAATCCAAAGTAATCTTCCCTGAGGTCGGCTTCTACCAGTTTTTCCATTCATCTGTATAGAATTTGTGTTAGTATTTTGCAGCCGTGGCTTATTAAACTGATAGTTCGGTAATTTTCATATCTGTCAACCCTTGCTTTCTTTGGGATTGGAATTATTATATTCTTCTTGAAGTCTGAGGGTATTTCGCCTGTCTCGTACATCTTGCTCACCAGATGGTAGAGTTTTGTCAGGGCTGGCTCTCCCAAGGCTCTCAGTAGCTCTAATGGAATGTTGTCTACTCCCAGGGCCTTGTTTCGATGTAGGTCTTTCAGTGCTCTGTCAAACTCTTCACGCAGTCTCATATCTCCCATTTCATCTTCATCTACATTCTCTTCCATTTCCATAATATTGTCCTCAAGAACATCACCCTTGTATAGACCCTCTACATCCTCCTCCTACCATTCTGCTTTCCTTTCTCTGCTCGAAACTGGATACCCATCTGAGCTATTGATATTCATGCAAGTGGTTCTCTTTTCTCCAAAGGTCTCTTTAATTTTCCTGTGGGCAGTATCTATCTTACCCCTAGTGAAATACACCTCTACATCCTTATATTTGTCCTCTAGCCATCCCTGCTTAGCCATATTGCACTTCCTGTCGATCTCATTTTTGAGGCGTTTGTATTCAGTTTTGACTGTTTCATTTCCTGAATTTACGTATTTTCTCCTTTCATCAATTAAGTTCAGTATCTCTTCCGTTACCCAAGGATTTCTATTAGCCCTCGTCTTTTTACCTACTTGATCCTCTGCTGCCTTCACTATTTCATTCATCAAAGCTACCCATTCTTCTTCTACTGTATTTCTTTCCCCCATGCTTTTCAATTGTTCCCTAATGCTCTCCCACAAACTCTCTACAACCTCTGGTTCTGTCAGTTTATCCAGGTCCCATCTCTTTAAATTCCCACCTTTGTGCAGTTTCTTTAGTTTTAATCTAAAATTCATAATCAATCGAGTGTGGTCAGAGTCCACTTCTGCCCCTGGAAATGTCTTACAATTTAAAACCTTTGGCTATGATTAAGTTATGCTCTGTGCAAAATTCTACCAGGCGGCTTCCTCTTTCATTCCTTACCCTCATTCCATATTCACCTACTATGTTTCCTTCTCTTTCTGTTCCTACTCTTGAATTGCAGTCACCCATGACTATTAAATTTTCGTCTCCCTTCACTACCTGAATAATTTCTTTTATCTCGTCATACATTTCATCAATTTCTTCATCTGCAGAGCTAGTTGGCATATAAACTTGTACTACTGTGGTAGGCGTGGACTTCGTATCTATCTTGGCCACAATAATGTGTTCACTATGCTGTTTGTAGTAGCTTACCCACATTCCTATTTTTTTATTCATCATTAAACCTACTCTTGCATTACCCTATTTGATTTTGTATTTATAACCCTGTATTCACCTGACCAGAAGTCTTGTTCATCCTGCCACCGAACTTCACTAATTCCCACTATATCTAACTTTAACCTATCCATTTCCCTTTTTAAATTTTCTAACCTACCTGCCCGATTAAGGGGTCTGACATTCCACACTCCGACCCGTAGAACGCCAGTTTTCTTTCTCCTGATAACAACGTCCTCCTGAGTAGTCCCCGCCCGGAGATCCGAATGGGTAACTATTTTACCTCCGGAATATTTTACCCAAGAGGACTCCATCATCTTTAAACCATACAGTAAAGCTGCATGCCCTCGGGAAAAATTACGGCTGTAGTTTCCCCTCGCTTTCAGCCGTTCGCAGTACCAGCACAGCAAGGCCGTTTTGGTTAGTGTTAAAAGACCAGATCAGACGATCATCCAGACTGTTTCCCCTGCAATTACTGAAAATTCTGCTGCCCCTCTTCGGGAACCGCACGTTTGTCTGGCCTCTCGACAGGTACCCCTCCGTTGTGGTTGCACCTTTGGTACGGCTATCTGTATAATTGAGGCACGCAAGCCTCTCCACCAACGGCAAGGTCCATGGTTCATGGAGGGGAGAATGGGCATATGATTAGTGAAACTGAACAGTTCAAATTTCTGGTTGTTCAGATAGATAGTAAGCTGTTGTGGAAAGCCCACATTTAGGATCTCGTTCAAAACTTAATGCTGCCATTTTTACTATTCGAACGGTATCTGGAGTGAGTGATCGTTTGACACGAAAATTAGTCTACTTTGTTTATTTTCATCCGCTAATGTCATGTGGTATCATATTTTGGGGAAACTCTTCCTATTTTGAAAGGATTTTATTTTATTTGTTTATCTTTTTTGCTCAGAAACAGACTTTTCAGGCAATAAGTGGTGTAAGTTCACGAGTCTCTTGTCGACCCATGTTCACGAGTCTGCGTATTTTGACATTGGCCTCTCAATATAGATGTATTCCTTACTGTCATTTGTTGTTAACAATATTAGCTTATTCCCAAGAATAAGCAGCTTTCACTCATTTAATACTCGGCAGAAATCAAACCTGCATTTGAATTGGACTTCCTTAAGTCTTGTGCAGGAAGGTGTGCAGTATACTGCTGCATCCATTTTCAGTAAGCTACCACTCGACTTCAAAAATCTTAGCAGTAGTCCACATGCTTTCAAATCAAAACTGAAGAGTTTCCTCGTGTGTCACTCCTTCTATTCTGTCGAGGAGGTCCTTGAAAAATTCAGCTGATTCTTGTTGTATTGTTGATTATATTTACTTAAACTTATGGCTTGACTTTTTTGGGTTCATAAACATTTTATTTTTATCTGTTATTACTTTTATGTTGTAATTCACATATTGACGCGTTCCATGACCTTGGAGATTTGATCCTCAATTTGGTCCTAAGGAACTTATCGTGCAAATAAAATAAATAAATTTTGTTCAGCCATGCCACCGTGAAAGACTCAGAGGACACGTATCTTTACTCTACATTGAGGACGTTATGCTCAGTGTGAGACTGCTGGAAAAGGTGCGGAAAAAATCACATCTGCAAAGTTCTTTAGCATTTTTGCAACAAAAGAGGTATTTCCTCACTTTTGCTCTAATTAAGCACCATATCGGAACTGCTGCAGTGGGCAGAATTTTCGAGAGGACAAGTCACGCTGTAGTGAGACAGCGGATACAGCGGACAAGATATGAACTTGATCATAATGCCAGAAACCTGTTTGATTGTTATCAACTTTGTCGCCATTCGATTGGGGGTGGGTAGATGAAGTCACTGCAGCATAACAGCGTGCTAGTTTGTGAAAGACAGTGTGTGAGCAGTGTTAAAAGTTTGATTGCCGAACTGACATGGGATTGATAAGATCCACAGAACGGTTGTTAATCTCACCAAACAAGAATTGAAGGGCGGCTCTGTGGTAGCGCTGAATAAAGGCCTTAATTTTTCACCAGTCCCGTGACATCTGCCAATTTTAGAGATTATTAGTTAATAGAGCAGTGCATTCGGCATCTCTCACACAACGCACGTGAGGGCGTCAGACTAACTGCCAGCAATATATTGTCAAAAGCTAAGCCACCGAAATCAAACATTATCCAGGAGGAATGACGTGGTTTACGCATATTGCGTGAGAATGAGGACTTGGTTGTCGTGCGAGCCCACAAAGGAAATGCCACCTGGTTCTGAGCACTGAAGACTGCATTTGTTATATGACGACGCATACTGGAAGCTCAGTCGTGATCCGACATAGGCCGTAGTCAGGAAGACAGGGAAGTTATTAAAGGTATCTGGTTTACCAGATGAACTGGTGAAGAAATTAATGCGTCTTACCGCCAGACCTCCCAGGCTTTATGGACTGCTGAAGATGCGTAAGGAACAGGTCCCTCTTAGGTCCATTGTTAGTGTAAACAGCTTGCCCAACTACAGACTGGCAAAACATCTTGCAGGATTATTAGCACCAAAACTGGATCATTGTGAACACCATGTTGTAATATTTGTTGAAACACTCAAGAAAATAATAAACTGGTGGAAACGACGTAATGGTTAGTCTGGATGTGGTGTCTTTTTTTACGAAGGTGCCAGTAAAAGACACGCTGGATCTTTTGGGTCAAATGTTTCCACCTGGAATTGTCAAGTTGTTCCATCATGTTCTAACAACAAAGAACTTCTTGTACCGTGATCAATATTATGAAAGGATGGATGGCACAGCAATGGGCTCACCACAGTAACCTGCAGTTGCGAATTTCTTCATGGAGCACTTTGAGGAGACGGCTCTAAACTTTGATGTTGCGTCCATCTTGCTTCCTTAGGTACGTTGATGACACCTTCCTGATATGGCCTCACAATGAAAATACAATGCAGCAGTTAGTGGACCACTTGAATGGTGACGATCCCAACCTTCGAGGAGGAGGAGGAGGAGGAGGATGGCAAGCTACTGTTCTTAGATGTTTTAGTTGAGTGGAAGGCAGGAGGCCAGCTTGATCTTTCAGTGTACAGGAGACCAACGCACACTGGTCAATATTTGAATACCGGTGGTTTTCACCTTCCTATACACAAGAAAGCGGTTCTGAATATGTTAACACACAAAGCCAAAGTTATTTCTGATGACAACCACCTACAGTCTTAATTTCAGCATTTGAGACACGTGTTCAGGGAGACTGGTTACAGCTGAAGAGACATTGCAAATACTTTCAGGTGTCACTGAAGGATGCCTTGTGAATTGGCAGAAGCCTAGCCGGCCGCTTTCCTGGCCATACTGTGGGGCAACAAACAGCAAGTTAGGACGTGGATTGAGACCACTGTTCCGGCCCACCCCCAAGATACGAGATATGTTGTACCCTACTAAACATGACATAGCTCTTCGTGTGCCCAGTGTGTATGGTGTCCCTTGCAAGTGCGGCGGCATCTGTATAGGCCAGACAATTAACGCAGTTGCACAGCAGTGTACTGAGCACAAGAGAAAGATCAAGCGAAGGGAACTTGACAAGTCGGCCAAGTCTGAGCATTGCCTTGAAAATGGACACAAAATACAGCTTGAGAGCACGAGGGTCTTGGCTCGTGTGTCAACATACTGTGCCTCCATTATAAAAGAGGCGACTGAGATTAGAATGAACAGCAACAATTTTAACAGAGGCCAAGTCTACACGCTGAGTAGGGCGTGGGGTGGGCTTTGGATGTTGAAAGGAAGCAGTGACGGATGATTAAGGATACAGGGTACTTGTAAATGGTGGAAAAATCAAAACTTTTTAGTGGCTTTATTGATTCTATAGTCTTTCCTGATTACATTGATATATACGTTACAGGGTTTCAAATGAAAAATGACCTATATATACCAAATTTTAAAGTTAAAGTCATGTATGCTGCCACGCCCTCTTTATTTCTGTTACAAAAACCAGTATTATTTTGAAAATAACTGTGAACTTTCTGTTTCCAGTGATTATATGTATGATACATTGTACATGTTGGTAACAGTGCATGTTTTTAGTGTCTGTAAATGATTATCTTTGCTAGTATTTACTTTTGTTTCACTGAAGCAGTTTGTTCACGTGTTACGGGATGTTTCTTGCCCAAGTGCTACGTATATTTGTGGAAGTACATATCTTTTGATGTGCAATAAATACGAACTATGCCACGCATCAAGAAATTTAATAAAAGGAAATTCCATGGTAACTAGTTAACAAACAAAGCAAACCACATTGTTGAAAGTAACCTATGTATCAGTTCTTCAGGAAAGAAACTCCCACATGGCATGCCTCCTGGTGATTCAAATTTTTTGTAGTGGATTTGTTGTTGCTGATGTAGGCATCTTATTGTCTTTGATACAGGAAGTGACAAAATGTAAACAGTGTGATGCAATAGGAAAAGGAAAAAAGGCTGCTCAAACATTTTGTGGTTTGATGGATCCTCCTCCTCCTCCTCCCCCCATTAGGTTCAGCAAGTACATAAAAATCCAGCAAAGACTTTCTACTTCCCTTGGTTGTAAAATCGCCCAGTGTAGCATTGTGTCTTCGAAGGCTGGCACTCGGTAGCCACCGAGTTGACACCCCTTCAGTTTTTCCTCCCTCCCCTTTCCTCCAAAGGAACGTTCGCGGCCTTAGATCCAGTAAGGAGGAATTACAGCTGCTCTCAGAACTGCAGGGTCCACTTGACATCTCGCATTTCTTTCCAGGCCGCTTTGACCTTCCCCCCCGAGTACGGCATTCCATCTCGTGGGGGAGTTGTGCTGCACATCGGGGATGATGATCGTAGTCAGATTACCTCCCTGACCACCCAGCTCCGAGCAGTTGCTGTCCACATTTTCCATCCTCACGTCACCTTTTCCCTTTGTACCATTTACATCCCTCTGTTATTCTGTGTCACCGTGGTAGATTTCCTCCAGCTGATTTGGCAACTCCCTCACCCATTTTTGCTGCTTGGTGACTTTAATGCACATCATCCCCTTTGGGGCCCTCCCATAAACTGTCAGAGAAGTGCCCTGTTGGCTGACCTTGGCAATCAGCGCAGCCTCGTCTGCCTTAGCACTGGAACATCCGTGTTCCTTTCAGACTCCACGTACACCTATTCCCATTTGGACCTCTCCTTCTGCACTCCCCAGCTGGCCCGTCGTCTCGAGTGGTCCGTTCTCTTTGACCCGTACTCTACCGACCATTCCCTGTGTGCTGTCTGTTTTCTAACTCCTACCCCACCTATGTATACACCAAAATGGCAACTATCTAAGGCCAACAAGAGGGTTTACACCTCCCTGTCAATCTTCAACGAACAACATTTCTTCAGTTGTGATGTCCAGGTAGAATATCTTACCGACGTTTTCTTACCACCGCAGAATGTTCCATTTCTCGCGCTTCAGCCTTACTGCGCCATGACCCGGTCCCTCGTTAGACTGAGGTGTGCTGCAGCACAATTGTTGCAATTGTTGCGTTCTTTGGGATAGGAAAAAAGCTAGCTGGATTTCATTTACTAGTTCTTTTAGCAGTTCCACTCCCTCTTTCCATCGTGTGGGCCAACCTTCAGTGGGTCTGGAGGACTAACATCTGTTCCCCAATTTCCGGCCTGACCATAGCGGATGGTGTCATTGTGGACCCTATTGCTATGTCCGACACCTTGGGCCTCTATTTAGCGGAGATTTAGAGCTCCACCCTTCCTTCCTTCCATCGGAAACGAGTAGAGAAGGCTCGGGCAGTACCTGCTTTTCTCAGAATTGTGAGTGCTACAATGCCACCTTTACTATGAGGGAGCTAGATCGTGCTTTCACTTCGTCCCGATCCTCTGCCCCAGTGCCAGACAGTGTTCAGGTTCAGATGTTGCAGCACCTTTCTCTTGCGGGCAATCACTTTCTCCTTAATACTTACAATCGCATCTGGGCATATGGCACATTTGCGAGATGTTGGCACGAAGCCACTGTCGTACCCATACCTGAGCCCGGTAAGGGCTCCTAGCTACTGCCCCATTTCTCTCACCAGCTGTGTTTGCAAAGGTGATGGAACGTAAGGTTCATGGGCAGCTGGTATAGTGGCTCGAGTCTCACAATTTACTAATCACTACGCAATGTAGATTTCGGGTGCACTGTTCTGCAGTTCACCATCTCATTACATTGTCAACCCCTTTCATGAATGGTTTTCTGTGGAAATACCAGACTGTGGCCATGTTTTGTGGTTTGGAGAAAGCCTACGACACCTGCTGGGGTCTGGTATCCTCGGTACACTCTACATGTGGTGCTTCTGAAGCCACTTGCTGCATTTCCTTCAGGAATTTTTAGAAGACAGAATTTTCAAGATACGTGTGTGTTCTGCTTTGTCAGACAACTTTATCCAGGAAAACAGTGTGTCTCAGGGTTCCATCCTAAGCGTCGTCCTCTTTGCTATCGCCACTAACCCTACTGTGGCTTGTCTCCTGCTAGGCATCTCTGCCTCCCATTTCGCTGATAATTTTGCGATCTATTGCATTTCTCCACGGACTTGTCTCCTCGAGCAGTATCTCCGGCAATATGTCGATCGTCTTTACTCGTGGAGTGTCGACTGTGGCTGTCACTTTTCCATTGACAAACTGTTTATATGAATTTCTGGTTGCACAGTGGGTTTCTTCCACCGTCTTTACACCTTGAGCCTGTTGCTCGTTAGTTTGTTGACACTATGAAATTCCTGGGGCTCATGCTTGATAAGAAACTTTCTTGCTCCTCCCACGTATCTTACCTGGCCGCCTACTGTACCTGGTCCCTCAGTGTTCTACATGTCCTCAGCAGATCACTCTCCTCTGTTTTGTACCAATCTCTTGTCCATTCAAAACTAGACTATGGGTGTTTCATCTGTGCATCTGAACTTCCATCCATCTTACCACATCTCAATACGGTCCACCATTGTGGCATCCGTTGAGCCATTGGTGCCTTTTATATGTGCCCAGTTGAGAGTATGTATGTGGAAGCTGCCGAACTACTGCTGTCGTATTGATGTAATGTTCTCTTTAGGGATCCGCATGCCATTTGCTGCCATGCCTGACCACCTATCATATGCCTGCACCTTCAGTGACTCATTTGACCACCAGTATGGGGCACACTCCTCTTCTGTTACCTCCTGGAGTTTGCTTTCTGTTGTTCCCGCAGCTTCACTTCGAGCTGCCTGCTACTTTCCCGTCGGGTGTGAACCCTTCACCACCTTGGCTTTGTACGGCAGCCCGTGTTCATCGTAGAGTTCTCTCACTTCCTAAGGAGTAAGTTTCTCGACCTTCACGTGGAACTCACGATGCCTCTTGGACTGACCATAGTGTCGGTTGTGCCTCCGTCATTGGCAACGACGATTTTCGCTATCGGCTTCTGGAACACTGTTCAGTATTTACAGCGGAGCTCTTCGTCCTGTATCAGGCCACTCAGTACATCTGGTGACAGAGGCTTTTCAATTGTCATTTGATCTGTCAATTGTCATTTGCTCTGACTGTTGTAGTGTTTCCTTTACTCGGGGTTCTGCAGTGAAAATATAAAATAGAAAATCTGATTGGGTTTTGAATTTTGGTGGTTTCAGTTACGGATAAGGCGGACTTCGTATTATTGATTGAGATAGTGCTGTAATTTGACCGTGCATGGCAGACTGGGTCGGCAACACTACAAAAAGTGACTGTACGGAAATAGCATCAGAAACTAGTGGAAATTTACCTTATAATCTTGTTAAAAATGCAGTACTAATTACAATATAGTCTTCATGGCTGTCCTCCTAATTCCCTTGTAGGACGATCCGTCTTTCACTTTTCTCCGTCTGTTGAAAACTTCTTCAAGTTGCCACTGTCATGATCAATTTACAAATTTGGCGATAACCACCTCGAATCACTATTGAAACAACCTCGCTTTGTAATATAATTTTAATTTCCACCCAAAAGCACATTCAACACAGCGCGGAAAAATACACGTCTTTCGTATCGAGACAAGATAGAGAGTAATCAATTAGCTGTTAAAAACAAAACCTACGCAAAAGTAAAAAAAAAAGAACAAAATTATTTATAAAAATCGGTCGCTGGCGCAGCTCTCTTCTGCGTGCGTGATCGTGAATTATATCTTTGTATTGGCGGAGGCGCGGTAGTCAAAGTACCATTACACTGTCTCAGTACTCCTCAGGGCTGTGTGTACTGTATACCGTCCATCCCTTAGTGCAGTGGGTCTAAGAAAGCTTTTACTTGCTCACTCTTGATGGAGCCACTGTGATGTTTATGTGGGTCCCTGGTCACATCGGTCTGTTGGGAAATGAGGCTGCTGATGCTGCTGCTGCTGCCAAGACTGCAGTCATCGTAGCTTGGTCCCCTAGGTTTTCCATTCCCTCCTATGATCTCTTTGTTGCCATCTATCAGCAGGTGGTGTCACTTTGGCCTCACCACTGGTCTTCCCTTCATGGGAACAAGCTCCTGGGAGTTAAACTGCTCCCAGCGGACTGGCTGACGTCCTCTCGGCCCTCTCGCCTTGAGGGGATAATGTTAGCTAGTTTGGGTATTGGGGACTGCATTTTTAGCTGTGGATGTTTAAGTGGTGATCTCCCACCGTTCTGTGCTCATTGTCCTCATCCTTCAACAGTTTGTCATTTCCTGACACAATGCCCCTTTCTTTTAACCACTTACATTCTAATTTATGTTTGTCGTCAGTCATCGGCTATTTTAGTGAACGACGCATGGGCTGTCAACTGCGTTTTACTTTTTACCCGTTGTAGCAACATGATGGACACGTAATCTTCAGTTTAAGACCTTTGTTTGTCTCTTTGGCACATGAGTGCATATGACCTTAATTGTTTTGCACCACAAAACAAAACAGACTTTTTCCCCCATTTTGATAATACCAAGTCTTTTCAGATCTAGCCATAATTCTTCCCTTCTAACGGTGTGATAAGCATTTATTATATCTACAAATGCAACGATGATATTTCTTTTCTGCTACCTGTCTAACTATAAATATGGCATCTGATCTTCCAGTTCGGTATCATTGTTGTTGTTTCAGTTGTGGTTGTATCTTGTTCTTGATTTTCTGCAAAATTGTTTTTTCACAAATCTTAATGCAGTGGCACAGTAGTTGTCACAGAGCAAATTGTGAGCCTTCATAAGAATGGGTACAGTACCTTCCTTTGTCAGGAATCTTTTCATATGACCATACTACCCTCATTGCTCTATTCAGACACTAAATTCGGGTATGTCCTGTGGCTTTCATCACTTCCACTGTGTTGTCATCTACGCCAGGAGCATTGATTGCTATTTTTCATTTCTAATACAGGTTTCTCTACATCCAACATCTGCAGATCTTCTCTTTCTGTTTCCTCTGCAGTTGTGCTATTTCTTAGGGGTCTATATTTTCATTATGAGTACTTGTTTTATTCAGTTCTATAGATTTTGGAAGTATTTGTTCCATACTTCCAAAACTACTTTTTCGTCCCAAATGGGTTTCCCTTTTTTGTTGACTTTTGAAGTATTTTCTTTCTGCTTCCTTCTGTTACCTAATATGCAGAATAATATATTCTTGCCGTCCTTAAAATTTTCCTCTATTTATTTTGTGAACGTTCCCCATGACATCTTCTTAGCCTGTGCTATCCTTTTCCTTCCCAATCTGTTTAGTTGTATCCATTTGTCTCTGTTTGGAATTTTGTCACCAATGTGGCCAAGTCATCGGCAATACGTAGAGTATGCTTAGTCACTCCCTACATTCCACTGACAATGGTCTCTTGTAGTGGTCAAAGCTTAGCCCATGGGGGAGATGGGACTGTCCCCTGTTGTGGTTCCAACAGCTCCCTCTTTACGGACCTCGACTCTTGCACCAGGCTGAAGAAGCTGTGTCCTCGTGGAGCCTCTACCAGTGACTGGGTCCCTTCAGGGAGTCCTCTCTCTGGAAATAGACAGGCCAGTGATTAAGACACCAGCCAGTGACTCGAGAAATCACGAAATGTGGGTCTGAAAGATGCTATGTTGACCTCAATGGCACCAGATCTGATCACTGTTGGACTTGGAACTGAAGTTTGTCAGTGTTGTTCCGTCCCCTTTGACGGTAGAGACTGACCTGTTCTCTTGGCCCTTTCACACTTAACTGGCACACCTGTAACATGATAATTCTACATCTACATGGATACTCTGCAAATCACATTTAAGTGCTGGCAGAGGGTTCATCGAACCACCTTCACAGTTCTCTATTATTCCAATCTCGTATAGCTCGTGGAAAGAATTCAGTGAAACTGCAGTGGACATAACTATCATCTACTAGGACTATGATAACTACTGTCTTCCCGCACCATGAGGTGTTTCACTCTCCAGGAAGACAGGTGACCATTCTCCAACTATTAGAGGCTGCCATGTCTCATGCTGGAACTGTACTGTGGCTACAAGAGATTGTCTGGAGGAGTCTGTAAATTGGTTTGCACAGGTTTCACACTGCGTACCACATCGGAAGCAATAGCGTTGTCAGTGTGAATAACCTCAGCGATCACCATTTGTGAAATGTATTTACCCCCAGGCAGTGCAGTAATGGAGCTTGAGATGACCACCTTAATCTGGCAACTCCACCCCCCACCCCCCACCCCCCCACCCCCACCCCCAATTGTTATCTTACTAGGAGATCTAAATGCATACTAGCTCCTGTGGGGAAATACCATCTCTGCTTCTAGTTGATGAATCTGTTTCCAATGTTGATCAGAGTCTTAGTGGCAGTACCTGCACCCACTTAAATACCACCCACGGCACCTTTTCAGCTCACAGGACATATTCTGGCTTCTCCTGTTTTTTTCTGTTATTTCACTTAGCATTTAAACCCAGATGCAGTGATTGAATAAAAGTTACCTTTTCAAAATCTTTTACCAAATATGCGGCCTGTGCAGGGTAGTTGGCCCAATACCCAGCACAGTAACTAGTGCACGTGGGGGAGGTGTGGTTGCCAGGTATCCATATGGTGGTAGACCTTCGAGTGCAGGGATCACAGTGCTGAACAGTCATCTCCCCTTGCATATTAACATGTGCCTGTCCTCTAAGGCGTAACAAGAGTCGATGCAGTGGCCATAATCCAGGTGGCCTTGGCCGTGGCTGGGTGTCACCATCGAGACGAGCCCTCGTTCGGACTAGGTGGTATCGTGTGGGCATTTGGCGTTGTGAAAGGATCACAAGGTCCCAGCAGTCTCTACTTTGTCAGCATTTTAATGCTGATCGTTATGCCCATAGGAACTTTTCCTTCTCGGCTATGCCCTACGAGAACAACAAAACCTGGGGGCAATGCAGACAGCTACTCACCTCACCTCTCTTCCTGGTGTGCACCTGAACGTTTGTAGGATCCTTTACCTGTACAAAACCAATATTTCCTGTACAGAATATTTAAAACTCATTTCGAGAACTCTTCCCTCCTCCTCCTCCTCCTCCTCCTCCTCCTCCTCCTCCTCCTCCTCCTCCCCCCCCCTCCCCCTCCCCCCCCCCCCCCCGCCCCCCTCCCCTCTGCCCTGCAATAGGTGAAATTGTTCCATTTTAATTAAAGACATCTACATGGATACTCTGCAAATCACATTCAAGTGCCTGGCAGAGGGTAGATCAAACCACCTTCACAATTATCTATTATTCCAATCTCATATATCGCGCGGAAAGAATGAACACTTATATATTTCCGTATGAGCTCTGATTTCCCTCATTTTATTGTGGTGACCGTTCCTCCCTATGTAGGTCAGTGTCAACAAAATATTTTCGCATTCATAGGAGAAAGTTGGTGATTGAAATTTCGTGAGAAGATCCTGTCGCAACAAAAAGCACTTTTTTTATTTTATTTTATTTTTTTTTCCAGCCCAAATCCTGTATCATTTCTGTGACACTCTCTCCCATATTTCGCGGTAATACAAAACGTGCTGCCTGTCTTTGAACATTTTCGATGTACTCTGTCAGTCATATCTGGTAAGGGTCCCACACCGCACAGCGGTATTCTAAAGGAGGATGGACAAGCATAGTGTAGACAGTCTCCTTAGTAGATCTGTTAAATTTTCTAAGTGTCCTGCCAATAAAACACAGCCTTTGGTTACCCTTCCCAACAACATTTTCCATGTGTTCCTTCCAATTTATCTTTTCTAAATCGATTTGCAGTTCATTTTGATCTTCTGATGACTGTATTGGTCGATAAACGACAGCATCATCTGCAAACAACCAAAGATGGCTGCTCAAATCGTCTCCAGAATAGTTTATATAGATAAGGAGCAGCAAAGGGCCTATAACACCACCTTGAGGAACGCCAGAAATAACTTCTGTTTTACTCAATGACTTTCCATCAGTTACTACGAACTGTGACCTCTCTGACAGGAAATCGCACATCCAGTCACATAATTGAGACTATATTCCATAAGAATGCAATTTCACTAGAAGCTGCTTGTATGGTACAGTGTCAAAAGCCTTCCATAAATCCAGGAATACGGAATCAATCTGAAATCCCTTGTGAATAGCACTCAGCACTTCATGCGAATAAAGAGCTAGTTGTTTCACAGGAACGATGTTTTCTAAACCCATGTTGACTGTGTGTCAATAGACCATTTTCTTCGAGATAGTTCATAATGTTCGAACACGATATATGTTCTAAAATCCTGCTGGATATCGATGTTAACAATATGGGCCTGTAATTTAGTGGATTACTCCTACTACCCTTCTTGAATATTGGTGTGGCCTGTGCAACTTTCCAGTCTTTGGGTACGGATCTTTTGTCGAGCAAACGGCTGTACCAGGTGATCAAAAAGTCAGTATAAATTTGAAAACTGAATAAATCATGGAATGATGTAGATAGAGAGGTACAAATTGACACACATGCTTGGAATGACGTGGGGTATTATTAGAACCAAAAAAATACAAAAGTTCAAAAAATGTCTGCCAGATGGCGCTTCATCTGATCAGAATAGCAGTAATTAGCATAACAAAGTAAGACAAAGCAAAGATGATGTTTTTTACAGGAAATGCTCAATATGTCCACCGTCATTCCTCAACAATAGCTGTAGTCGAGGAATAATGTTGTGAACAGCACTGTAAAGCATGTCCGGAGTTATTGTGAGGCATTGGCATCGGATGTCGTCTTTCAGCATCCCTAGAGATGTTGGTCGAACACGATACACTTGAGACTTCAGATAACCCCAAAGCCATTAATCTCATG
Organism: Schistocerca serialis cubense; assembly: GCF_023864345.2. Taxonomy (NCBI): domain Eukaryota; kingdom Metazoa; phylum Arthropoda; class Insecta; order Orthoptera; family Acrididae; genus Schistocerca; species Schistocerca serialis. The sequence continues at coordinate 253,382,797 of NC_064647.1, read as the reverse complement.
GACTGAGGTCTGGGGACCTGGGAGGCCAAACATGATGAAAGTGGCGGCTGAGCAGACGATCACCACCAAACGACGCGTGCAAGAGACCTTTCACACGCCATCTGTCGGACATTTTGTGAACTCCCCACCCCCCCCCTTTTTTTTTCTCCCCTAATAAAACCCCATGTCATTCCAAGCATGTGTGTCAATTCTTCTCTCTCTATCTACATTATTCCATGGTTTATTAAGTTTTCAAATTTATACTGACTTTTTGATCACCCTGTATATGATTAAGTATGGAGCTAATGCATCAGAATACTCTGAAAGAAATCTAATTGGTATACAGTCTGGAGCAGAAGACTTGCTTTTGTTAAGTGATTTGAGTTGCTTCACTAATCTGAGGGTATTTACTTCTACGTTACTCATGTTGGCAGCTGTTCTTGATTCAAATTCGGGAATATCTACTTCGTCTTCTTTTGTGAAGGCATTTCGGAAGGCTGTGTTTAGTAATTCTGCTCTGGCATCACTGTCTTCGATAGTATCTCCATTGCTGTCGCACAGATAAGTCATTGATAGTTTCTTGCCGCTAACATACTTCACATACGACCAGAATCTCTTTGGATTTTCTGTCAGGTTTCGAGACAAAGTTTCGTTGTGGAAACTGTTATAGGCATCTCGCACTGAAGACTTTGCTAAATTTCGAGCTGTAAAAGATGGTCAATCTTAGGGATTTTGCGTCTGTTTAAATTTGCCATGTTTGTTTCATTTTTTCTGCAACAATGTTCTAACCCATTTTGTGTACCAAGGAGGATCAGCTCCATCGTTTGTTAATGTATTTGGTATAAATCACTCAATTGCTGGATGCTATTTCTTTGAATTGAAGCTACATCTGTTCTACACTTATAATATTAATTTGGAATGAGTTTTTGTTTTTTTTTTAAACAGGTATATTTTTTGCTTATTTTTCGAGGATTTGGGGATTGAATATTGTAATCTCGCTACGAGTGTTCACTAACCCCTATATCGGTTTTGATGCTCGTTATTAACTCAGGATTATTTGTTGCTAAGAGATCAAGTGTGTTTTCACAACTGTTTACTATTTGTGTGGGCTCGTGAACTAACTGCTTGAAATAATTTTCAGAGAATGCGTTTAGCACAATTTCAGATGATATTTTATGCATACCTCCAGAATTAAACATGTATTTTCGCCAGCAAATCGAGGGTAAATTAAAGTCACCACCAACTATTATAGTATGAGTCGGGTACGTGTTTGGAATCAAACTCAAGTTTTCTTTGAATCTTTCAGCACCTGTATCATCTGAATTGAGAGGTCGGTAAAAGGATCCAATTATTATTTTATTCCGGTTGCCAACAATGACCTCTGCTTGTACTAACTCACAGGAAGTATCTACTTCAATTTCGTGACAAGATAAACTACTTCTGACAGCAACAAACATGCCACCGCCAACCTTGTTTAGCGTATCCTTTTGGAACACCGTTAGGTTTTTCACAAAAATTCCGGCTGTGCTTATATCCGGCTTTAGCCAGCTTTCAGTGCCTATAATGATTTAAGCATCAGTGCTTTCTATTAGCGCTTGGAGTTCTGGTACTTTCCCAACACAGCTATGACAATTTACAACTGTTACACCAATGGTTCCTGTATCTACGCGCTTCCTGAGTTCAGCCTGCACCCTTTGTGACTGAAGCCCTTCTTGTGTTTTCCTGAGACCCTGTAACCTAAAAAACAGCCCATTCCATGCCACACAGCCCCTGCTACCCGTGTAACCACCTCCTGCATATAGTGGACACCTGACCTATTCAGCGGAACCCAAAACCCAACCATCCTTTGACACAAGTCAAGGAATCTGCAGCCTACACGGTCGCAGAACCGTCTGAGCCACTGATTCAGACCCTCCACTCGGGTCTGTACCAGAGATCCGCAATCCGTCCTGTCAACTATGCTGCATATGGTCAGCTCTGCTTTCATCTTGCAAGCAAGACTGGCGGCCTCTATCACTTCTGTTAGTCGCTCGAAACTAGAGAGAATCTCTTCTGATCCAAAGTGACACACATCATTGGTACCGACGTGAGCAACCACCTACAGTTTGCTGCAACCTGCGCTCTTCATGGCATCCGGGAGGATCCTTTCTACATCTGGAATGACTCCACCCGGTATGCACACAGAGTGCACATGGGTTTTCTTACCCTTCTTGTCAGCCAAGTCCCTAGGGGCCCCCATAACGTGCCTAACGTTGGAGCTACCAACTACCCCACCCTCTGCAAGTGCCCGGATCTTGCAGGCTGACTGGTTTCCTCTGAAACAGGATAGACGACAGCATCTGGCTCAGTGACAGTGTCAGCCACAGACAGCACCTGGAACCTGTTTGTAAGACAAACCAGGGAGGCCTTACGTGCAGCCGTCTGGGAAGTTTTTCACTGCCTGCTTCGCCACAGGGTGACCTCCCACTCGACCACAGGTGAAGGGTCAGCCTTAGTGTGAGCAGTAACTGGGTTTGCCACCAGTGAGGACTAATCGGAGGACTCTGACGTGCTGGACGTCTGTTGGATCCCCACGACCGGCCCACAACAGTGGTGCCCATCCACTGCAGCCTCAAGCTTGTAACCGAAGCCATCACAGCCTGAAGCCGAGAGTGAAGCATCACCAACTCGGCTTGCATCCGCCCACACCAGTCACAGTCCCTGTCCATTCTAAAGACCGTGGAAAACTAAACTATGCAGATAAACGGACTATCGGCACGTGCTGACAGAAATGCACAAACGGTGTCTAGTAATACGCAGATATTCGAAAACCTAACTGCCAAAGCACTCACGTGAAACTAAATAATTTGGCCCTGATTAGGAACTTGTAAAATGTCACAAAATCTGTTTACTTTCCGACGCAAGCGAAAACGCAGCTACTGTGGGTATTAGATATTAAATTTACAGGCAGAAACTCGAGAAACTAAACTATTAAAGCACACAGATGATACAATAAAATTCGCTCCTGGTTAGGAACTCGTAAATGACACAAAAGCCATTACTTCCCTGTTGCTGCATCTGTCTCAGTCGGCAATAAATCCTAGCTAGTCCTAGGCGTAACTCTCTTGTAAACAACTTGGTGATGTACGTTTTTCCTTCACATTCCAATAAGGGCCTCAAAAAGATACAGGTTTTCCACTGCAACTAGCTCTGCAGATGGGCGAAGAAGTACACAAACACTTGGAAGCACTTCATACATCTCTTACATCGAGGTCTGCCGAACAAGAAGGTGCATTCATCCTCACTTTTGAAGAGGATTCGCTTTCAGAAAAGGTCAAAATCGTGTGTTGCTGCGGTGACACAAAGCTTATTTCTCACTTCTGCTGCGATGTTTTAAATGCTGGCACTTCGGGTGTGTGACTTCCCAGTATATATACAGCCCGATTTGTAGAAACTGTGGTAGGCCATTTCACAAAAATACCACCTGTCCGCATCAGCTGAGGAAATGGCAGCCCTCCTCAATCCCCCAAATGTGGTAACCTACTTAAGGAATGCAAAATCTGGCAACTAAAGGTCACACACATACTGCCTCTCATATTTTCGAGCTCAGAAAACACTTGATCATTTTACTGAATCTCTGTGATATTGACTGTACCCCGAATATTTACTCTTTCGATGCCAGCATCCGACAGTTTCACAAGTAAACTCGACCTTGGAGTGACAGGTCCTTCCCCATCATGCATACTGTAGCACAGTCAGGAGCAGTGCCGTGGAGAAGCGGCAGCCGGTGTCTATTGCCAACACGGCTCTCTCACCTACAAAATTGACATATTGGAGGCCTGTCACCGGCCCGTGGCTGTGGGAACTGCGCACTGTGGATCCTGGAGCTACCTACTCTTCTTACATTCCTACACCAACAGTGGTTAAGACTTCACAAGAGTTTTGACCACCAAAATAAAGAGGAGAAAGAGAAACCTCATAATTTAACTTCTCCAAACTCGTAAAAGTTAAAATCAAAATAGACGAGTAATTCACCAAAGTCAAAGTATTTCACTGTCCATAGTCTACACTTGATTTATTTCTAACTTCGTATAATATTAGTACTTATATTTTTTTGAAAATATTTAAATATATATTAACCACTGCACTTTTAAAATATTGAGTTCCATTCATTCTTCTTGGCTAAGATTGATGAGATAAAAGGAATTATTCAGGTAGTGAAGGGAGATGAAAATTTAAGTCATGGGTGACTGGAATTAGACAGTAGGAAAAGGGAGAGAAGGAAACATAGTAGGTGAGTATGGATTGGGGCTAAGAAATAAAAGAGGAAGCCGTCTGGTAGAATTTTGCACAGAGCATAACTTAATCATAGTTAACACTTGGTTCAAGAATCATAAAAGAAGGTTGTATACATGGAAGAATCCTGGAGATACTAAAAGGTATCAGATAGATTATATAATGGTAAGACAGAGATTTAGGAAACAGGTTTTAAATTGTAAGACATTTCCAGGGGCAGATGTGGACTCTGACCACAATCTATTGGTTATGAACTGTAGATTAAAACTGAAGAAATTGCAAAGAGGTGGGAATTTAAGGAGATGGGACCTGGATAAACTGATTAAACCAGAGGTTGTACAGAGTTTCAGGGAGAGCATAAGGGAACAATTGACAGGAATGGGGGAAACAAATACAGTAGAAGACGAATGGGTAACTCTGAGGGATGAAGTAGTGAAGGCAGCAGAGGATCAAGTATGTAAAAAGACGAGGGCTAGTAGAAATCCTTGGGTAACAGAAGAAATATTGAATTTAATTGATGAAAGGAGAAAATATAAAAATGCAGTAAATGAAGCAGGCAAAAAGGAATACAAACGTCTCAAAAATGAGATCGACAGGAAGTGCAAAATGGCTAAGCAGGCATGGCTAGAGGACAAATATAAGAATGTAGAGGCTTATCTCACTAGGGGTAAGATAGATACTGCCTACAGGAAAATTATAGAGACCTTTGGAGAAAAGAGAGCCACTTGTATGAATATCAAGAGCTCAGAGGGTAGAGCAGAAAGGTGGGAGGAGTATATAGAGGGTCTGTACAAGGGCGATGTACTTGAGGACAATATTATGGAAATGGAAGAGGATGTAGATGAAGAAGAAATGGGAGATATGATACTGCGTGAAGAGTTTGACAGAGCATTGAAAGACCTGAGTCGAAACAAGGCCCCCGGAGTTGACAACATTCCATTAGAACTACTGACGGCCTTGTGAGAGCCAGTCGTGACAAAACTCTACCATCTGGTGAGCAAGATGTACGAGACAGGCGAAATACCCTCAGACTTCAAGAAGAATATAATAATTCCAATCCCAAAGAAAGCAGGTGTTGACAGATGTGAAAATTTCCGAACTATCAGTTTAATAAGCCACAGCTGCAAAACACTAACGTGAATTATTTACAGACGAATGGTCAAACTGGTAGAAGCCGACCTCGGGGAAGATCAGTTTGGATTCCGTAGAAATGTTGGAACACGTGAGGCAATACTGACCTTACGGCTTATCTTAGAAGAAAGATTAAGGAAAGGCAAACCTACATTTCTAGCATTTGTAGACTTGGAGAAAGCTTTTGACAACGTTAACTGGAATACTCTCTTTCAAATTCTGAAGGTAGCACGGGTAAAATGCAGGGATCGAAAGGCTTTTTACAATTTGTACAGAAACCAGATGGCAGTTATAAGAGGCGAGGGGCACGAAAGGGAAGCAGTGGTTGGGAAGGGAGTGAGACAGGGCTGTAGCCTGTCCCCAATGTTATTCAATCTGTATATTGAGCAAGCAGTAAAGGAAACAAAAGAAAAATTTGGAGTAGGTATTAGAATCCATGGAGAAGAAATAAAAACTTTGAGGTTCGCTGATGACATTGTAATTCTGTCAGAGACAGCAAAGGACTTGGAAGAGCAGTTGAATGGAATGGATAGTGTCTTGAAAGGAGGATATAAGATGAACATCAACAAAAGCAAAACGAGGATAATGGAATGTAGTCGAATTAAGTTGGGTGATGCTGAGGGAATTAGATTAGGAAATGAGACACTTAAAGTAGTGAATGAGTTTTGCTATTTGGGGAGCAAAATAACTGATGATGGTTGAAGTAGAGAGGATATAAAATGTAGACTGGCAATGGCAAGGAAAGCGTTTCTGAAGAAGAGAAATTTGTTAACATCGAATATAGATTTAAATGTCAGGAAGTGGTTTCTGAAAGTATTTGTAAGGAGTGTAGCCATGTATGGAAGTGAAACATGGACGATAAATAGTTTAGACAAAAAGATAATAGAAGCTTTTGAAATATGATGCTACAGAAGAATGCTGAAGATAAGGTGGGTAGATCACGTAACTAATGAAGAGGTATTGAATAGGATTGGGGAGAAGAGAAGTTTGTGGCACAACTTGACTAGAAGAAGGGATCGGTTGGTAGGACATGTTCTGAGACATCAAGGGATCACCAATTTAGTATTGGAGGGCAGCGTGGAGGGTAAAATTCGTAGAGGGAGACCAAGAGAAGAATACACTAAGCAGATTCAGAAGGATGTAGGTTGTGGTAGGTTCTGGGGGATGAAGAAGCTTGCACAGGATAGAATAGCATGGAGAGCTGCATCAAACCAGTCTCGGGACTGAAGACCACAACAACAACAAGATTGATTTTATTGCAGTCAAAGCAATGCACATTATCAGATCATGTCTATGTTTGGTAGCCTCAACAAGAATGTACACGGAGATGAAATATCGTGGGATACCTCCTAATATCGTGTCATACCACCTTTTGCATGGCGTATTGCAGTAACTCGGTATGGTGTGGACTCAACAAGTCATCGGAAGTCACCTGCACATGTATTGAGCTATGCTGCCTCCGTAGCCATTCGTAACTGTGAAAGTGTCACTGATTTTTGCGCACGGGCTGACATCTCAATTATCTCCCATTAATATCTGATGGGTTTCATGATGGGCAATCTGGGTGGCCAAACAATTTACTCCAATTGTTCTTCAATTCAGTTGCGGAAAATTGTGGCAGAGAGGTACGACATCGTTGTTCGGGAACAGGAAGTCATTAATGGCTGCAAATGGTCTCCAAGTAGCCATACTTCCAAAACGGACCCCGCGCGTGAGGACCTTCTTCGGGTCCAGCCCACCATCCCTGTACCTCCTCGGCCTTCCAAGAAGGCCTCCAAGAAGAAATCTCTATCCCCCTCTCCACCCCGGCGCGTTTCATCTGACGCTTCATCCGTGAGTCGCTGCTCCCGGCCGTCCTCAGTTTCACCGGGACGCTCTGCTGCCAGGCATTCCGCCGGCCTTTTGTCGGCAAATGATGCGGCCCCTCCTACACAATCAGGGACAGCGGCCGCAGCTGGCGACGAGTCGATGGAACCGGATCCGCCTGCCGTCAGTTGTAGCGTTGTTGCCTCGCAACCTGGCCCTCCGCGGCCATCGAGGTGACCAGCTCTTCCCCGTCTCGTTCCCCCAACTTTTTGACTAGCAATGGCGTTGTTTCATTGGAACATAAGGGGTATTCGATCTAATCGGGAGGAATTACAACTGCTCCTCCGCCTGCACTGTCCGCTCGTCCTTGGTCTCCAGGAAACCAAGTTGCGCCCGACTGACCGTATTGCCTTTTCCCACTATACCTCGGAGCGGTATGACCTCGCCCCTGTGGACGGTATCCCAGCTCATGGTGGGGTCATGTTGCTCGTTCGGGACGATGTATATTACCATCCCATCCCATTGACCACCCCACTCCAAGCAATAGCTATCCGCATTACTCTTTCTGCTTTTACTTTTTCCGTTTGTACCGTCTACACTCCACCGTCATCTGCTGTTAGTCGGGCTGACCTGATGCACCTGATCGATCAGCTTCCCCCGCCGTTCTTATTGTTTGGCGACTTCAATGCCCATCATCCCCTTTGGGGCTCTCCTGCATCCTGTCAAAGAGGCTCACTCTTGGCGGATGTCTTCAACCATCTCAATCTTGTCTGCCTCAATACCGGCGCCCCGACTTTCCTCTCGGACTCTACTCATACCTACTCCCACTTGGACCTCTCGATCTGTTCTACCACTCTTGCCCGTCGGTTCGAGTGGTATGTCCTTTCTGACACCTATTCGAGCGACCACTTCCCCTGTGTCGTTCGTCTCCTGCACCACACCCCATCCCCACGTCCTTCGCGCTGGAACATACTGAAAGCTGACTGGGGACTTTACTCCTCCCTGGCGACCTTTCCGGACCGCGATTTTTCCAGTTGTGACAGTCAGGTCGAATACCTCACGGCTGTTATCATCAATGCTGCCGAACGTTCCATACCTCGTACTACTTCTTCTTCCCGTCGCGTTTCCGTCCCCTGGTGGAACGAGGCTTGTAGGGACGCTATCCGTGCTCGACGACGTGCTTTACGCACCTTTCGCCGCCATCCTACGTTGGCGAATTGTATTGAATACAAACGACTCCGAGCGCAATGCCGTAGAGTCATCAAAGACAGCAAAAAAGCTTGCTGGGCCTCTTTCACGAGCTCCTTTACCAGTTTTACTCCCTCTTCCGTAGTTTGGGGTAGCCTGCGCCGGCTGTCGGGCATTAAGGCCCACTCCTCGGTACCTGGCCTGACCTCAGGTAATGAGGTCCTTGTTGATCCTGTGGCTGTCTCCAACGCCTTTGGCCGCTTTTTCGCGGAGGTTTCAAGCTCCGCCCATTACCATCCTGCCTTCCTTCCCAGGAAAGAGGCAGACGAGGCTCGGCGACCTTCCTTCCACTCGCTGAATCTGGAGACTTACAATGCCCCCTTTACCATGCGGGAACTCGAACGTGCGCTTGCACTGTCCCGGTCCTCTGCTCCGGGGCCAGATGCCATTCACGTTCAGATGCTGGCCCACCTTTCTCCGGCGGGCAAAAGCTTCCTTCTTCGTACCTACAATCGCGTCTGGACCGAAGGTCAGGTCCCCATGCGTTGGCGTGACGCCGTTGTTGTTCCTATACCCAAACCCGGGAAGGATAGACACCTTCCTTCTAGTTACCGCCCCATTTCTCTTACAAGCTGTGTCTGTAAGGTGATGGAGCGCATGGTTAATGCTCGGTTAGTTTGGATTCTTGAATCTCGACGACTACTTACTAATGTCCAATGCGGCTTTCGTCGCCGCCGCTCCGCTGTTGACCACCTTGTGACCTTGTCGACATTCATCATGAACAACTTTTTGCGAAGGCGCCAAACGGTCGCCGTGTTCTTCGACTTGGAGAAGGCTTATGATACCTGTTGGAGAGGAGGTATCCTCCGCACTATGCACAAGTGGGGCCTACGCGGTCGTCTGCCCCTTTTTATTGATTCCTTTTTAACGGATCGAAAGTTTAGGGTACGTGTGGGTTCCGTATTGTCCGACGTCTTCCTCCAGGAGAACGGAGTGCCTCAGGGCTCCGTCTTGAGCGTAGCCCTTTTTGCCATCGCGATCAATCCAATTATGGATTGCATTCCACCTAATGTCTCAGGCTCTCTCTTTGTCGATGACTTCGCGATCTACTGCAGTGCCCAGAGAACATGCCTCCTGGAGCGCTGCCTCCAGCGTTGTCTAGACAGCCTCTACTCATGGAGCGTGGCAAATGGCTTCCGGTTCTCTGAAGAGAAGACGGTTTGTATCAACTTTTGGCGATATAAAGCGTTCCTTCCGCCATCCTTACATCTTGGTCCCGTTGTTCTCCCATTCGTGGACACAACTAAGTTTCTAGGGCTCACGTTGGACCGGAAACTGTGTTGGTCTCCACATGTCTCTTATTTGGCGGCCCGTTGTACACGTTCCCTTAATGTCCTCAGAGTTCTTAGCGGTTCATCTTGGGGAGCGGATCGCACTGTCCTGCTTCGCTTGTATCGGTCCATAGTCCGATCGAAGCTGGATTATGGGAGCTTCGTCTACTCGTCCGCTCGGCCATCCCTCTTACGCCGGCTCAACTCCATCCACCATCGGGGGATACGTCTTGCGACCGGAGCCTTCTACACTAGTCCTGTCGAGAGTCTTTACGCTGAAGCTGCCGAGTTACCGTTGACCTACCGGCGCGACATACTGCTGTGTCGGTATGCCTGCCGGCTGTTGTCTATGCCCGACCACCCCTCTTACAAGTCCTTCTTCGCTGATTCTCTCGACCGTCAGTACGGGTTATATGTGTCTGCCCTGCTGCCCCCCGGAGTCCGCTTCCGTCGCCTGCTTCGACAATTGGATTTTGCCCTCCCTACCACCTTCAGAGAGGGTGAGAGCCCGACACCACCTTGGCTCCAGGCTCCGGTTCGTATTTATCTCGACCTCAGCTCACTCCCGAAGGAGGGTACTCCGGCAGCTGTGTATTGCTCACGGTTTGTCGAACTTCGTGCTCGACTTGCTGGTCACACCTTTATTTACACCGATGGCTCCAAAACTGACGATGGTGTCGGCTGTGCCTTTGTCGTCGGGACCGCCACCTTTAAATACCGGCTCCTTGACCAATGTTCCAGCTTTACGGCCGAGCTTTTTGCTCTCCATCAGGCCATTCAGTATGCCCGCCGCCACCGCCATTCATCGTATGTCCTCTGCACTGACTCACTCAGTGCTCTTCAGAGCCTTGGGGCTCCCTATCCGGTCCATCCCTTGATTCACCGAATACAACAGTCCCTCCATAGTTTCGCTGATAATGGCGGTTCTGTCAGCCTTCTGTGGGTCCCCGGACATGTGGGAGTGCCTGGGAATGAGGCTGCGGATGCTGCAGCCAAGGCTGCAGTCCTCCAGCCTCGCCCAGCCTCCCATTGTGTCCCGTCATCTGACGTTTGTGGGGATGTCTGTAAGAGGCTTGTGTCCTTGTGGTGGGATGCTTGGTCATCCCTCCAAGGAAACAAGCTCCGGGCAGCAAAACCGCTCCCAACTGCTTGGACAACTTCCTCCCGACCATCTCGGCGCGAGGAGGTCCTTCTGACCAGGTTGCGGATTGGGCATTGCCGTTTTAGCCACCGCTACCTGCTCTCTGGTGACCCAGCCCCACAGTGCCCTTGTGGTCAGGCATTAACGGTGCGCCATGTTTTATTGTCGTGTCCCCGTTTTAGTCAATTTCGTGTTGTCCTGTCCCTGCCATCTACCTTACCGGATGTTTTAGCTGATGACGCTCGAGCAGCTGCTCGTCTTCTGCGTTTTATAACTTTAACTGGCTTGACCAAAGACATTTAACCTTTTACTTATTTCATCTGCATCTTTGTCCGGTCCTTTTGATGTCCCCCCATCCCCTTGAGTTTTAGCAGGTTCCTTGTGCTCTGACACCAGTGACTGGGCGCTAATGACCTCAGCAGTTGAGCGCCCTTAAACCCTACCAAAAAAAAAAAAGTAGCCATACTTAACCATTTCCAATCAAGGATCAGTTCAGTTGGACAAGAGGACACAATGCATTCCATGTAAACACCAATCAGATCATTATGCATTATGGGGCTACGACTAGCTTGCACAGCGCCTTGTTGACAACTTGCATCCACAGCTTTGCGGGGGCCTTGCCACACTAGAAACCTAGTCAGCTCTTGCCTATTGAAATTGTGACTTATCTCACCAGGTCAGTTTTCCAGATGTCTAGGATCCTACCAATTTGCTCACGAGCCTAGGAGATGCCCCGCAGGTGATGTTAGCAGAGGCACTTGTGTCAGTCATCTGCTGCTATAGCCCATTAATGCCAAATTTCGCTGCACTGTCCTAACGGGTACATTTGCTGTACATCCTATACTGATTTATGCAGTTATTTCATGCACTGTTGCATGTCAGATAGCACCGACGATTCTACACAAATACAGCTGCTCTCCTTAGTTGAGTTAAGGCTGTCGGCCACGGCGTTGTCCACAGTATTCTTGGCTCACTCGTGACACTCTGGTTTGCAGAATGCTGAATTCCCTAATGATTCCCTATATGAAATGTCCCACGTTTCTAGCTCCAACTACCATTTGTGTTCAAAGTCTTGCCAATTCCCGTCATGCACCCATGAACAGGTTGGACACCTTTTCAGCTGAATCACCTGAGTACAAATGATAGCCCCGCCAATTCCCTGCCCTTTTATACCCTGTGTATGTGATATTAACACCATTTGTATATGTGCGTATCGCTGTCGCATGAATTCTGTTACCTCAGTGTACTACACAAGAATTCAGTCTTTTATACATGCGTCATTAAAAATTTTTGTAAATATTCGTTATAATAATATGCCTTGAGGCTCTTGAGGGTACAGTTGGTATTTTCACTGGGTGCCTGCTGTAACACTGTCCCGATGCACGCTGCCCCTGTGGAGAGGTACCAATTCGTGTGGTAAGGGCTGTTTGATTGATCAGCATCTTTCCGATCTCGATCTCTCTCTCTTCAATGAAAATAATTGTACCTGCTGCACGATGATCGTGACAGTGGCCACTTATCGGTGATCTTGTGACTTCCTTCTCACTGCCAGGTGGACCAATTACCATATTGGGCTCTTCGAAAAGCCAACTGGCAGTTGTATACCTTTACTGTCATCTTTGCCCAGCCTCAGATTGCATCAAAAAAGTTGTGGGAGACTTCTCAGACACGGTCGCTAGCACCACAGAAGCTGTTGTTACCTTTTCTTACAGGCCCCCCTCCACCATCAGCTGGAGCTGTGGTCGATCAAAGACACTGCAGTAGCTGTTAGAATCGTTAAAGGGCCCTGCAACATCTCAAGCGACATCCTTTACAGACTGCCCTCCTCCCTAACACTAAGGTTTGCCGTCTAATTAAATGCAGGAAGAGAGAATGCTGGGAGTGCTTTTCCTTGAGACGATATACTTATTCGTCCCAGGTGTGGACCAAGCATTGTAGACTTATGGGTCACCAAAGATCAACAACTGTTCTCTCTCTCTCTTTGTGGTGATATTTGTACTGACGTGTCAGTCCCTGTCCGAACACCTTTTGAACGCATAACTGGCAAATTAAAGACATCTACCTGTCCTTACCACCCTCCTTCCCTGCCCGACAACACTCGTGCGGAGTTATATAATGAATCTTACACTGAATGGTAACTGCTTTAGGTTCTTGACTGATTCAATTCATTAGCAGATAATCCAACATCTGAATGGCACTCAAAGACTCTTCTACTGAGGGTCTTCAACTGTGTTTGACTAGAATGTATTTTCTCTTTGTAATGGTGAGACGGTCTTGTCAACACCATCCTTAAATCGGGCAGAACTCAACATCCATAAACAACTACTGGCCAATTACCCTCATCAAACCGCAAACTGCATGAAAGGATGGCAGCCAGATGATTATGCTGGGTTCTTGAATTAGGGGGCCATTTGTGCCTGTATCGGTTCAGTTTCTTCTTATCAGGCTGGTCCTGATTTCTGAAGCTCTGGCCAGTTTCAAATAATCTGATTAGTTTGGAAGTGATGATCCTACAGACCTGTTCTAAATGCCGATGCTTCATTGCAGTCCTTTTTGACGTAATTAAGGCATACAACATGGCTTGGCACCCTCACATTCTATTTACCCTCCATGACCGGGGCTTGCAAGGCGCCCTACCAATTTTTGTCAGTTTTTGGGTTATAGCTGGTATGCCACTGGACTCCACACCTGTCCAAGAGAATGGTGTCCCACAGTGCTCTGTGCTGAGTGTTACTCCATCCCTTTGTTATCGGGGGGCCTACTAATCTTTGCTGTTGGAGGCTGCTGGTCTCTGTTGGACACCTAGTTAGATGATGACTTGCATTTAGTACCATTCCCAATCAGTAACCTTGGCTGAACTCGTGCCATCTGAACTGCCTCTGCTTTATTCTGTTCAAGGTATATCTCTCCCAGCAGTGCTGAAAGCCCGCGTAAAAAGTGCCTTACACATCACTAACATAAATACTCAACACTTATTATATTTGTTTAATGTTCAGTTTCTTTAAAGTGAATACAAGGTTTAATAAGCAGCAAGTCCTTAGTGCCTGCAAAAAAAATAAATAAATAAAAATCGTAGTGTTAAACTTGTGCTCTGCTCTTGAACCAGCTATTGTATTTAACATTCATTATGTTACAAAAAAACTTAAACTTTTCAGTCAAATTGTTTTTAATTATGAACCAGTAATGCCTCAGGTAAGTCATTCAGGCAAATATAATTGTACAACTAAAATAAATGAGTCTATTTTCCATCTCTTTGACTGGTTGTGCGAGGCACAGTGTACCCATAATATCATCCTAATATATGTGATAGCCACCTCCAGGATCATGAAGATAGATACATCTTAAATCTTTTAAGTTTCATATTTGTGTTGATTAGTACCCTTGTTCTTAGTAAATACTGTTCGTCTGCATAAAGTAGGATGCTTGAAATAGCACAGGTTCCACTATTAACGAACTTCCTCCCTTCGACAATTGACAGTCTGTTACATAAGATGCATTCATAGCTTAACACTAATAGGACCAGCATTAGCAAACTACCTGGAATGACTGCTACCAGCCAGTTTGACCGGTGACATTTATCCCCCCCCCCCCCCTCCCCCATGTAGTGTAGTAGTGTAATATGTTAATTTACTTCAGTGTGGTGTCTTTAAATGTTGCTAAAGTATTTTTCTCACCGTATTGATGTGTTATACTTGAAGATTTCTATAGAAACTATAATTAACTAAAAAATCAAAGTAAAGAATACAGTGTAAATACAGTATTCACAAAACTAAACCATGTTACTCAACTTACAAATCCAAAAAACATACAATGATAAAATACCATTTTTATCACTATGACTGGTTCTCCATTAAAGCCCCAAACAGTCTATGAACATACATTTATTAGGAAATACAAAGAAAAATTGACGTAAACTGCTGTGGCAATTACGAGAAAATAACTGCATAATGTGTATCACTTCAGGCAAGGTTACCTTCATAGTCTCGGATGTTATTGAATTTAGCATCTGTTAAAATTCAGGAGTAAGTAAGAAACACACATTTTTTGTTTTCTCCAAAAAAATTCCTGCTCTGAGATATGGGCCTCCAAAGATGACATTGCGAACACCATTTTGAAGTTGTGACTTCCAAAAAATTTTAAAATGCTGTATCTCTGTAACAGTTCTAGATTTTTGTTAGTTTTTTATTTGAAAGATAATTGCTTTATGATTACAATGGATCCTCCGTTTGGACATATCTGTCAAAGTTCTTTTACTGTCGCCTTTTGAATTTTTTTTATAGTTTACAGAATTTATTTATTTTTTCAAAAATACCAATACAGAAAAGTTAGATTTTTTTTCTGTTGATTAGTACCATGTAACTATGCAAAGGAGAGCTTTCACTTTTAAGTTAGGCAGGTGTTATTTAAAAAAAATTTTTTTTTTTTTCCTTCAAGGGTAAGGTAAGTCTTCACTGAAGTTGTTTCTTACTAATTTCTTTGTTACAATGTTTATTTCTATTGTATTTGTTGCTGTCATTTCTTATCCACTTTCATTGTTGCAGTCATTTCTTATTCACTTCATTGTGGCAGATATTTGTTAAACTTTGTTGTAGTTTCTTGTCAGTTTCTTTGTCGTGGTTGTTCATTGCAGGTTTCTGTATTTTACTTGTTCAGTGCTAATTTGTTTACTGAAGAGGCTTCTAAGAACACTGAGATCATCCATTGAGCTCTGTGTTTTTGTAAGGATTTTGCCAGTTGACACAGTTGCAGTGGGTTTTGTGTAAAGGACAGTTTGAAATGTCTTAAAAAGGACTGTTTGAAATGTCTTCTAACTGGGGCCACAGGAGAGTGAAGTGTGCATATCGGTAAAAGGGTGATATATAAGACAAACAATCAAAAAACAAAAAAAAAAAAAAAAAGACTTTGTTCAGGTTGGGAATAAGTGTTCTCATTTGAAGACTGTTTCAAAGTGAAGATGAAGATGTTTCCAGTGACGACTTTTTGTTTTCTAAATGTTTTGACAGAATAACAACAATGATAGTATCTGGCCAAGGTGAGGCCTCCCATAGTGCAGATTTTGCATTAATAGAGGAAGAATTAAATAACCTGAATCAGTCGCCTACAGAGGTATGTGTTAGTCCTGTGAAGCAACCATCGTCAGTGAAGTCAAGTCATGAACTCTATGTATCAAGAAAGCACAGAGAAATTGCTAAAGCTATGGATGAATACACGACAGCAAAACTGACCACATTCTTCAAAGTAGAAATTCCATCTCCAGAAGAAAATGAACCAAAGCACTCCTGCACCACTTGCCAGGAATTTTTCACAAATATCAATTCAGCTATTGAATATTGTGCACCCTACAGTGAAAAGGTGCAAGTTTTAACTGTTATTCCAGAGACATTTTCAAAGAAAACAATTTTTAACCACATTCCATCAGTATCAAAGTACATGATAGACAAATCAAGAAATGTGAGGTATCTAAAAGGAGTCTTTGGAGTCTTATGGTCATCCTGTAGAAGCAGCTAAAGTTCAAATAGTGCAGTCATTTTATGTGGAAGATACATGGGACTCTTCTCGCCAGAGTGCCAACAAAAAAGACACTAAAACTGTAACAGTTGAAGGTCAAAAAATTGTGAAAGTGAAGAAGTACATGACTCGCAGTATTAAAGAAACTTTTGCAATTAGCTGGCCACTGTGGCTGAGCGGTTCTAGGCGCTTCAGTCCGGAACCGTGCTGCTGCTACAGTCGCAGGTTTGAATCCTTCCTTGGGCGTGGATGTGTGTGATGTCCTTAGGTTAGTTAGGTTTAAGTCTAGGGGACTGATGACCTCAGATGTTAAGACCCATTTGAACCATTTGAACTTTCACAATTTATAAGAGCATCTATACAACTTCACATATTGAAAGATACGAATTTTATGCATTACGACCTAAGTGGGTAGTTCCACACCTGCCTAGATGGCTGTTTATGTGTGTACCGCATGAATTTGAGCTTTGTGTGGTAGCTTTGATGAAGAACTTACTTGAACACGTGACATATGACACCTTGGTTGGGCATGTGAAGTCATTAGTAGTCTGTGACGTAAAGCGAGAGACATGTTTGTTGCAATAATGTGGTGACTGCCCTGGAAAGGGAGGACTTTCTTTACAGACACTTGGCCTGGAAGATATAGCAGATAACTCTGCAGAAATTACATATGCGACATGGGAGGAAAATAAACTAATTTAAGAAAACTGTTGCCTTTGACAGTTTCATTGATGAACTTGGTAAATGGTCAGTGAAAGCAGTAACACACCAACATCTGAAGAGACTGCAACAGCAACACATTGCAGAAGTGAAAGGGAGTGTACAGGCTGAAGAACAATGTTTAGTGCTTCACTGTGATTTTTCTGAGAACTGGTCTCTAATTCTCCCACAAGAAGTACAAGTGTATCAATATTTACAGGAGTCACATACTTTCAAAACAAGACCACAAGTGTTGCAGTTACAAGTGATGACAGAGGACATGACTCAGCACTTGCTTTGCTAGCAATGTGTAAAACTTTTCAACTGCAAACGGAGGCAGAGAAGACCTTCAGTATTTCTGATGGTGCTCCTAGTCATTTTAAAAATCGTTGCCAGCTGTTTGAATTGAGTAAGTCACGTGTGCCAACTGACTGGGTATACAATGCTACTGGTCACGAGAAGGGGCCTAGTGATGATGGTGTACGAGGCCTACTGAAGCACCATGCTAAAAAAAAAACACAATCTTTCCAGACCAAATACAGCTGCAATTCAGAATGCGGAGGATTTTACGAGACTCGTGAAATTTTACACATCCACAGCCGTCATTCTTTTGTACTAAGAGGAAATCGAAGAATTCTGTGAGCAGGAAAAAGCAGAATGGTCCAAACAAACGACTCCTGTGAAAGGAATTCAGAAGACATATTTTTGGACTCAAAGTGATGGGCAAACTCATACTGCGTGCACTTTAAAGAGCGAGAAAGAAGAAATTTCGTTTGTTCGGCCAACACCTCAGTAACAGCAGGATAATATTCAGATTCACAACCTGAGAAGAGGGATGTTTGTGGCATGTGTGAATGACTGTAACTAGTGGATTGCAGAGATTGTAGACACCAGTTATGAGTTAAATGAAATTGTGGTGAACTTTATGCTACCACATGGACCAGCTGCTGGATATAGGTTTCCATGTGAAGGACAGCAGCAACACCATCAGTGTTAACTTCCTATTTACAATGTTTTGAAGATTGTATGTGCTCCAGTTCCTATTGGTTCAAAAAGAAGGCATAAGTCTATATCAAAGGAAGATTTTTAGTTCATTGACTGGCTAATTTCAGCACAAAACAGAGTGCACAGAAGCTGTATAAATTGAAACCTTTAAGTCTTTGGACCTCTCACATACATTTTGGAACCATTTAAAATGCTTGAAATAAGTCTCTTACTCACCTTTCAAAACTAAAATTATGTTAAATAAGGCTAGGTTTTTATTTTTATGAGCCTGTTATGCGGTAATGTGGTAATAGAACAGGTTTTATGTATGACAAAAATTTCAGTTGTTTATAAAACCTGTTCAGCCTGAAAGTGGAAGCTCTCCTGTTCAGGGAATGTAGTACTACATGGTACTAATCAACAGAAAAAGAAATCAAAATTTTATGGATTGGCATTTTTGGAATAAAATCCACAGATTATAAAATAAGTTCACAACTTTGACAGATAAGTCCAAATGGAGGATTTCTTTGTAATCTTAAAGCAATTATCTTTCAAATAAAAAAAAAAAAACAACAAAATACTTAGAACTGTTCCAGAGATACAGTATTTTAAAATATTTTCCAAAATTCGCATCTTCAAAATGGTATGTGCTGTGTCATCTTTGGAGGGCAGTATCTTGGAGCAGAAATTTTTTGGAGAAAACAAGAAAATAAGTGTTCCTAACTTAGTCTTTAATTTTAACATTGTTTTCAGTCAAAGCCATCATCTTTATCAAAACACTTCACACATCCATACTGAACATGTTCCACATATGGATCCCATATGAATTTCATGCACTGCACATGCAGATTTTTGGTTTTGTATGACTTGTGCATCCTCCTATCTGGCAAGTCTTTCACACTGATACTTTATGTATTTCAGTAGTGGCAGTAAATGTATGAACTGGACCGTTCCTTGATTATACATTCAAATAGAAGAGATATTATTATAATCTGGAAAGAAACATTCACAAGGTAACCTTTTCTCCTGTCGTCTCTCTGTAAAGGATCCGTGCGCTGCTTTCAGCAAGGTCTAGCACGTTGAAAAGAAATGTGCATAGGCCATTTTCAGCAGCCGTACTGGACAGTGCACTGACCAAACGAGATGTCTGGTCCAGAATATTAGTTCCAAATTTTATGGAATTGTAAAAGCTCATCTGAATGCAAACACCCATTCACCATAATAACGAGGCGCACTTGACTTCTGGAGAGCACAACACCCATTCACCATAATAACGAGGTGCACTTAACTTCTGGAGAGCACAACATATTGAGAGGGCACAGCAATTAAAGTATGCCCACTGTTCGACCAAATAACCCTCCACCACACACCGGCAGGTGGCTTGAGGAGTATGGATGTAGATGTAAAATGTAAAGGGAAAGAGTGAACGAGATCACAACAATGAAATAAAATTAGATGAGCGGATGTAAAAATCCATTATTATGCTTTTTAGATACATGAAACCTAAAAAAATAGCATGCTGGTTGAAATGACTGGCTACTGTCCTTTAAGGTAAAAATGTTTATAATTCGTTCAGCTTTTGTAACAGTTGTTTGTCTTTTTCAGAAATGATGAACCACCAAAGTATATCAAAAGTCATGAAATTCAAGCCCCATCAATTAAAACTTACGGTATTTATTAACTATTAAACAACACTCACCTGTCAGATTGACTAGTGCGGTCCTTTTAGTGTTAGTACTCCATTTGTATATACATTCCTGGAAATTGAAATAAGAACACCGTGAATTCATTGTCCCAGGAAGGGGAAACTTTATTGACACATTCCTGGGGTCAGATACATCACATGATCACACTGACAGAACCACAGGCACATAGACACAGGCAACAGAGCATGCACAATGTCGGCACTAGTACAGTGTATATCCACCTTTCGCAGCAATGCAGGCTGCTATTCTCCCATGGAGACGACCGTAGAGATGCTGGATGTAGTCCTGTGGAACGGCTTGTCATGCCATTTCCACCTGGCGCCTCAGTTGGACCAGCGTTCGTACTGGACGTGCAGACCGTGTGAGACGACGCTTCATCCAGTCCCAAACATGCTCAATGGGGGACAGATCCGGAGATCTTGCTGGCCAGGGTAGTTGACTTACACCTTCTAGAGCACGTTGGGTGGCACGGGATACATGCGGACGTGCATTGTCCTGTTTGAACAGCAAGTTCCCTTGCCGGTCTAGGAATGGTAGAACGATGGGTTCGATGACGGTTTGGATGTAGCGTGCACTATTCAGTGTCCCCTCGACGATCACCAGTGGTGTACGGCCAGTGTAGGAGATCGCTCCCCACACCATGATGCCGGGTGTTGGCCCTGTGTGCCTCGGTCGTATGCAGTCCTGATTGTGGCGCTCACCTGCACGGCTCCAAACACGCATACGACCATCATTGGCACCAAGGCAGAAGCGACTCTCATCGCTGAAGACGACACGTCTCCATTCGTCCCTCCATTCACGCCTGTCGCGACACCACTGGAGGCGGGCTGCACGATGTTGGGGCGTGAGCGGAAGACGGCCTAACGGTGTGCGGGACCATAGCCCAGCTTCATGGAGATGGTTGCGAATGGTCCTCGCCGATACCCCAGGAGCAACAGTGTCCCTAATTTGCTGGGAAGTGGCGGTGCGGTCCCCTACGGCACTGCGTAGGATCCTACGGTCTTGGCGTGCATCCGTGCATCGCTGCGGTCCAGTCCCAGGTCGATGGGCACGTGCACCTTCCGCCGACCACTGGCGACAACATCGATGTACTGTGGAGACCTCACGCCCCACGTGTTGAGCGATTCGGCGGTACGTCCACCCGGCCTCCCGCATGCCCACTATACGCCCTCGCTCAAAGTCCGTCAACTGCACATACGGTTCACGTCCACGCTGTCGCGGCATGCTACCAGTGTTAAAGACTGCGATGGAGCTCCGTATGCCACGGCAAACTGGCTGACACTGACGGCGGCGGTGCACAAATGCTGCGCAGCTAGTGCCATTCGACGGCCAACACCGCGGTTCCTGGTGTGTCCGCTGTGCCGTGCGTGTGATCATTGCTTGTACAGCCCTCTCACAGTGTCCGGAGCAAGTATGGTGGGTCTGACACACCGGTGTCAATGTGTTCTTTTTTCCATTTCCAGGAGTGTATGTTCCTATTTTCATTATAATAATGGTTATAAATAATGAATATCTTAGCATCTACACTAGTTGCCAAACTTCCCTCACACACACACACACACACACACACACACACACACACAAACACACACACAACATTCAATGCTTAATTCCTCCTCTGAGTATTCAGTATACTTTATATGTTTTTTTGTAATTAGCTTTACCATTGTCGTATACTCGAGTACCTATACTTTCTAGGATATATACGTAAATTTTCTCTTACACTTCAAATTGAATCAATGTCTTAGACCTATCTTTGCATTTAGAACTCCAATCTACTGCTTCATGTTATGTTTAACAGTAAAGTTAACTTTAGTGGAATCTGCCCAGCCTTTGGCTAACAGTTCCTTAATTGGGAGTACAGAACCATCTGGTTTGAAATTTAGAAATTCCTGCTCTTGGGCTACAATATTGTCAAAGGATGCTCAGCTTTCTTATGTAGTTTTATTTCCACAAATTCCTGTAGTTGTTCTTCCAAAGTATTCAAAGCATTTGCGTCACTTGTTACATTAATAAGTTCTCTACTTCATTCTAAAGCAACTACCCGATTTTGCACGTGTGAGGTACGGTTGTTGATGCTTTCGAACTACCTAGTGGGTAGTTCCTCTGTTTTGTTTTGCCATCTACCTCTTTAAACTGTTTTACAATATAACCTCCTCTTGGAGTAAATCACACTGCCTTTTTTTTTGCCAATGCTGTAATTCCTTAGTTCATTTTACTAAAGTAAAAGCTACTGCCTTTCCTTGTGTTTTTGGTGTTCGTACTGTCAGAGAATTGTTTAATGTGTTTAAGATCATCTGGTAATTTTTTAATTCCTCCACTTGAACTTTTGTGAGAACTATTAGCTCTTCCATTTGGCTCAGAAATAAACTAATTATCATCTACAAGTTAAATATGACATAGACAGTCAAAGCTGACGAGTTTTAGCCTTCCTTCTCTTGACCCCCGTTTTGCGTGTAGTGACAGGCACACAATAACAACTTTATACCCGGCAAATAATTAGACACCACAGCATGACTCTAGACAAAGACAAACCACTAGAAAGATCTCAGCCTGGGGCTTTTTACACATCATGTAATCGGGCACACAGGAAGTTATACTGCACTGTCAGTTTGTTGTGCGGGGGCAGAGCGACGCTACAGGGAGTGTAATGAGCTGACTGGCCACTGCACTGTGAAATGAATAAGTGCTGCCATTTTGCTGGTCAGCTGCCACAGAAACTGTTGAAGATTGCTGCTCCACTCGTAGCCTCGAAATCGGCACTCTGAATTCTTACATACCAGTGGCGTACTGCTTTTCGACTCGTATGCCAAAAGTTTTGAGTTGAGCACGTGAATATATCTTGCTGTTGTTCTGGTTACTGTGGCCAGCTATTTCCTTTCATTCACTTCCGTGCAACAATTGAGATTCCTTCAGTTTTTCACCAAATGGAAATTCTTTCTTCTTAAATATTTTAATTACTTTGGGCAGCACTGAAATGTGTGCTCGTCTATATATCCTTCACTGGTTATCTCGATCACTCTAGGCATCGTCATATTTTAATAGATTTCGTCTTGAAAATTCTTCATATTTTTCATAAAACTCACTTCTCTACCCTCTGTTATCTGTGCCCTGCACTTAGGGTGCCAAAATGGAATGCAGCTTCACTGTTCTGCAACTGCACTTAGCCCAGATGTTGTTACCTTCCAAACGATGTCACCCTGGTGGTATGCTGGGTTCCTTTTTCCATTAATAATTTTCTCGTATGGTCACATTTCTTGAATTACCTCGATGCAGCGGAATTACTGGGCACTGCCATCAACTCTTGCTTTGTGACTTCTTCTCTGTCCACAGAGGGTTGAGGGCTGGAAGAAAGCATTGATATATTCGAGCTACTAAATGATATAAATGTGTTTCAATAACTCTTGTGTATTTTTTGTTCCAATGTAACAGCTATAATGTTGGGTGAACAGACCTCTTATAACCAGTACTTCAGAAAAAAATGGTTCAAATGGCTCTGAGCACTATGCGACTTAACTTCCGAGGTCATCGGTCGCCTAGAACTTAGAACTAATTAAACCTAACTGATCTAAGCACATCACACTTATCCGTGCCCGAGGCAGGATTCGAACCTGCGACTGTAGCGGTCGCTCGGTTCCAGACTGTAGCGCCTAGAACCGCACGGCCACTCTGGTCGGCAGTACCTCAGAACATTGTCTCCAAACACTCTTAGAACAGGATCTCAGAACAGAATTAAATGACATTTTGCAAAAGCCTCTGTCCACTACTTTGCCAGGCATTGTCATTGTCAGCATCATATCGTGTTCTCTGCCTTCCAAAACACCACCGAGCCAAAACGCCAAAAGTGTAAGCGACCCCTTCACAGTGTTTGGAGAGGCTCGATCACAGTCACGTGTCGGTGTTGTTATATGCTCGTGCATCTTGCTTGGACTTGTGCAGCCATCAGACCATTGTGTGTATACTGGAAATTTCTCTACATATCTACTACGTAAAGAACATTTTTACACGAGGATCTGTCATCTGATTGTGAGGAAGATGTGCAACATCTTACTCTGAATGAACATGAAGTCGTATCACAATACTTCCTGACAATGCCTTTAACCTTTAGCCTACTCTTCATCATTACTGAATTGTGATGTGAATCTATATCTGCTCCTGGATGTGCCTTACAGTCCACTATCTGATTTCAGAATATCTGTTCCCTGTCTTTGGGCCTTTGCTGAGTGTATACTTCGAAAGCTTATTTGTTATTGTTAGCTCATATTTGTTCCAGAACTCGTGGTCTTTCTCCTATATCATTTCTATTACTGAGCCTGTGTTCTTTGTTAGCTCTCTGTTAACACAAAATAGTTACCCACAGAATGTCCTTATACGTGCTCCGCATCTTATTTTATGCTTGTCATATAGTCTCGTATATCAGTACTATTGTTGTCAGTTTGGTTTGCTGTTGGTTCTGATTAAATTAATCCTACAGATGGACTGTGCACAGTAACTCACGCTTTGCCTTGCCTTTCCATTCGTATTGAATACTATTGTTGTTACACCATTTTTTTACCACTATTGCTGTTATCCTTTGTTCACCCATCTGTTGCTTCAGAAGTTTGGAAGGTGTGTTATAGAATATAAACATTGTTATTTATCTGTTTATTGAGTTATTCATTATGCATATTACAGCCTATTGTCTAGAAAGATAACATAGATCATGCAGTCACTTCTACAAAAATGCTACTACTAAAATTATTCCATACCACAAAAAAATCAATAAAAAAAAAACAAATACCCAACTGTTAATACTACTTCAGTGCTACAGATTCTTTTCTGTATGGCCATTTGTTATGGTGCATCTAAACTATTAGCATTTGTTTCCGCTGCTGTATCCACCCTCGTACTGCCATGGCCAATAGCAGTTGTCTGTTGGGTTCATTGGACTTAGAGCAGCACATCAATAGCATTTCCACTTTCCAAACAATTCCACATTTCATTGGAATGTCTCAGAATTCACACTTCTGTGATCACTTTCATTGACACAATATAAATTCTTGAAAACAGTTGCATTCTGTGGTCCCAATCTCAGTTGCCTCCTTCTATCTGTACAGTATTTCATCTTGCCGGGAAGGTAGCATACTGCCGTGCAGTTGAATGCCTAGGGAAGTCTCCTTTCACCTTCGTGTATATTGCAGCTGCAGTATCATCAAAGATGTGCCAGCCTGACTTGTTGCTCAGGGATGCTCTGGGGCCTAGCATATTTACTGCCCTCCAGATAAGTTGTTGCACTCAAATTATTCTCGGAACTGAGAGACGGCTGAAACCCGAAGTGGAAAGCTGCAAGATATTTAGAGATTCGTGAAATGTAATCGGAAAGACAGATTAGAGGCCATAGTAGGCAGAGTGTTTATTGCTGTTTACAGAAATATTGTCTCTGTTGAGGTTGAAGTTAAGTGTGACAGTGAAGTCATCTGGTTGTGTACAACAGTTGCAAGTGACACCAAGTTAATTGTTGGATATTTTTACCAGCCATCGTTCTGCTGTGACCCAGTTCGCAAATGTCGTAGATCCGGGGCTGATGCGTAGAGCAGTCTGAGTTATAGTGACCCGTGTTTACATTTAGTGATTTTGCTGTTTCCCTTCATTTACTCTCATGTCAAATGAAATCAAAACGAATATCTGTGGCTGGGAGCTATCGAGTGAATTAAAACACATTCACATAATTAAGGAAGACTGAAATATGTCATTAGTTTCAGATTTTATTTTACTTCCACCTTTATGACAGTCGAGCATTAATCACCTTGCGGAACAAAGAAGTCACTTTTGTCTGTTTGCTAAAGAAATTTGAGTTTTGTTAACATTTTCCGCAGAGGCAGTCAATGTATTTGAAACGAAATGTTTAATTCCACAGTACTGGCTAGTTTCAACTGTTTGCTGCATTTCAAATACACGTTTTCATCTTCTAGCACGTATGGCATTATGGCATAATAAAGAACAAAACATGATATAATTCAGTACTGGTGCGCCAAGAAAATTTACATCCCGAAAACCACACTGAAAGCTTAATATCAGGTCGAGGTCTACTTCATTGGGAATCTGGACATACGAATGTGCCGGTATATTGATAATTTTTACTTATCGACTGTCTGACAGCAACTGAATAAAACACAATTTTAGTGACATACGCGTTTCGCCTTTATTTTCGGCAAGGCATCATCAGTGGCCTAGAATATGTACATATGTTAGCTATTTTATTTACATTTTTGTCACTGTGCCTATAGGTTATAAACAGTTGTGGTGGTTGGTATTTCCTATTAAGTAGTAATGTTTCGAACTGTACTTACAGGTTGCATGGAAAATTTCTTACATATTACGCTCCTGTTGCATTTTTGGTGTTGTTGTTCTTCTTATGATCGCCAATTTGCGGTTTTTTCGACATTCCACAGCACTATGCACTGAACGCCTGTTTTAATGCAATGTTTTGGTTTCTGTTGTCGACCGTCAAATGTTTTTGCCAAAGATCGAATGTTATTGCCAAACTTATGAGTGTAACTATTGAAGTATCTGTGGTCTGTTCGTGTATGCATTTTTGTGTGTGTGTGTGTGTGTGTGTGTGTGTGTGTGTGTGTGTTTTGACGTGGTATGATTTTTTTTTTTTGTGTGTGTGTGTCCAGATGGTGTGGGGAAGAGTTTTTTTGTTTTATGTTATCATTTCCTTTATTAAGTGTAGTAGGGAACCTGTGCTGATGTGTGTTTGTTCATTTATCACATGTTTGTTTTCTGCTATGGCTTTCTGGATGTGGAAGTTTTCTGCGTTTGTGTAAGATGTTTGTCATGGTTGCTTATTCTCATTATTTTCATTTCTTGTTCCATGTTTGTAGGATAATGGTTGTAGTGTTTTAAGTGCTCTGCAAATGTGGAGTGGTTTGTTTCATACATCCAACATCTGATATGTTCTTTGTATCTTGTTTCAAAATTCCTGCATGTCATGCCTATGTATACTGCATCACAACTTTGACATTCAAGTTCATATATTCCTGATTGTTGGAATTTGTCCCTCTTGGTAGCTGGCTGGCTTAGGTGTGATTGAAGGGTTTGCCCAGGCTTATATGCTATTTTGAAGCCCTGTCTCTTTAGGATGTGTGCAACTCTGTGTGTGTTAGTTTATGTGTGTAGGTCATGGTGTACCATCTGGTTCTTTTCTGTGTGGTGTTGTCATTGTGTGTGTTTGTAAGTTTTCAGCTTCCGAGTTCTTTTGTATTCTGGAAATGTTGTGTTTGTTTTTTATTTGTGTATTTATTTTTTGATTGAGCCTGTGTACCACATGTGTGTCATACCCGTTGTTCCCAGCTATTTGTATGATTGTACTCATTTCTTGTTCATAGTTTCTCTTGCTGAGTGGGATTCTGTTTAATCTATGTAACACGTGTCTTAGTGCTGCAAGTTTCTGGCTGAGGGGGTGGTTGGATGTGGAATGTATTATTGTGTCTGTGGCTGTTGGTTTTCTAAAGATGTTAAATGTATGTTTGCCATTTTCTTTTTTTAATTGTAATGTCAAGAAAATGTATTTGATTTTCTTTTTCAAGTGTGAATTTTATGTTCTGATGAGCTTTGTTTATTTCTGAATGGAATTCATCTATTTTTTCACTTGGCTCATCTACCAGACAAATAATGTCATCCACATATCTGTACCAATATATGATTTTGAAACTTTCATTTGTGGTTATCTTTTCAAATATCTGATTTTCTAGGTGACTGATGAAAATGTTTGCTAGTGTTCCTGATATTGGGGATCCCACGGGCAGTCCATCAGTTTGTAGATAATATTCTTTCTCAAACTGAAAGTAGTTTTGTTCAGTTGTCAGTCTGAGCATATCTGTTATTTCTTGTATTGCGTCTGTGGTGAGGTTGCTGTGGGATGAGAGATTTTGTTCTATGATTTCTATTGTTTCTGTGATAGGGATGGAGGTATAGATATTTTCTATATCGAATGAAATCAGTGATGCTGTGTGTGGTACCTGTATGTTCTGTATGTTTTCTGTTAGGTTTCCTGTGTTGATCACTGTCCTGTTTTCTACTTTATAGTGTTTTGTAACTAACTTTCGGAGGTGTTTGGCTATGCGGTATGTTGGGGCTTTCTTGAAGTTGATAACAGCTCTCATTGGTATTCCGTCTTTATGTACTTTCGGTTGACTGTGGAGTGTTGGTGCTTGTGGGTTTTTCTGTGTTAAGTAGTATTTCTGTTTGTCTGTGAGTGTGTGTTCAATGTTTCTGTGTTTGTTTCACATTTGCCTGGAATCGTGTGGTTGGATCTGACTTCAGTTTTTGTATGGCATTGGTGTTTATGTATTCCTTGGTTTTTGTGATGTATTGCCCTTTATCCATGAGTACTGTTACATTTCCCTTGTCTGCTCTTGTTATTAATATGTTATTGTTTGTTAACTTTTGTTTTAACCTTTTCATAGTGGCTGTTTCTGTTTGGTTGTTCTTATTGTGTGTCTGCTGTGTTTGTTTTATTATGCCTTTTATTTCTTCTTTTACTAGTTCTCTTGTCAGTCCTATGTTTATTTCACAATTATTTTGTTGTTCTTCACATGTAAGAATGTGTTCAGTTTCTACTATGAGATTTTCTATGTATTGATTGTTCACTTTGCTATTGGTGCAGTGTTTCAAACCTTTTTCCAAGACCCCCCAGGGGGTCCACAACTCTTTCGTGGATACGTGCGTGGCGAGCACGGGGCCCCGAGCCATTGCAGCCTTCTTTCTCTCCCGGGCTGCATTTCCTTTCCTTTCCTTTCCCTTCCCCTCCTTTCCCCTCCATACCCCTTTCCCCTCGCCCTCTCCTCTCTCTCTATTGGTGTCCTTGCTTATGTTGGCCCCCGCTATCCTCCTGGTTCTGTCGGTTTTACACTCCGGCTTTTTTTGCGTAATCATCTCCTCCTTTTGGCGTTCCTTGGTCCCCCTCTGGGGTTTGACCTCCATTCCAAAATTTCTCTTCCGTAGTGTGAGCCATTTGGGGAAGAGCACCTTACCTACTGTCTCCGACGTGTGCCCTCATAGTACATTCCACCTTTTCTTTTACGTCGTTGTCTGATGCTAGGGTGCATAGCCAGCACGGTAGCCAGCCCGTGTGGTGGGGTCGCTATGTACCCTTTTGGTTGAGCCCCCTGAACACACAGGGATCACACTTCTGATACCTGAGCTGTGACCTCCTCATGCATGCCTTGGAGTGGTTGCTCGTCATCCTGGAGCATCGGAACTCCCGGCAATGGCCGCCGTGCCAGACGGCCCTTGCTGTGGCTGGGTGGCGCCCGTGAGGAGAGCCCCTGATCGGAGTGGGTGGTATCAGGGCGGACGCTATGCAGATGAAACGCATACGGGTCCAAAACTCTGGCCGCTCTTCTGCGGCCGTCTCTCTGCGTGGAACTGATTCCTCAAGTGCTGCTTCTCTTGCCCCTTCGGCCTTCCCTTCCGTGGCTACCCCCTGGGAGGAGGGTCAGGCGCGTCGTCTAGGGGCAAAACCTTTCCCCCGTTATCTAGTTTGCACCAGGACTGATGGAGATACTTTCACCAGTGTCAAACCTTTATTCTTTGTGGAACACATTGAAGACAAGTTCGGCGAAGTGGACTCCGTGAGCAAGATGCGGTCGGGATCGTTACTGATAAAAACTGCTTCGGCTGCCCAATCTGCGGCCCTTCGTGCCTGTACCCATCTTGGCACAATTCCCGTGTCCATTACCCCTCACCAGTCTCTAAATATGGTACAAGGTGTGATTTTTCACAGAGACCTCATCCTTCAAACTGATGAGGAACTTCGGGACAATCTCGGACGGCGGGGTGTTCACTTTGTTCGGCGTGTTCAGAAGGGTCCTAAAGATAATCGTATTGATACTGGTGCCTTTATCCTGGCCTTTGAAGGGGATACCCTTCCTGAGAAAGTTAAGATTATGGTCTATCGCTGTGATGTGAAGCCGTACATCCCACCTCCTATGCGGTGTTTTAAGTGCTTGCGTTTTGGCCACATGTCTTCTCGCTGTACCCAGGACCCTCTCTGTGGTGACTGTGGACGTCCACTCCATGAGGGGAGTCCCTGTGTTCCCCCTCCTGTATGTGTAAATTGTCATGGTAGTCATTCTCCTCGTTCAGCAGATTGCCCAGTCTATAAGAAAGAAAAAAAGATACAGGAGTATAAGTCTCTTGATCGTTTAAGCTACACAGAGGCCCGTAAGAAATACGCACGATTGCACCCTGTGTCCATGACATCTAGTTACGCCTTGGTTACATCTTCATCCCTTCCTCCCCCTTCCTTACCCCCATCCCGGACCCCTCTCCTTCCCCCCTCCCCTGCGGCTCCCACACCTTCTCCTCTGGGCGCTGCTCCCCCTCCCCAGCCGGAGAAGTGTCCCACTCCTTCGGCGTCTGCCGGTCAAGGGCGCCTCTCCCGGGATGCCCCTTCCCGGCACCTTCCAGGTCAAAGGTCTGCTGCAGCGCGGCGACCGCGAGAGCCGCGGTCTATCGGCCCCCGGTCGCCCGGTCTCTTTCTGTTCCTGATCTTGCTGCAGCTGGCTCCATTATGCCACACAGCCCTCCTCGATCTCAGCCTGAAAAGAAGAAGAAACATAAGTCCCGGGACAAAGAGCCTCTGGTGTCACCAGAGGTCCCTTCCCCGGCTTCACAACCGGATTCTGACCTGTCGTTTATGGATGTCGCCCCCTCCTTGTCGGTGACGGGTGGGGACCCGGCGGTATGACTGGATTTAGCGTGTTCAGCCCTCATTTAAACCATCGTTCTGTGGTTCTCCAGTGGAATTGTAATGGCTACTATCGTCACCTTCCGGAATTGAAATCCCTTCTTTCGTCCTACTCAGCAGCTTGTGTGGTTCTCCAGGAATCTCATTTTACTGATGCTCACTCACCGACCCTCCGTGGGTTCCGTGTTTTCTGTCGAAATCGGGTCGGACCCTTGCGGGCTTCTGGTGGCGTTTGTACGTTGGTCCGTACAGACATTGCTAGCACGTGGATTCCTCTCCACACTACATTGGAAGCGGTTGCTGTTAGGGTCCACTTAGACTCTGCAGTCACAGTATGCAATCTTTATCTCCCTCCTGACAGGACTCTTACACCTGCTGCCTTAACCACCCTTCTTCAGCAACTTCCTCCTCCCTTCCTCCTCCTTGGGGATTTTAATGCTCATCATCCTTTGTGGGGCAGTGCCTTTCCATCTAGACGAGGTCTTCTTATAGACCAATTTATTGCAGACCACGACCTATGCCTTCTTAATGATGGCTCCCCTACTCATTTCAGTGCTGGTCATGGTACCTTTTCTGCCATTGATCTTTCTCTTTCTTCTCCCTCTCTCCTCCCTTCATTACACTGGTCGCCACACGACGACCTTTGTGATAGTGACCATTTCCCGTTGATTATCACGCTCCCTTCCCGCTCCCCGATGGACAGGTTACCTCGTTGGTCTTTCCACCGCGCCGATTGGCCTCTATATACTGCACAGGTCGAGTTTTCTCCCTCTTTGTTGGGTTGTATTGATGACGTCCTACGTGACGTGTCTGCCGCGATTGTTCGCGCTGCTAACCTTGCTGTCCCGCGCTCATCTGGACAATTTCGTCGTCGGCAAGTCCCGTGGTGGAGTACGGCCATTGCCATTGCCATCCGTGATCGCCGTCGAGCTTTGCAACACTTTAAGAGGCACCCATCTGTAGCCAGCCTTTCTACCGTTAAGCGCCTTCGCGCTAAAGCCCGTTATTTAATTAAACAGAGCAAACGGATATGTTGGGAACGATTCGTTTCTTCCCTTGGTTCCACTGTCCCTCTGTCACGGGTATGGGCTACACTTCGCTCTCTCCAAGGTTGCCATCGGCAGTCCACCCTCCCAGGCCTTCACCTCCCAGATGGCATTTGTACGGACCCATTAGTTCTCGCAGAACATCTTGCGACCCATTTTGCAGTGGCATCAGCGTCGGCCTCCTATCCAGCTGCTTTCCTTCATCAAAAACAGCAGGCTGAAGCTGTCACCTTATGTTTCACCACTTGTGAGTCAGAATCTTACAACGAACCTTTCACTGAATGGGAATTTCTTTCTGCTCTATCTTCTTCTCATGATACGGCCCCTGGCCCAGATTCCATTCATAACCAGTTGCTTCAACATCTCAGTGCTCCACAACGGCACCATCTTCTTCGGGTGTTTAACCGTATCTGGCTCCAGGGTGACTTCCCTTCTCAGTGGAGGGATAGCATTGTGGTTCCTGTCCTTAAGCCTGGTCAGAACCCCCTATCTGTTGACAGCTATCGGCCAATTAGTTTGACCAATGTTGGTTGTAAGTTACTTGAACGGCTGGTAGCCCGTCGGCTCACTTGGGTCCTCGAATCTCGGGATCTATTGTCCCCTTACCAGTGTGGCTTTCGAGAGGGACGATCTCCAATCGATCATTTGCTTCGCTTGGAATCCGCAGTTCGGCAGTCTTTTTCCCAGCGCCGCCATTTGGTTGCAGTGTTTTTTGACCTTCGCAAGGCCTATGACACGGCCTGGCGCCATCACATCTTACTAACCCTTCATCAGTGGGGTCTTCGGGGCCCACTCCCGATTTTTATCCGCCAGTTCCTGATCCATCGGTCATTCAGAGTTCGAGTTGGTACTGCTTTTAGTTCTCCACGGACCCAGGAGACGGGCATCCCACAGGGTTCTGTCTTGAGTGTCCTTCTTTTCCTCATTGCTATCGATGGACTTGTGGCCTCTGTCGGTCCCTTGGTCGCCCCTGCCCTGTATGTGGATGATTTCTGCATTTGGGTTAGTTCCTCCTCGATGCCATCTGCAGAACGGCAGCTCCAGGTGGCTATACGGCGTGCCTCTGCATGGACCCTCTCACACGGGTTTCAATTCTCTCCTTTAAAATCGCGGGTGGTCCACTTCTGTCGCCGTACTACGGTCCACCCTGATCCAGAGCTCTATCTCGCTGCACAAAGATTGCCTGTGGTTCCACAGTTTCGTTTCCTAGGTCTTCTTTTCGACAACAAGCTCACTTGGCTGCCCCATATCAGACTCCTGAAGGTAGGATGTTTCCGAAAACTCAATGTCCTTCGCTTCCTTGCCCACTCCTCTTGGGGTGCGGACCGTTCCCTCCTCCTCCGTCTTTATCGTGCTCTAGTTCTGTCACGTTTGGACTATGGTTGTCAAGTTTATGGTTCAGCTGCTCCTTCCACGCTGCACGTGCTGGATCCAGTCCACCATCGTGGTATCCGTTTGGCCACCGGTGCATTCCCTACGAGCCCTGTTGATAGTCTCCTGGTTGAAGCTGGGATCCCCCCCCTTTCTGTTCGGCGGTCCCAGCTTCTGGTGTCTTATGCCCTTACTATCCGTTCTTCTCCCGCTCATCCTTCCTATTCTATCCTATTCCCAGACCATGGACGTCGCCCGCCTGACTCCCGCCCTCGGGCGGGTTTACTGGTTGGGCTGCGCCTTGCGTCTCTTACCCGTGATTTTCGGCTTCCCTCTTTGTCCTGTCTTCCTCGCTCCCTCCCCTCCACCCCTCCTTGGTTAGTTCCTCGGCCTCGAATTCGGATGGATCTCCGCCGCGGTAAGAAAGATTCCATCCCCCCGGTGGTGTTCCGTTCCTTTTTCCGCCAAATTTTATGGGAGTTTCGGGATGCTGTTGTTTTTTACACTGATGGCTCTAAATCTGCTGATCATGTTGGGTATGCCTTCACGTCCTTTGTTGGAACGGAAAATCATCTACTGCCACCCTCATGTGGGGTGTTTACTGCGGAATTGATGGCAATTTCCCGGGCCCTTACCTTTATTAAACAATCCCAACACAACCGCGTTTTGTTATGTATGGACTCGTTGAGTGGCCTTGTTGCTATTGACCGGTGTTTTTCGCGCCATCCCTTGGTCTCTGCCATCCATGACCATCTCGCTGATCTTCACCGTGCTGCTTGTTCCATTGATTTCCTATGGGTCCCGGGCCATGTGGGTATCACGGGTAATGAGCTCGCTGATCGTTTGGCTGGGGGAGCAGTTACTTACCCCCCGTTTTCTGTAACCCCTCCTGCAGCGGATTTACGGCTTCACATCAAATCCCACTTTGCACAGTCATGGGCCAATTCTTGGGAGGCTACTCCACTGTCTAATAAACTTCGTGCCATTAAGGTGAATCCAGGCCCATGGCGTTCTTCCTTTAGCCTCTCCCGCAAGGACTCGACCACACTGTGTCGTCTCCGCATTGGCCATACCAGGCTGACCCATGGTTTCCTTTTGCGTGATGAGCCACCCCCGCTATGTGGTTGTGGAGCCTTCCAGTCAGTGGCCCACATTTTGGTTGAATGCCCCCTTCTTTTGGCTCTGCGTGCTAAGTACAGACTCCCCCACACTTTACCTTTGATGTTGGCTGACGATTCCCGGATGGTCTCTCTGGTTCTAGGTTTCCTCTGGGAGAGTGGTTTTTATTCTCAGTTTTAAAGTTTTTAATCTCCCTCTGGTGTTGGGGCGGGGCGGTGAGTGTTTGGGTGTCTCCCACTGTAGGCAGTGTTCAGAGATTCCCGATTCACCTCCCTGACCGGAATCCTCTATTCTTTCCCTTTTACTCTGTTTTTACCCCTTCTTTTTAAGGCTTGGTTAGTTTTTCTATTCCCATCCGTACTTTCTGCATTATAGCAGTTGTACCTTTTAAGTCACAGGTGGTCTTGCCTATGCTGCTTCAGCATAGTGTTGGGTCCGTTCTCTTGCCAACTTCCTTCATTTGTTTTTACTAATGACAACGTGACTGCCCTTTTACGTTTCCCCTTTTTCTGTTTTATTTTTCTGACTATACTGAGATGTCCCGTTAGCAGAATGGAGTCTATTTGAAACAAGGGACTGATGACCTTGCTGTTTGGTCCCTTTAACCTCAAACAACCAACCAACCAACTTTTTCCAAGAGCATTTTTTCATTTTCATGTAGTTCTGTCTCTTTAGGTTAACTGAGTGTGGATGGAATGTGTGTTGGTGTTCATGTGTTTTCACATTTAAAATGTAAATGTATTTTTGCGTCTTTTTTACTGTTAGTTTCGTTATTTTCTGTGTGTTTGTTTTGTAAATGTTTCATTGTTGTGTATGTGTTGTGTTCAGTTTTTTCTACTAGTGCCATGAAGACTGCGGCGTTTCCTACGCCTTTTGCCAGTTCTAGATGAGTCTCATAGAGCATCATGTTTAGGTGCTGTTTTTTCGAATAGTGCATCTTAATTTCATGTAGTAACCAATATCGTTCTGCAAATGATTTCGACTTTTGTGCCACTGTAGAACTGTTTTTAACTTTTACATTAATGTAACTTGGAATTAAATCTTTCTTTTTGCATGTTTTGTTGAATTTTATGTGCTATATCATCTTATGGATACGGCACATAAAATTCAACAAAACATGCAAGAAGAGATCTTTTGCCCACTTTCTCATTGTCGTATCGCAGACCTGCCCATTCTCCATCTCTTGGGCGAGGACACATTCCTGGTTGCGTTTTCCACCATGAGCTATGCAGTGTCGATTTCTGTGTCAACGAAGACCGTGGATTTCTTTGCAGCCAATATCCAGCATGGTTGCCAGTCTGTTGTGGTGGGACCGCCATGTACCCCTGACCACACAGGGATCACTCTGCTGATGCCTGCACTGTTAACTCCCAGTGTATGCCAAGGGGTAGATGCTCATCCCCCTGGGGCATTGGGGCTCCCGGCAATGGCCATCCTGCCAGGTGGCCTTGACTGCTGTTCGGTGGTGTTCGTGGGGAGGGCCCCTGGTCGGAGTGGGTGGCATCAGGGTGGATGACACACAATGAAGCGTAGTCCATCATCTCTTGCTGGTGGTGAAATACCAGCAGTCTCTAAGCGGACACGAGCTCAATTCAGCGCACAGAAGTTCGACCCCTATTGACAGAGTGGGAGCTCCTCAGTGGCCTTGGACATTGCTCCAACCCAGCTCCTGGGCCTGATCGCATCCACAGCCAGATGATTACACATCTCTCATCTGGCTACAAGCGACATCTCGTCATCTTCAACCGGCTCTGGTGCGATGGCGTCTTTCCATCCCAATAGCGGGAGAGCACCATCATTCCGGTGCTCAAACCCTGTAAAAACGGGTTTGATGTGGATAGCTGTCGGCCCATCAGCCTCACCAATGTTGTTTGTAGGCTGCTGGAACGTATGGTATGTCAGCGGTTGGGTTGGGTCCGCGAGTCAAGTGGCTTGCTGGATCCATATCAGGGCGGCTTTTGCCAGTGTCACTCTACCACTGATAATATTGTGCCCATCGCATCTGCCATCCGAAAAGCCTTTTCCAGACGGCAACACCTAGTAAAGCATAAGACACGACTTGGCGACGTCATATCCTTGCCACATCGTATGAGTGGGGTCTCTGGGGACCACTCCCGATTTTTATCCAAAACTTCCTATCGCTCCGTACTTTCCGTGTCCAAGTTGGTGATTCCCTCAGTTCCATCCATATCCAGGAGAAAGGAGTCCCGCAGGGCTCTGTACTCAGTGTCTCTTTATTTTTAGTGGCCATTAACGGTCTAGCTGCAGCTGTCGGGCCCTCTGTCTCACTTTTTCCGTATGCAGAAGACTTCTGCATTTCGTACTGCTGCTCCAGTACTGTTGTTGCTGAGCGGCGCCTTCAGGGAACCATCCACAAGGTGCAGTCATGGGCTCTAGGCCAAGGCTTCCGGTTTTCAGCCACAAAGTCATGTGTTGTGCATTTCTGTCGATGCCGTACCATTCATCCGGAACCCGCACTTTACCTTGATGACGATCCACTCACTGTAGTGGAGACATATCAATTCCTAGGACTCGTTTTCGACACTAGATTGACTTGGCTCCCTCATCTTCGTCAGCTTAAACCAAAGTGCTGGCAGCACCTCAATGCCCTCCGTTGCCTGAGCAACACCAATTGGGGTGCAGATCGCTGTAAGATGTTTTAGCTCTACAGAGCCTTTGTTCAATCCCGAATTGACTATGGGAGTGTGGTTTATGGTTTGGCAGCACCTTCAGCATTGCATTTACTCAACCCTGTGCACCACTGTGGGGTTTGATTAGCGACAGGAGCTTTTAGGACGAGTCCGGTGACCAGTGTACCGGTGGAGGCTGGTGTCCCTCCACTGCAGATCAGACATGCACAGTCTCCTTTTCCCACCTGTGGCAGTCCATCTCCCACATTGGTGGCCCAGATCGGGGCTAACGATTGCGGTTCCCATGCGGTCCCTTCTCTTCGAACTGGAGTCCTTCCCTTTACCACCTCTACTTGCGGTCCGTTCACGTACGCCTCCATGGTGTACGCTTTGGCTGCAGCTTCGTCTGGACCTTCTGTATGGCCCTAAGGACTCAGTTAACCCCGCCGCTCTCCACTGTCACTTCCTCTCGATTCTTGACATGTTCCAGGGCTCTGAAGTGGTTTACACCGATGGCTCAATGGCTGATGGTCACGTAGGCTTCGCATATGTTCATGGAGGACATATTGAGCAGCGCTCCTTGCCAGTTGGCTGCAGTGTTTTCACTGCAGACCTGGCGGCCGTATCTCGTGCGCTTGAGTACATCCGCTCATGCCCTGGCGAGTTGTTTCTCCTGCGTACTGACTCATTGAGCGCCTACAAGCTATTCACCAGTGCTACCCTCGCCGCCCTCTAGTATTGTCAATTCAGGAGTCCATCTATGTCCTGGAACAATCCCACCATTCCGTTGTGTTTGTGTGGACCCCAGGACACGTCGGAATCCCCGGCAATGAACTTGCTGACAGGCGGCGCGGAAACGCTTCTGAAGATAGGCATAACGGCACGCACAACAAACTGCACGTCTTTCGCAGGGAATGAGATGTCCTCTGCAAGCTCCGCATTGGCCATATGTGGCTAATGCATGATTAGCTACTCCTTCGCGAGGACCCACCTCAGTGTCGCTCCCAAATGAAAGTTGTCCACCTCTTGCTGGACTGCCCACTTTCGCCCGCTCTGCGGCAGACTTTTTAACTTTCCCAGCACCCTGCCTTCGGTGTTGGGCGACAATGCCTCCA
This sequence comes from Schistocerca serialis cubense, assembly GCF_023864345.2. Lineage (NCBI taxonomy): Eukaryota > Metazoa > Arthropoda > Insecta > Orthoptera > Acrididae > Schistocerca > Schistocerca serialis. Next base: position 253,345,033 of record NC_064647.1, on the reverse strand, counting down.
CAGCAGCTTTAGTTTTACATTTTATACTTCTATGTAGGTTTTAGCGCATGTCCTTTGTCCCTCTGTGTCCTCCACCCTAGTGCTTTTAGGGTGGAGGTTTCAATCTGTTGCAGAGTGTCTGGCTTTCCCTTTTTATTCTCATAGTTGGCCAGCCACTGTAATCTGATTTCATGTTTTACTCTGTTGTGTTTCTAGTGTCTCTCTGTTGTTTTCTAGTCCTCTTTTGTTTCTTTCAGTGTTCATTGCCTTCCCTTAGTTCTTGTTGCTTTTCCACTCAGTTTTGTGTTATATGTTTCGTCTGTTGTATTCTCAGACTTGTAGCATTGTTTTATTAGGAACAAGGGACCATGACCTCGTAGTTTGGTCACTACTCCCGCCTTTAAACCAACCAACCAACCAACCTAGCTTGCCTTCATCATGAATCTTTCGCCCAGCACAAAGTCCCAAATGAGTAAAAAATAATGCAGGTGACTCTAGTATATAAGAAGGTTAAAAGAACGGACCCGCAAAATTAGAATCCAATATCCCTAACTTCTGTTTGCCACAGCATCCTTGAACATTTTCTCAGTTTGAATATAGCAATATTTCTTGTGACTGAAATGCTTGTGTCTATGAATTGGCACGGTTTTAGAAAGCATCGCTTTTGCACAACTCTGCTTTCCCTTTTCTCATACTAAGAGCTATGGATGAAGGGCATCAGGTAGATTCCATATCTCTAGGTTTCCGGGAAGCCGCATTGCAAGCTGTTAACTTATTCCACATGCTCCTACCTTTGTAACAAAACCTGAAAACAGTTGCTTATAACTCGCAAAATATTTAAAGAAATACATCAGTTTTTCAGCTTTCCAATGGTATGTGATGTATGGAGAAGGAGCACTAAGAAGCAGCTACAGCTGCTCGGTCTCTCTCTCGGCTGGCAGTGTAAGAACGGACTTTAAATCTGTGAACTGGCTGTATGAGCCAATGGGTTAACTGTGTGTTCACTTGACTCGGCTCTGCTAAATCTGTATTGGTGAGGGTATATCCTTTCCAGTAGTCTTTGATTTTGGCAGGGATCACATCTGGTCCTGGAGATTTTTCTTTTATCTGCCTGAGAATTATCTGCCTAATTTCTTCTGCTGCAAAAGGACACAAGCTTATTGTTTCTATAGTTTTCCGCTAATGTAGTTCATAATCTATGCTGATCTTCTGTCTCGTCTTTGTCAAAACGAAGCAGTGTTTCGATTAGCAGTGCAGCTGACTGTTCAACACTCTGTTACCATCCCATAATTTCTATTTAGCATGGACAAGACTGCGGGTTACCATATTTCTTACAGGGATCAGTTTCTAAGAAATCATTGCAATTCCCTTGGAAATATTTCAGTGTTATGCCAAATCTCGGCATAGTTAAGTTCAACAATAAAATTTGTAAATTAATTTGTCACTTTTGTGAGATTTACTTCAAATTTTTCCATTTCCTTGTGCCACCTGGTATTTCCTAGTTTTGTGTGTAGTAAACAAATTTTTTAAAGTGTTCCCTGGTGCTGTCTGCATCGTGTGGCAAACTTTAAAATTTCTACAGTATTTGCTGCAATTGCAGTTCAAAATGAGACCCTTTTTTTTACTGATTTGTATTCAAAAAATGTTTCAGAATTTGGCAGCCTTACTGCTGCCAGCCTCATTGGAGAAGTGAAGAAACTACACGATATAGCATATGAGCTGGGACTCCAGGAAGCGAAGGAGATGACACGTGGGAAGTACCTGAACATCCTCAGTCGCAGTCAGCATTAGCACTTGTGCTTGCTATCATTATCATACAGTTTCAAGGAGTAAAGAAAAATGTGTGGATAAAATTTTTGTGTCCCCCAAATTAGCCTGATTATATAATTTACCATCTAGAGAAAATGAGGGAAAGGTTTAATTATTCATTTATTTTATACAGATATAAATCTCATCAATTGTTGCACTTTTGATGTCCTTTTCAATGTGACATGTCATTTCCAGCAGTTTCTTTCACTTTCCCCTGGATGATGTGACAAGACTAATATTAGGATCTGCAGTTGGTCATTGCAACAGAACGACATTTATTTTTTGTACAGTTGGGTCAGCTGCATGAAATGAAATGCATTGTCATATGACATTTTATATTGAATCTTCCACTTTAGCTGCTAATTGTTTTATTATATTACTGTTAGCAGCTAACTTGAAAGATTCAATTTAAAATGTCATGTTACATTTAATATGTTCTCATACTACCAGGAATGTTATGTCTGTGTGCCACAAATATCTGGGCTGTGCATACTTGCAGCACTGTCAGGTTGTTTTGTTATTTTTTTCATGTCACACAGAAGAATTTGCTACAGTTATGTTTAAGAAAACCAATAAGCAAAGTTCCATTAACTTATGGTAATCTGTTCTTACATTTTTCCTAATTATCTCCCTTCCCTTTTTTGTAATTTAAAAAGGAGATAACTAGTTTGAGCTTCAAAAAATAGGAAGTCCAGCATGGAATAATGACAATATTTTGGAAAGGATAGATTGCTGCTCACCATATAGCAGATGCCAAGTAACAGATAGGCAGAACAGAAAGATTAAAAAAAAAGTAAGCTTTCGGCCAAAAAAAGGCCTTCATTGGCATTAGATAGCATACACATGTACACTCATGGGGGGGAGGAAACCTTTAATCTCTGGCTGTAAAGGCCAGACTAGCCTCTGCAGCTAGACTGCGATCATGTGTGTGAGTTAGCTTACTTGTTTGACATCTTTGTTGTTGTCCGGGTGACTCTGAAGATCTCTGCCATATGGCGAATAGCAATCCAGTTTGAGCTGCTTTATAGTTGTTTTTCTTTAATGACTGTTACAGTTGTAAATGCAGCCCACTGTGTGTTGACTAGTGGGCCCATGTACAGAATTGCTATGGTATGGATTGTTTCCAGTAATCACATTTCAGTTAGTGCTGGAATAGCAACATCAACTGAGTAAAGTTTAGTAGTGAATCTGCAGTTGTGTAGTATGCCTAATAATGTTGCTAATTATGTGCCTTTAAATGTAAACATTTGTCATTAAAGGTTACCATTATAAAAGAATAGTAAACATTTTATATTGGAGCTATCATTTGAAAGTGTAAGTAATGTTAATTCTTGCATAGATATAAAATAAATAATGACCAGATTTTTCATACAGTTGTTTTCTCTCTTGATGTTGGATATCTTCTTTTAATGCGCACTACCTTTCCATGTATGTTCTTCCTTCTTTCCCAATTATTCTGCATGTCAATTTGCTCCATGTTTTGCCTTTTGGTACATAACTGTAGTTTTCATTTTTATTGTCTGATTGCATTTACTCAAATGAGTTATGCATCACCATGGATTAATTCACAATTCATAAGCCAGATGCTTAAACTTTGAAATGTGCTTTAACTATATGTTTGGAGGATGACTGGGTTGTAAACCATTGTGGTACTTCCAGAAAAGACCTGAAGTTCAACAATATGTTGTGCCTGTAATAGTGGTACATGGCACATATTCATTCTCTCTCTCTGCCTGGAGTGAGACTTTTAGATATTGGAATGCAAAACACTGCATGTCTTGAGATTAGGGAACAAAATATTTGCTGGCTGTGAGGCTATGTTCTGTATAATCTGAGAAATAAAGAAAGATTATATTTTCTGTAATATGTTAAACCATTTTTAATGGCTTCTTTTATTGCTAATAACTCCAGTAAATTTTCTTCACGGAGGCAATGTAGTTTGCAGTTTTTATTCCACTATGATTAAAAGCTCAGTAACTGGTAACATTATGTCTTTTGAGTTGGTGCTGAGAAAGGAGCTTTCACTGTTGTGGGTGTGATATGGTGATGCTATTTCTGTACTTGATATTTCAAAAGTTCCAACCAAAATGTTCCATGTCGACTGTACGTGGTTCTTATGAGGTGTAAGAGTTCTTAGTAAAAGTATATTTAGAGCATTAGTAACTTTGGCACTGTGTAAGAGGTACCCACACAATTTTATTATTGGGTCATTCCATGTCAGTTCAATCAGGGGCTCCAGCTCAGTCTCAGATTTGACTGAAATTCAGTATACTAATTCTACCATGTGTGGAACACTCGCGTACAAAGTATTAGTTTCCCCTGCCAATTAGTTCCAGAATTATGACTTGTGAAAGAAGGTGACCAATCTATCTTCAGACCCAACTTCAGATCTTAATAACTTTGGAACTATTCCACACAGTCCAGTGAAATTTTTACAACCCAGGAACATACACTTGGAGAACACACATTGTGAATCAAAACACCAACATATTTCTGAGGGAAAATAAATTCCAAAATGTGATTTAAAAAAGTGTAATACGTTAAAAGGTACATATTGTAGGTGCCCTCTATGCCAAATATAATTCACTCAAAAAGGGTATAAATTTTGTTGTGGTAAGCTTAATGTGGCCTAAACACACACAGAACTCGTCATGCCCATATCAGTCACAAAGACTTGAGTTACATGCACACGAAAATACAAAAATTACCTGAAAAACATTGATTTTTTGTGTGTGGTAGCACGAAAGGGACGTGGTATCCAAGCCAAATTTCACACACTGCATAAGTAGACCATAATGATAGATCTCAAAATTTCAGCATGTTATTGCAAGACATTTGTGTACAATGGAAGCTGACAGATGTATTTGGTGATGTGGCCATTGTTCCACAACACAGTTTTGTAAAAACATATCAAACTTTTCTGCCTCTTCTTATCATCTCCCACAACCGTTTAATCACCAAGCAACAACATATAGACAGATTAACACAACCTATCATTAATGTTTACTGCACCTTAACTGCTAAAAACCAGTCGATTGTGCTTCGAACAGAAGTTCTCCCACACTTTAGCCTACTGTATTCTGTACATTGAGTGGCAAATTGTACTGTCTTCCTGACACTGTGGTAGGAACTGGATCTGACATAAGAATATGTTCAAAAGGAATCCAACACCTGTCTGCCAAATGTGGCCAATGGAATTATCTTGATGGTCCTGCTGGTGCCATGAAGTTTACAAATACATCACCTTCTGCTTCACAGCACTCTGCTACACAATCTAAGTACTATTTGTCATCATAAACAACAATAACATAGCAACCTGGTTGTATGTTGCTGCTTTTGCTTCTGAATCCTGAGTCACACACACTGAAGACACATGTTGTGCATGAACCTATAGTTATAACCGGACAGTCTTGTCATCTGCACATTGTCAGAGTCGCTGGAGAGAAGTGATGATGGCTCCTTGTGCCTGCAACAGTTTTAACGTGTTCTAGTTTGCTTTTTAGCAACTCTTCAACTGATTTCACCTCATCTTTTGAAACAGAATGATTGTATGCCAGAGATATTTTTCTGTAAGCAGGTAAATAATTGAAGAGATGCTAGAATGTGACCTGTAGGGTGCTGCAGACTAGCTCGTGATGCCATGTGCTTAATGGTCGCACCGATACCATCACATACATTTTTACCATGTCTTGTTTTGAAAAAATCCCATTATGAGTGAATCTGAAAATCATGGTAATGCATGCATAAATTTGAGATTTTTACAGTTTTTCTACTGACTGGCTGCCCCATCACTGAAGTATTTCGCAAAATGTATGTGAGGCAACTTGTTTTTCACATATGCCATGGCAGTGCGAATGTGGGCATGAACTGCAATGGCATCATCATGAATTAAACAGTCACTAAAAACGCATAAGTTCATGACAGACACGTCACCTGATTCCCTCTATAGTAAATTGCAAATGGCTGGAGAGTTGCTCGACTGTTGTCCCAATGATATCCTTGGATGGCATCTTGACCTATAAATGCATAATTTTCCGAAAAGTCTACTGTTTCATCTTGTTTCAAACTATCCTTACAAAACTGGAGATAAGCCGATTGTGCTGTTGCTGTGTGTAGTCAATTTCTGTTTTTTGACAAAATCTTCCACTGTACTTTGCTTTGTTTCTAGACTTGTGCGATCCGTGTGTGTCCATTATTTATAAGAAACAAGATCACCGTCATCCATAAGGAGCTCACGAAACAGTTTGTTATTCATGTGTTTGGCACGATTTGCCTTACCAGGACACTTTTCACACCTGTGTATCATGCACTGGTAGAAACTAGATTAGATTAGATTAATACTAGTTCCATGGATCATGAATACGATATTTCGTAATGATGTGGAACGAGTCGAATTTTCCAATACATGACATAATTAGGTTAATTTAACAACATACTTAAGTTAATATAACAACTTTATTTTTTTGTGTTTTTGTTTTTCTTTATTTTTTATTTTTTTTAATATTTTTGTTTTTTTTCTTAATTTATATCTAAAAATTCCTCTATGGAGTAGAAGGAGTTGTCATTCAGAAATTCTTTTAATTTCTTCTTAAATACTTGTTGGTTATCTGTCAGACTTTTGATACTATTTGGTAAGTGACCAAAGACTTTAGTGCCAGTATAATTCACCCCTTTCTGTGCCAAAGTTAGATTTAATCTTGAATAGTGAAGATCGTCCTTTCTCCTAGTATTGTAGTTATGCACACTGCTATTACTTTTGAATTGGGTTTGGTTGTTAATAACAAATTTCATAAGAGAGTATATATACTGAGAAGCTACTGTGAATATCCCTAGATCCTTAAATAAATGTCTGCAGGATGATCTTGGGTGGACTCCAGCTATTATTCTGATTACACGCTTTTGTGCAATAAATACTTTATTCCTCAGTGATGAATTACCCCAAAATATGCCGCCATATGAAAGCAATGAGTGAAAATAGGCGTAGTAAGCTAATTTACTAAGATGTTTATCACCAAAATTTGCAATTATCCTTATTGCATAAGTAGCTGAACTCAAACGTTTCAGCAGATCATCAATGTGTTTCTTCCAATTTAATCTCTCATCAATGGACATACCTAAAAATTTGGAATATTCTACCTTAGCTATATGCTTCTGATTAAGGTCTATATTTATTAATGGCGTCGTACCATTCACTGTACGGAACTGTATGTACTGTGTCTTATCAAAATTCAGTGAGAGTCCGTTTACAAGGAACCACTTAGTAATTCTCTGAAAGACAGTATTGACAATTTCATCAGTTAATTCTTGTTTCTCAGGTGTGATTACTATACTTGTATCATCAGCGAAGAGAACTAACTTTGCCTCTTCATGAATATAGAATGGCAAGTCATTAATGTATAATAAGAACAACAAAGGACCCAAGACTGACCCTTGTGGAACCCCATTCTTGATAGTTCCCCAGTTTGAGGAATGTGCTGATCTTTGCATGTTACGAGAACTACTTATTTCAACTTTCTGCACTCTTCCAGTTAGGTACAAATTAAACCATTTGTGCACTGTCCCACTCATGCCACAATACTTGAGCTTGTCTAGCAGAATTTCATGATTTACACAATCAAAAGCCTTTGAGAGATCACAAAAAATCCCAATGGGTGGTGTTCGGTTATTCAGATCATTCAAAATTTGACTGGTGAAAGCATATATGGCATTTTCTGTTGAAAAACCTTTCTGGAAACCAAACTGACATTTTGTTAGTACTTCATTTTTACAGATATGTGAAGCTACTCTTGAATACATTACTTTCTCAAAAATTTTGGATAAAGCTGTTAGAAAGGAGATTGGACGGTAATTGTTGACATCAGATCTATCCCCCTTTTTATGCAAAGGCATAACAATAGCATATTTCAGTCTATCATGGAAAATGCCCTGTTCCAGAGAGCTATTACACAGGTGGCTGAGAATCTTACTTATCTGTTGAGAACAAGCTTTTAGTATTTTGCTGGAAATGCCATCAATTCCATGTGAGTTTTTGCTTTTAAGCAAGTTTATTATTTTCCTAATTTCAGAGGGAGAAGTGGGTGAGATTTCAATTGTGTCAAATTGCATAGGTATGGCCTCTTCCATTAACAGCCTTGCATCTTCTAATGAACACCTGGATCCTACTATATCCACAACATTTAGAAAATGATTATTAAAAATATTTTCAACTTCTGACTTTTTGTTCGTAAAGTTTTCATTCAATTTGATGGTAATACTGTCTTCCTCTGCTCTTGGTTGACCTGTTTCTCTTTTAATAATATTCCAAATTGTTTTAATTTTATTATCAGAGTTGCTGATTTCAGACATGATACACATACTTCTGGATTTTTTAATAACTTTTCTTAATATAACACAGTTTTTATAATTTTTGATAGTTTCTGGGTCACTACTCTTTCTTGCTGTCAGATACATTTCCCTTTTCCGGTTACAAGATTCAAATGCATTTACAAAAATGTCATGAAATAAATTATATTTTAAATTGGCATCAGGTTCACGGTACACCTCATCCCAGTCTAACTGCTGTAGGCTTTCCCTGAAATTTGCAATTGTTAAATTGTTGACTGGACGTACTACTTTGGAGGACTGTTTAGTATTGCTGAATGGAGCTATGTCATATATTGTAACTAGCTGTGCACCATGATCAGAAAGACCATTCTCAACAGGCTGAGCATTTCTCTGGTTAAACTTATCTTGGTCTATAAAGAAGTTATCTATCAGTGAGCTGCTATCCTTTACCACCCGAGTAGGAAAATCAATAACGGGTGTCAAATTGATGTCACACACTAGCAGATTCATTGCACCTTTGTAATCCAGACCAGAATCCTTTATAGCAGCAAACAGCTTAGCATTTTGATGGGTCTCACATACACAAACCTTGTGTGTGCCCCTTGCATTTATAGGCACAACCCATTTTGGCTGAAGATTGAAAAAAGATGCTTAAACCTACTTTGGTATTGGGATACTTTTCCTTAAATTCTACATATAGTTATGAATGTTGCATAGCAACAGTCTTTTTTTTTCCAGGCATTATTCAGCTGTAGTCATTATTTTCATAAAACTCTGACATTAGCACCTTTATTTCTGAATTCAATTGTTTACCCTGAGCCCGCTGAAGTTGTGGAAGCACTCCTTGGGTTGCGTTTATTTTCCTAGCTTGCTTTACCATATATGTAGAAACATTGAATTCCTTTGCAGTGTAGTCAACAGACCAGCTGGAAGGTGCAAGCGTAAGAATAGCTACTTTTCTCTGGCATGTGGATATGACACATTTTTCTTTCAAATCATGCACAATTTTGTCCAAATCAGAGCATTTCTGGCATGATTTCTGTTCCTTTGGAGCAGATAGTTCTTCCTCTTCCACCATTCGTGTGTGAACTATTTTGTGTTTTAATTCCATTTGAGCTTCTTGTAGTTTCCTTCTACCATAGCTGAGCCTGTCTCTTTTCCCAACTTTGTGTGTCTTCATGGGAGACAAACCAAGAGCAGTCACTAAAGTATTTTATTGCTCATCCACTGGTTGTAGGTGGCTGATACTCTTCGTCACTGTCATGTAAATTATCAGAATATTCATTTTTTAGCAGTGTACACACCTGGAACATAACTTGTCCTGGTTTCATGTTAAGTCCCATGCACTGATTCACTTTCGATACTGATTTTATATCAATTTCTCTGAGGCTGCACTTCACTGTCTTCTTATGAATCCTAAATGGATCAAAACAACTTCTTTGTAGGAAAGAATACTTATCCAGAAACACTTAAGTTTCCTGGAACTGTAGTTCTTGTGCCCATAGGGCGTATCCCGGATCTCTATAGCAACAAATGTTGGTCCGATTCATCCAGATCATACAGTACAAAGTGAATGAATGCCACATTTTGTTCCATATGTTGTTTTATGACATTCAGATGCTTGTGCTCTACCAATACTGCAACTTGTTTGAACAAAAGCACCACTAGTACACTCTTCTGCCTCCATACTGACTTTCCACTACAGTATTGACCAGTCTGAACTAGACTCTTAAAACCATGAGTAACTTGTAATTGTTTCCTTTGTTGTTCCTGCCTAACAATGACTCATTCTGACCCTGAAAACTATTGTTTAACTTTCTGTTGCCTAATGGTTCCCAACAATTGCTGCAGCTTTATCTGAAACAAGCGGTCTGCATCATCACTATTACTTGCTAAATCATGTTAAAAGAAACGTAACCAAATAAAATACATCTGTCAATTTTTATTGTACACAAATGCCTTGCAACAACAAGTTGAAATTTTGCCACATATATTATGGTCTACTTATGCAGTGTTTGAAATTTGGCTTGGATATCACTTGTCCCTTTTGTGCTACCACACTTAGAAAATCCATGTCTTTCAGGTAATTTTTGAATTTTTGTGTGATGGATATGGGCAAGCTGAGTTCTGTGTGTGTTTAGGCCACATTAAGCTTACCACAACAAAATTTATACCCTTTTTGAGGGAATTATATTTGGCATAGAGGGCACCTACAATATGTACCTTTTAACATATTACATTTTTTTAATCACATTTTGGAATTTATTATTTTCCCTCAAATATGTTGTTGGTGTTTTTATTCATTGAGTGTGTTCTCTAAGTTGATGTTACTGGGTTGTAAAAATTTCACTGGACTGTGCGGGATAGTTCCAAAGTTATTAAGACCTGAAGTTGGGTCTGAAGATAGATTGCCAGATGCGGGTTGCAATTTCCAGGTCATGCCACCTTCTTTCACAAGCCATAATTCTGGAACTAATTGGCAGGGGAAACTAAAATTATGTACACGAATGTTCCACACTTGGTAGCATTGGTGTGCTAAATTTCAGCAAAATATCAGCTGGAACATTTTCTCAAATTGGTTGAAATGACGTGGAATGACCCTATTGGATTCAATTATAAATGTGAAAGACCCACCTACAGTTAAGGAGGTCTTTTGGAATTGGAGCAAGAGTTCTATGACAGTGGTTTAAACAGACAAATGGCCTGACCTCATTACTTTTTTTATCATCAAGAAATGTTGACACTGTGAGCAAAATCATGTTCTGGACAGGAAACAATGACAGCTGCCTATATTATCAGTAGGTTACCTGCCAAAGCAACTGATAGATTCTTTGGAGATATGGTCAGGTACAAAATCTGATACAGTGAAACCTCTGCATAACATTTTTTTTAAGGGTCCACAAATTGTGAACATTGTATGGAGGAAAACACTAAAGAGGAAGACTTCCAGTTGATAATAAAAGTAGAGTAAAATTTTACTGAGGATATACTACAGAAAAACAGTAAATTGTAAAACCTGCGTGGTTGTTTGCACTACTGCTGGAACAACAACAAATGCGCAAAAGCTAGTATGAATGCTGTTTCTTTTCAGTGTTTCTATGCTCCACACATCGATCCTTTGTATAGAAGGTGAGTAGTTGCCTTTCCCTTATCTTACATATTGCTCCTTCCTGTTATTTCTATTATTGTTATAAATTTAGATAAAATAATATTGACCAAACAAGTGTCATAATACAAAAGTTTAACGATATTTCAGAATAGCAATAACATAATTCAGTAATAGCTACTTAAGAGAATATTACTTAAAAGAAGTGTTGAACTCACTTGTCAGATTTTTATTTAAATGAATGACTTGACAAAAAGTCACTTGTTCCCCTTACGTATTCAAGCACTATTCCATCTAGTGTGCATGCCTGGATTCACAACAGGAATATTTTGTGTGAACCACATAATTGGTCGACATGAGCCAGTCTGCAGTTCCGAAGATGTATGCATGGGCGCACCTCAGGTGTATCGTGTAGTAGGCACACAGTGTTAAACTAACTGTACAGATGTTCACAATTTGCTTACACAAAAAGAAAGCACCAATGAGACAAACGACAAGTACGATGTGCGCCACATCTCATGTAACTCGGGCACTGATGCTGATGTGTGACACACACTGAGCTTGGCCTTTTGGAGCCTGTGCAAATCCACCACAGAACAGAAAACGAAGCACCTACATCAGTGGCTTAAATGCTATAAACAGAGAAATAACTTGTTAGTGATTCCCAAAATATTAGTGTTGTAAAGAGGAAACTAGCATTGTGTGTATGGGCTTTTGGTTGGGACCAGAAAAGATGGAAAGGGAAATAATATATGGAGGAATGTCATAAAGAGGTTTCACTGTATACACTGTATGAGAATATTGAGCCCACCAACTAACACATAAATTCCCATGTTATGTTGGCTGTTGTGAGCCTATCAAAGAGTATGAGGTAGCTGATGTTGACACAAACACCATTAAGAGTAAAATCACGGAACTGTGATAAAGATACTGACATAGATACATCCAAGAGGCTGAACCTACAGAAGAGAATGTGGAAGAAACACTACGTGTAATGACAATTTCATCACTAGAATGAGTGACAATGTTGAATACCAATCAGTCAATAATGATGCATACATAACTGAGGGTAGAATATCAACATCTCATACGATAAAGAGATTATAGCTGTAAAAAAGTTAATACTGCAATAACTCATTAAACTTAACACTGACTTAGGAGTTTTATGGTATCCACCGAACTGAGGTTCTGCAGGTGTTTCATTAGATTCCACAGAAATAACATTATTAACACTGATTCAACCAGTGATTCATCAGATAGGAAGGCCTTCACTGGCTACGCTTTTTTGTTCCAGAAAGACAGTATTCCAGTGGCACAAGTAACTGCACTTTCGACGGCAGGGGAAGTTAGGACAATAGGTTTAACAACTGCAAACCGAACTGTCACATAACCATACACTGACAGTTTGGAGTGTAGCAAAGCTCGAATTTATAGGCAACTATCATCAGAGAATGAAGTTTATAGATGTCTGAACTTTCTTAGTGAAAATATGAAGAGATGAAGAAATGTATGCGTTCATTAAATGTTGCGACATTGTAGTTCACAGTTTAGCTAAAATAAGTGTATAAAAAATGTTTGACAAAGTAGTCTAGTTTCTTCCTTTCTAACATCGCTCAAATTAAATACTTGCCAAAGCTAGGGAAAATTTTTGTAATTTTGTGTGTGTGTATTGCCAGTACTTAAGAATTTCATCACCTCTAAGGAAAGTAATGGCTAGCTGTAATGTCACACAATTTTATACTTTCCTGAATTGAATTTTCCTTTTATAAAATTAGATACGTTCTTATTTATTTATTTTTTTCATACTCCCATGAACCATGGACCTTCCCATTGATGGAGAGGCTTGCGAGCCTCAGCAATACAGATGGCCGTACCGTACGTGCAACCACAAGAACCACAATGGAGGGGTATCTGTTGAGAGACCAGACAAACGTGTGGTTCCTGAAGAGGGGCAGCAGCCTTTTCAGTAGTTGCAGGGGTCTGGATGATTGACTGATCTGGCCTTGCAACACTAACCAAAATGGCCTTGCTGTGCTGGTACTGCGAACGGCTGAAAGCAAGGGGAAACTACAGCCGTAATTTTTCCCGAGGGCATGCAGCTTTACTGTATGGTTAAATGATGATGGCATCCTCTTGGGTAAAATATTCCGGAGGTAAAATAGTCCCCCATTCGGATCTCCGGGCGGGGACTACTCAAGAGGACGTCGTTATCAGGAGAAAGAAAACTGGCGTTCTACGGATCGGAGCGTGGAATGTCAGATCCGTTAATCGGGCAGGTAGGTTAGAAAATTTAAAAAGGGAAATGGATAGGTTAAAGTTAGATATAGTGGGAATTAGTGAAGTTCGGTGGCAGGATGAACAAGACTTCTGGTCAGGTGAATACAGGGTTATAAATACAAAATCAAATAGGGTAATGCAGGAGTAGGTTTAATGATGAATAAAAAAATAGGAGTGTGGGTAAGCTACTACAAACAGCATAGTGAACACATTATTGTGGCCAAGATAGACATGAAGCCCATGCCTACTACAGTAATACAAGTTTATATGCCAACTAGCTCTGCAGATGATGAAGAAATTGATGAAATGTATGATGAGATAAAAGAAATTATTCAGATAGTGAAGGGAGACGAAAATTTAATAGTCATGGGTGACTGGAATTCGAGAGTAGGAAAAGGGAGAGAAGGAAACATAGTCGGTGAATATGGATTGGGGAGAGAAATGAAAGAGGAAGCCGTCTGGTAGAATTTTGCACAGAGCACAACTTAATCATAGCTAACACTTGGTTCAAGAATCATAAAAGAAGGTTGTATACATGGAAGAATCCTTGAGATACTAGAAGGTATCAGATAGATTTAGGAACCAGGTTTTAAATGTTAAGACATTTCCAGGGGCAGATGTGGACTCTGACCACAATCTATTGGTTATGAACTGTAGATTAAAACTAAAGAAACTGCAAAATGTTGGGAATTTAAGAAGATGGGACCTGGATAAACTGACTAAACCAGAGGTTGTACAGAGCTCAAGGGAGAGTATAAGGGAACAATTGACAGGAATGGGGGAAAGAAATACAGTAGAAGAAGAATGGGTAGCTCTGAGGGATGAAGTAGTGAAGGCAGCAGAGGATCAAGTAATTAAAAAGACGAGGTCTAGTAGAAATCCTTGGGTAACAGAAGAAATATTGAATTTAATTGATGAAAGGAGAAAATATAAAAACACAGTAAATGAAGCAGGCAAAAGGGAATACAAACGTCTCAAAAATGAGATAGACAGGAAGTGCAAAATGGCTAAGCAGGGATGGCTAGAGGACAAATTTAAGGATGTAGAGGCTTATCTCACTAGGGGTAAGATAGATACTGCCTACAGGAAAATTAGAGAGACCTTTTGAGAAAAGAGAGCCACTTGTATGAATATCAAGAGCTCAGATGGAAACCGAGTTCTAAGCAAAGAAGGGAAAGCAGAAAGGTGGAAGGAGTATATAGAGGGTCTATACAAGGGCGATGTACTTGAGGACAATATTATATAAATGGAAGAGGATGTAGATGAAGATGAAATGGGAGATACGACACTGTGTGAAGAGTTTGACAGAGCACTGAAAGACCTGAGTCGAAACAACGGGCCCCGGGAGTAGACAACATTCCATTGGAACTACTGACAGCCTTGGGAGAGCCAGTCCGGACAAAACTCTACCATCTGGTGAGCAAGATGTATGAGACAGGCGAAATACCCTCAGACTTCAAGAAGAATATAATAATTCCAATCCCAAAGAAAGTAGGTGTTGACAGATGTGAAAATTACCGAACTATCGGTTTAATAAGTCACAGCTGCGAAATACTAACGCTTATTCTTTACAGACGAATGGAAAAACTGGTAGAAGCCGTTTCTGAAAGTATTTGTATGGAGTGTAGCCATGTATGGAAGTGAAACATGGACGATAACCAGTTTGGACAAGAAGAGAATAGAAGCTTTTGAAATGTGGTGCTACAGAAGAATGCTGAAGATAAGGTGGGTAGATCACGTATTGAATAGGATTGGGGAGAAGAGAAGTTTGTGGCACAACTTGACTAAAGAAGGGATCGGTTGGTAGGACATGTTTTGAGGCATCAAGGGATCACAAATTTAGGATTGGAGGGCAGCGTGGAGGGTAAAAATCGTAGAGGGAGACCAAGAGATCAATACACTAAGCAGATTCAGAAGGATGTAGGTTGCAGTAGGTACTGGGAGATGAAGAAGCTTGCACAGGATAGAGTAGCATGGAGAGCTGCATCAAACCAATCTCAGGACTGAAGACCACAACAACAAAAACACGGCTACACTTCCAAAAATACCTACAGAAAAGATTTTCTAACACATAAGTCTATTTTTGATAGAAACAGAGTTCTCTTCTTCAGAAATGCTTCACTTGCCATTGCCAGTCTACATTTTATATTATCTCTACTTCAGGCACCATAAGTTACTTTGCTGTCCAAATAACGAAACTCGCCTACGACTTTAAGTGTCATTTCCAAAGCTTAATTCCCTCAGCATCACCTGATTTAATTCGGCTACATTTCATTATCCTCATTTTGCTTTTGTTGATGTTCATCTTTTATCATCCTTTCAAGACACTGTCCCAATGGCTCTTCGAAGTCATTTGCTGTCTCCTCAAGATTTTTATTTCTTCTCCCTCAATTGTAATACCTACTTCAAATTTTCTTTTGTTTCCTTTACTACTTTATCAATACACAGATTGAGTAATGTCGGGAATTGTCTACAATCCTGTCTTGCTCCCTTCTCAGCCACTGCTTCACTTTTGTGCCCCTCTGCTCTTGTAACTGCCATCTGGTTTCTGTACAAGTTGTAAATACCCTTTCGCTCCCTGTATTTTACCCCTTCCAACTTCAGAATTTGAAAGAGAATATTCCAGTCAAGATTGTCAAAAGCTTCCTCTAAGCCTACAAATTCAATAAAAGTAGGTTTGTGTTTCCTTACCCTCCCTGATAAGATAAGTCGTAGGTTCAGTATTCCTGCTTTTCTGCTGAACCCAAACTGATCTTCCTTGAGGTCGGCTTCTACCAGCTTTTCCATTGTATTTTGCAACTGTGACTTATAGTTCGGTAATTCTCACACCTGTCAGCGCATGCTTTCTGTGGAATTGGAATTATTATATTCTTCTTGAAGTCTGAGGGTATTTTGGCTCTCTCATACATCTTGCCCACCAGATGGGAAAGTTTTGTCATGGCTGGCTCTCCCAAGGCTATCACCTACTCCTGCCTTACCCTTATTCGATTTTGTGTTTATAACCCTGTATTCACCTCACCAGGAGTCTTGTTCCTCCTACCACCAAACTTCACATAACTTTAACTTATCCATTTCCCTTTTTAAATTTTCTAACCTATCTGCCCGCTTACGGGATCTGACATTCCACACACTGATCTGTAGAACACCAGTTTTATTTTTCCTGATAATGTTGACAATCCTCCCGAGTAGTCCCCACACGGAGATCTGAATGGGGGACTATTTTACCTCCGCAATATTTTACTCAAGAGAACGCCATCACCATTTAACCATACACGAAAGCTGCATGCCCTTGGGAAAAATTACGGTTCGCTTTCAGCTGTTTGCAGTACCAGCACAGCAACACTGTTTTGGTATATGTTACAAGGACAGTTCAATCAATAATCCAGACTTTTGGCCCTGCAACTACTGAAAAGGCTGCTGCCCCTCTTCAGGAACCACACGTTTGCCTGGCCTCTCAACAGATACCCCACCGCTGTGGCTATCTGTATCGCTGAGGCATGCAAGCCTCCCCACCAGTGGCAACTGCTGTGTAACAGCACAAGAGCACGTGAAAACCCTAACTTTTGACACCTTGTGTGTTTATTGGTTATTTTTCTTCGAATGCTGTTAAATGTAATGTAGATGCTGTGGTAATGTGAAATACACATAACTAAATCTACTGTGCTGTGCTACATATTGCTCCACTAGACTCTGTGAAACTTGGCATCAGGGTTCTGAGCACACCTTCACTCGTGTGCATTTTAAGGAGCTTCTGCGCAAGTGCAACTGGCAAGACGTAATTGCCTTACAGGCCAAATACACACAAATAAACAATGTGAACAGTTCGTGGCATGTACTGCTAGCCCTTACCACTGAAATAGTTTACCTCAATGCCACTAGGTCGTAACGCACTCCACAGATGTGCAAATTCATGCACTACATACTAAAGTAAGATCTGACATCTGTAGATGTTATAACTATACTGAGAGAAAAACCTATTTTGTGGGATTCTGAATGAGATATGGTACATATAGTTTTGGATTTTATCATAGAGTAATAAATTTGAGGTGCTGAGAGCCAGAAAGCACATCATCATTGATTGTGAGACTATCATTTATTCGTGCTTCTGACATCTGTTGATATTATGGTTTATCTGTACTGTAGGCCCACATTGTACATGTATTTGAACATTCATTCATGAAAAGCTGTCTCGCTGCTTTGTCTGATATTCACATAAATAGGGGAAGGGGGGGGGGGGGGGGTCAAAGATGGTGTGTTTTAGGCCCTTATGGCTCTCAGTGCCTCATTTGCATTCTAGTCAAGTGACCTTCTTGGTAGATAGTACTACTTGAATTTAATCATTTCTACAAATGACAGTTTGTGTTTGCAAATGGTTGTCTACTGCGCACGAATCGGCTTTCCTGTGGTGTCAACACAAACTGTGTTAATTCTGTATTATGCACGCATAGAAAAGAAAATTACCAGGAAAAGTTAGCTGCAAAGAAACTAGAGCGTTCCAGACCAGATTCATTATCTAAGAAAGTGATGGAATCAAATAAGTGTGACTAAAAGGGAACATTTAACACAAAACTGTATAGTAAGTCGTTATGTGGTTGCAACGTAAGAATGCCTGATTTTCAGCCCAGAAGTTATGATATACATTAGTTAGGGATGATGTACATTTGTCCAAAAAAACAAAAAACCAGGAAAATTCCCACTTACACAGAAAAAAGAAAGAAAGAACAGAGAGTAGCGAAAGCTTAAACATTGTTCTTGCCATAAAGTGTACCTAATTACGAAGAAAACAACAAAATTCCACAAAAACTTTCTTTTTTCAGACAACTTATGCATACCACCACAACCACTAACAGTGGCTGAATTGTGTAAATATGTTTATGAGCATAACTGTTATACAGCAGATGCTGTTAATTTTGCACTCTCATATTTATCTGAATTGAAAAATTTGTGAACACCCAGAATGTATATCATATTTACTCGAATCTAAGCTAAACTTTTTTTCCGGTTTTTGTAATCCAAAAAGCCGCCTGTGGCTTAGAATCGAGTGCAAAGTAAGCGGAAGTTTTGAAAAATGTTGGTAGGTGCCGCCACAACTAACTTCTGCTATCGAATACATGTAGCGCTACACAGGCAAATACATGTAGCGCTACACAGGCATGCTTTGCAGGCACAAAGATAAATACTGGCGCCAAAACCTCTGCATCAGGGGAGGGGTGGGGGGAGAAAGAGGTGGAAGATGAGCTTTTTTTCTCCGCCCCGAGTTTTGACCACTGCATTTTCATACATTATCCAACGAAGTAAATACAAATTTCGTATTGTTCATCTTCTAATGTAGCAGCATTTCAATTTACTACGAAAATGCGTCTGGCAAGACAGTTTGGGATGTTTGTCAATATGGGAAACTCTACGTTTTGAATTTTTTCCTACCTGTGAGAAGAGATGGTTGCTAATAGTAACTCTTATGAATTGTGAATCTCATGCAGTATTCTCTTCACCATAACAATAATACGAATATAAACATTTTGTCATGTATTCTTTCATGTTTGCAGCTATCTCATTTAAATCCTTCCTGCCTAATAAACTACGAAACTAGAGTGAGACAACAGCAAACGCGGAAGAATACACATATCATGTCATGTTTATATTCGTATTATTCTTATGCCTAATAGTGATACAGTCAGAAATGAAGCACGGCAATTGACTAGATTTTTAAATCTAAGATGACTAATTTCTGTGCAGAATGTAATGTACTAAAAGAGGCGTCTGCAAAGATTTTCAAATGGAGAAAAATTCTCGCTAAACTCTCGTTCAGAACATCTTCTATCATACGCAGTCTATTATTTGGTTCTTGTTGATCATTATCAAAGAGAGCAGCAGTGTAAGTAACAACAAATAGCAGTCTCTTGCCATTGTTTCGCTAATGAGACGATTCCTCTCTTCTTTTATTTATTTTTTAATTGTAACCGGCGGTACCGTGCACAAAAGCAAGCCATGTCGTGAGCGGCGACAGGCCGTAAATACTCATTATCAGAAAGCGACAAACAATGCACGGCACAATACAGTAATGCATTTTTAGCTTAGAGTGACATAAACACCTATAACAAAGAGAATGGCACTTATCAGATCAAAGAAAAATAAGCAGTCAATTCAAACCAGACGAAGCACGGAAAAAGGAAGGGTACCCGTATAAATACGGATGGAGCACCTGACACATAGCAATGGCTACCTGGTAAAGCTTAACTGATAAGTTTACGACTCGAACCAAACTACTGTAGCTGTATCGTCATTCATTTGACCTAATTAATGTCTCGTATTATAATGGACCAACTTTGTTTCGATTTGGAGGTGCGGCTTAAATTCGGGAAATTTTTTTCTCCTTTATTTAGAGTCTCATTTTTCAGGTGCGGCTTAGATTCGAATGCAGCTTACATTCAAGTAAATACGGTATCTATCACCGCACCCCACCAACAGCTAGGTTCATGGTTTATGGGATGGAGAATCGAGAGTAGCTGCATCTAAAGTACTGTGAAGTCATATTTTGAGTATACCTATCTTTTCGAACAATGGAAAATTGTGGAAACATTTCTAAGAAACCGAGTGGTGGACTGTTTGCAGCAACTGCTACAGCAAAAAGAATGCACAGACATTACACCATAGAATTCCTATACAAGTAGATCAAGTATGCACTGGGGCCCAATTTATTTTTCTTGGTTGGTTCACTTGCTGTCAAATGTGGATTTCCCATTCTTATTTTCCTCTTCTGTTCCTGGCGAAGTTACTTTCTTTCGCCCCCCTCCCCCCTACTTCTAGCAATGTCAAGTAGTACTTCTTTTCTTTACCTCGTATTTTCAGTCTTTGAATTCAGACAGTGTCACAAATAGTTGTATATTACGGCACATTTGTGGTAACTTGAACTTAAATTTCAATCTTTCTCAACTTTTATATAAATTTATTGCACATCTATGAGAAAATACAAAATCAATGGATGGCAAAATATACACAAGGGTGGAACAGAAGACATACTTCATACCTAAATACAGAGCAAGCACTGCAGCACACAGTGGCAGTTAATAGAAATTGACAGAGGCAACTCTTGTGTATGCTGATGTATATCATACTATTTTTAGGAGTCTATTATTGCAATTTAAATATGACCGACAAGGGAAATTTTAAAATGACAACTATACACACAGATCACGAAAGCAAATTATACTTTAAATTCTGAGGTAAAAAAGGTCAGCTTCCTTTCTCCTGATTTGAAAACAGGATAAATGTTAGGTCTTTAATAACATAATTTTAGAAACCTCCACAGAATAGTAAGAGTCAAATGGACAGTAATTCAACGCAAAATTTTTAACCTAGTAATGTCTGTTAAAACTTTTAAATAATGAGCCATCTCCTTTACAGTGGAGACAATAAGCAGCATAATTTAAAAATTCTGTTCCGAAGTTAATGCAAGTAAGCATTGGACATAAGGGGACTCCGAAGAGCCATGTGCTAATACAGTGAGTTACTGTACAGTTCAGTCTTTCTGTAACAAGGAGGATATGACGTCGACAATACTTCTGAGAACATTACAAAAGCTTTATCCTTAAAATTCTTAACATGTGGTCCCACTTAGAACAGCAAGAACATTCACGTGCTAATTATAATTGTAGCCAGTGACCGCCACGTCAATAGTGAGAATATGCCGAAACTAACATCTGCTGTTAATTTAGCAACTATCTGGCCACCGTGGAAAAATCCTGCTAATGTCACAACAATTGGCAACGAATAACTGCAGAGGTTTCACAAATTACATGACACAGTCCACGTCTCTCAAAGTACCGCCCAGAAATTGTCCGGGACGGCCGGGTGGCCGCAATCACCGCATTGTGACAGCAGCAGGGGTGCAGGGCGATGGCGGAGGCGGCGGCGGCTCACAGCCCGCATCATCCAGTGGCCGCTTGAAGCGCGGCGTCGATGCCTCACCGTTGCGGAGCGTCTGCTGGGCCCGATAGATGGGCTCAAACTCTGTCAGTTGTGCCAAGAAGCCTTCGTTCGGGTTTATGCAGAACCTCCTCTGCTGCACGAGGCCGAATGCTGCACTGTGAGTGAAAGAGAAACATCAGTGGCCAATAAAGCAGCAACCTCCACTTGAGGTGAGTAAAATCAAAATGAGCAGTGGCACTGTGTTGTACAAATGCACTGTTCCACTGACAGACAATCTTACAACTAATTTCATCTTGACTTGCAGGAGAAAAAAAAAAATTCTGAGGTGTGAGCATGTACTGACTTAATTAGTGAAACTTGACTGCGCACACACACGTATACGCATCAAGACCTCACATAATTACATTCAACACGTGGCATGTGTTATAATCAACCCAAATGCATTTGCTTGAACTGAAAATATTTTCTTTAAAATTAGTAACTGGTTCTCTTCAAATGGATCATCACTGAATTTGGATAAAGTAACACATACAACTCAGTACTGCTCAAGGCCTGAGGCAGATCATCTGAAATAATGTACATAGGTAAATCAATAAATGAAACATGATATTCAACATTCTTAGGTATTTTATGTCAATAAGAACCTGAACTGTATGTTACATATTGCAAATAATCTCAAACACTTAAGGTCTAAAAGTTTTGCACATAGATATCAGATTTTGAAGATGAAGATGTTAAAATTGCCTTATTTTCCTATTTCCATTCACTAATGCATTATGGGATAACTTGTCACTGATGCACAGAACTGTATAGTAGGAGTCCTCTGACAGGCAGCTGTGTGCACGGTTGGGCCTTGTGACAACAGCCTCACAGTACATCACCTCCAGTGCGGTGTTTGCTGTCAATAATCAATAGCAGTTTTGAAACAATAGTGTGGCTCTAAAAGGAGTGAGGCATTTGGCCATAAAAAGGTTTAGCCACCACCTATCGAGTCTTGTAAAGAATTTAGTAGATAATACAATTAACTACTTTAAACATAAACTTGGGAGAAAGCGTGTATGCTGTGCATGCACTTGTGTATGAGTGCATGTCACTGTAAACATGTGAAAAAATCTTAACGTATAATTTTGTTTTTTAAATGATCAGCAAGTAGGCGTATGTTTCACCAAGAAGTGTACTATAATTGTGAAACTGACTCATTTTGCATAATATAAAGAATATACAGTTAAGATCCACATTAACATTCAAATAACTGACTACATAATAACTCGTCGACTGTGTGAGAGGCAGAACAACAGTTTCACGTACACACATGCAGTGCAACACCAACACCAACACCTTACACACACGAGAAAACATTTACATATTTCAGGCCAAACCTAAAAATTATTATAAAATTACACCACATTTTAGTTTCCTACAATGTAATGTGTGCACTCAACTGTCCGAATGTAGTGTAACGCATTTGAAATTTTCTAAATGTTTGCAAATTGTGTACTGAGGCAAGACTTGGGTACCAGCCCAGTATTCACAGTATAGGTGTGGGAAACACCTATAAACCACATCTAGGCAGTCGGCACACTGACCCTCGTCTTTAATTTTCTGGCAGATTCGATCTGGGGTCTGTGCATCTCCCTGTCCCAGAAATGGTGCTTTAACATGCATGACTAGTCGGGCAGGTAAACTTACTATGCCACAATAATAATAATAATAATAATAATAATAATAATAATAATAACAACAACAACAACCACAATCAGTTACAGTGCAAAGGATAATATGGAGAAAATATCGCAGCTGTGCGATTAATGTCGGAAAGTAGTTTTAAAGCAATTCCTGAGTAGCAGCAGCAACAGCAGCAGCACTGCTTAAGTACTGACAGGGCACCCTCGAGAACAGCCAGCCCCACAGTTAGGTTACAAACTCCCATCAACAGAGAATTTGTCGGAGACAGACCTCCACCTCTGTTTGGATACGCCAAGCATTGGCAACGTATGGTGACCCATGGGTCTGATCCACACACTTACTTATGCTCGTGGTGTAATGGATCTGGGAGATGTGTTATTTTCTACCAGATTTGTCGATACCAAATTGTAAATGTTTTCTTATATTTTTTGTCAGAATTTTTTATTATAATTTGCCTTATTATATGTTAATTTACATATATTTTTGAGAGTGAAAGCATATTGATTACTATTAGTAAATGTGACGAAGAATATCAAAGAGACTGATTACAAGTGGAAGCTTGTGTGTTGCGTAAAATGTCTTTGACGCTGGAGTCGTCTTTGATTTGACTCAGTCGGCAGTGAACTCGTGGTGTGTGTTGACGGTAGAACAATGCGCAGGTCGCCGTCATAAATAATTTGGAAGTGAACAGAAAAAAAATGAATTATGTTACCACCTTTTTTATATAAACTTTAAGAAGAAACCACATTCGAAGAAATGGTATTTGAAGCATCAAAAATGAAGCAAACACATTGAACCAGGTCATTTCTGCAACCGACAAAACTGCATTGTGCAATCATACTTCCACTAGACAACTGAATCCAAGACAAATATCGCCTTGTAAACATTTTACGGAAAAGGTACTGTCACGAAATATGCCAAATTTAAGTAAATAAAAAAACAGTGAGCATATTTCAACTTTGTGTCTCAGCCGGGATACCATATTTCAACTGGGGACTGTAGCCGGGATATTGTGTTCACGAGATCTTCAACAGTGCTACGAGGAAGAAAATTTGTGTGTGTTAATACCAGTTTTTTCAGAATGTGTGTTACAGTATTTGTGTTCATCGGGAAGTAAAAGTTTTGGAGAAGAAATGTTTCAGCAAAAAATATAATTTTCGACAGAAGAAAATACTTCAAGGATTTTGGTCAACAATCACATGGATGGAAAACGTGTATTTGCAACAGTAGAAGAGTGTTCCAGATAAGTCACGAAACCCTCGTGTTTTGTTAAAACAATCTTTTTATCTTGTTTTGTATTGTTGTGTATAATTTTTTTTTTCCCCCCCCACAATGACTTATGAGATTTTCGAGAGTATTGTGCCTAAAGTAGAAAGTAGTAATTTAATAGACTTCAAAAATCAGGACAGGTCAAATGAAACAGAAAGAACCGATCAATTTGATTTAAAAAGTTTTCTTGTAAATTTCACGAAAGAAATTAAACAATCAGTTGACGACAATAAGACTTACTGGGATGAAAAAATTGATAACATTTTGTTGCAAGTCCAAGCAGTCAATACCCAAGTGGGTGATCTTTCGAACAGAGTTGGCAGTGTTGAGGAAAAAATTTAATCTGTGGAAGCAAAAGTAAATGAAATTGATGCTAAATTGAGCGATGAAATTAATACTGTAAAAAATGAGTTACTGGTAGATATGGAAAAAAATATAATTGATTTTAATGAGATAAAAGGGGAAATTAAAAATTTGGATGAGAATACAAAAGTTTTAGTAAAAAATGTACAACAAGAAACTGACAATCGTTTGGTTACTCTAGAAAAAAAAGTAGAGTGCAATGATTTAGAAAACAAAAACTCTGTCAAAGATCTTAGCGAAAAACTTGAAAGTTTTGATATTGAATTTCAAAGCAAAAATCACAATGTCAACATATGCAATCTTGTATCTAATATTCCAGTGAAGCACTTTTCGGTAGATGGACCCTTACATCCCGTTGATTTTATACAGTATTGTAAGGATTGTTTTTTACCTCACTCACCAGATGATATGAAAATTAAATTTGTGAAAAAATTCTTGGAAGGGGAAGCTTTGACTTGGGCAAACCAGCTTGTAACTTTTGGGATGACCTTTTCAGAATTTGAATCAAAATTTCTGGAAAATTTTTGGGATGATCTTAAACAAACTAGAATCAAAAGTGAATTTTTGAATGGGAGAAACTATAGAGAATCAGATGGGAGCATGAAACAATTTTGCAAAAGTGAACTTCAAAAACTTATTCGTTTAACAAAACCATTGGATGACTTGATCAAAATTGATACCTTAAAGAGAAGATTGCCATCAGCAATGCAGTTGAGTTTAGTTCATTGTCCTGATAGTAATGTAGAGCAGTTTCTCAATTATATTGAAAAGTTGGATAGGGTAACAACAAGAACACACAGTGGGTTTACTCAGAAGGGTAATGGTCAAAATTGGGGAAATGACAACTTTCAAAAAAGGGAACAAAACAATTATCATGGTGTCAGTCAAAATTCAGGGGGATATAACAATTTTCAAAAGAAGGACCATAATTTTCATCCAAAACAAGAGCAACATTTTTGCAGAAATAATGAACAAAATAGAGAACACTTAGGGATCAAAATCACAGAAATTTTGCTAGAGATCAGTACAACAGAAACTACCAACAACCAGGTAATGTTTGGCATAGGAATGGGAACAGAAATGTTGATCAGAGACATTGGCAGAACCACAATCAGCAGTTCAAACAGAAACCAGTTGTAATTCAGGAAATGAAAAATGAGTAGACGCCCCCTTGAAGGTCCGCAAGGTTGAGGCAGAAGGTGAGCATGATGAAAGGACCAATGGATGTGACTATCATAAACCTAAACATGACAGTTCCAAACCTAAGCTATCACATGAGGTCATTAGTTGTTACTTATTGAAGAAATTTCAAGAGGAAAATAATGATGATATTGATAAAAATAAAATTTTCAGTACACAAGAACATACAGTAGATAAAAGTAATTGTGATTCATTTAATTTAATAGAGTTTTACACTTGGGCAGAAAAGAACAACACTTTGTCAGATGATGTAATTTGTAGTAGTTCAGAGACGGGTGTGAATGAAAGAGAGAATGCATGCTGTGAGAATGAAAATACTGGTGAAAGTGATCTGGTAACTTTAGAAAGGGAAAATAATATTTTAGGGGATAATTTGAATGTGTATGACCTGAATGTCTATAATGATAATGATGTTGATGATAAAGTTGATAATGATAGTAATGGTATTGATGATGATGTTGAGGGAAGGTGTTTCATTAGATTAAATAGGGAGATGGGTATAACACATGGTCGAAAATGGATTAAATAGTGAGAATATTATAGAAATTCCCAGGGATGTTACCAGGATGAATAAGGCTCGCAAGCAGGGTGTGTGTAAAAGTGCGAATTTTGATGTTGTTGGTAAAGAATCTGACTTCACAAATAATGATGACATATGTATAACTTCTAGCCTAAGTGAAACTTTTACAGATACTAATGACACACACACATTTCTTAATAATCTATGGCTGAACAGTGAAACTATTTCTTTTGACAATAACTTTAGAAAGATGCCTATTAATGTATGTGAAACTATATGTCCCGAGTGGTGGAAAAAGATGAGATGTTTTATTTTGGAAAAGCTGAAGGATAAGTACTTAAATAGTATACAATGTGATTTGGATGAAAATTCTTGGCTATTTGAGATAATAGAGAGTACTAATGACAATTTTGTATCTTGTGCAAATTTTATAACTGTGACAAATAATACATATAATGGTATACCATATGATTCTGATAAGTATAGGTTTGGGGAAATTGAAAGTGATTTATTACATGAGGATACAGGTTCTGAGAAAAGTGATCAATTTTGCAGTCCTTACATAAAAGTTCAAATTGGGTCATGGATTGGTAAATGTTTAATTGATACAGGAAGTGAGATCTCGGGAATATCTGAAAGGTTAAGCAAGAAATTGAAAGCGGGGAAAGATTATGTTGAAATGCCAGTTGTTGGGGTAAAGATAAAAGGTGCAGTAAATTGGTAAAAAGCCAGGCTTTAGTGACATTTTTAATTGAAGGCAAGTTGTTCACACATGGATGTTTTGTAATTCAGGAATTTAACGAAGATTTTCTTTTGGGTATGAATTGGATATTAAAAGTAAATACAGCATTTTATTGGGTTGGAAGAAAACTTTTGATAGAAACTAGTGAAAGGGAATACATTCAGACAAATTTTGTGAACACACTTGGTGATCAGAGTAATGGAAATTTTGACAGCATCAATTTACTAAAAGAAAATAGATTGGAGAATATTGAAACTCATAGATTTGAGACTGATGAAGTTGAATTTGGGAATTTGGTAAATTTGAAAATTTCAGAAACACAAAATTTATCTGGGGAGCAAAAACAACAGTTAGAAAATCTGCTGTGGGAATACAGTGATGTTATCAGTGACATACCTGGTAGGGTAAAGGGTTATCAGTGTGAGCTTCAGGTAAAACCTCATGAACCATTTTTCATAAAACTATACAGTATTGCAATATCAAAAAGACTTGCTGTTGAGAAAGAGCTGAAAAAGATGGAAGGATGTAATATAATAGAAAGCAGTATCAGTGCATATAATAATCCTCTAGTAGTAGTTTCGAAAAAAGATGGTGGAGTAAGATTGGTTTTGGACTCTAGACACTTAAACAAAATTTTGTTCAGACAGACAGACCATCCCGAAAAATATTGACGAGTTACTCTATGAATTTACAGATATAAAATATATGTCAAGTTTGGATCTAACTTCGGGTTTTCATCAGGTACCACTTTCGGTTAATTCTAAAAAATATACAGGTTTCTTGTACAATGATAAGAGTTACCAATATTGTGTTGTGCCATTTGGGTTAAATTCCTCTGTTTCCGAATTTATAAGAGCTTTGGATCATGTACTGGGGCAAGAACTTGCATCTAAACTGATAATTTATGTAGATGACATTTTGGTTACAGGGCAAAATTGGGAGGAACATTTTTTGATTTTAAAGTCAGTTTGTGAAAAACTTAGAAAAGGGGGGATGACATTGAAATTAGAGAAATGTAAATTTGCAGTTTCTGAATTAAAATTTTTGGGTCATGTTGTCACAGATAAGGGAATTTTGGCAGATCTAGAAAAAATTAAAGCAATTTCAGAAATTCCTATTCCTAAGACTAAAAAACAAAATCATTCTTTGGGTTATTACCGAAAACATATAAGTGATCAGAGTCTGAATGCACCATGTTTAAGTCAGTTACTTAAGAAAAACACTGTTTGGGTTTCGGATAAAAGTTGTCAGGAAGAGTTTGATAAAATTAAGCAAGAGTTGAGGAAGCAACACTTATTACACAGACCTGATTTTAATTTACCATTTTGTTTGAACACTGACAGCAGTAATTATGGGCTTGGAGCAGAGTTATTTCAAGAAAGAGTAGAGAATGGAGTTAAGATACATTGTACCATAGCATTTGCAAGCAGAATGTTGCTCAAGCATAAGAAAAATTATACAGTCACAGAGAAGGAACTTTTGGCAATTCATTGGGCTTTTACAAAATTTAGAATTTACCTTATTGGACATAAAACCATAGTATTTTCGGATCACAAAGCTTTGAGTTACTTACAAGAGTGCAAATTATACCACAGTAGATTGACCAGATGGGCAATATTTCTGCAACAGTTTGACTTTGAAATCAAACACATAAAAGGTTCTGAGAATGTAGTAGCTGATTCACTTTCAAGGTTACCAATTGGGGGAGAAAAGGAGATTTTTGAACAAGAGGAAGAAAAGCAATTTAAAATTAGATACTTGAAAGGGGTGGAAAATGAGAAAACAATTAGAGCTATGTGCGACAAAATAAATCAAAATTTAGATCAATGTTGGAAATTAATCAAAGAATGTCTAGGCAAGAAGGGGTATGAGAAACTTGATAAATTTTACAAATTACAGAAGGGGATTTTATTTCGGAGAACAGATGTAGATGCTGATAACTGGAAACTGTGTTGGCCAGAGGCAGATGCTGATAAGCTGATCATTTACATACATTAAAGTTTTGGTCATTGTGGGATACAGAAGTGCATTCAAAAGATACAAGAAAATGTTTATTTTTACAATATTGGAAAGAAGGTAAGAAAAGAATTGGCAACCTGTGACAAATGTCAGAGAGTTAAAGTGAGCAATCAAAGATGTGGTGGAGAGATGCAAAACATTATTGTGGAAAAATCTTCAGATCTTATCGCTGTGGACTTATATGGAATGTTACCAAAGAGTAAAGGTGGTCACTGTTACATATTTGTTATGGTAGATGTATTTTCAAAATTAATTAAACTATATTCAGTGAAAAAAGCTACTAGCCATGAAATTATAATGAAAAACTGAAAGAGATTATTTCGCACAGGTGGGTAAACCAAAAGCTGTATTATCAGATAATGGTTCACAGTTCACCTCAAAAATTTGGAAAAAGTTTATTGAAAGATCAAAATTGAAGCATATACTTATATCTGTTTATTCTCCATCCACCAATCCTGCAGAAAGATATATGAGGGAAATTGGGAGATTTTGTAGAACCTATTGTAGCCATAAACATCCAACCTGGTTTGAGCACATTCGAAATTTTGAAGATATTATGAATAGCTTACAACATAGTTCCACAGGATTTTCACCGTATGAGATTATGTTTAATATTAGACCTCCAAATCTTATATCAGAACGTACTGACTTTCCTAAATGTACACCTTTAACTATGCAAGAGAGAGAAGATATTGTCAGGGAAACTATAAGGAAACAAGGGGAAAATAGGAATAAAATACATAACAATAGGGTAAAATTAACCACTTTCGAAATTGGGGATCTTGTTCTGGTCAAATCTTATGAAAAATCAAAAATGTTAACTTCAGAAATTAAAAAATTCTTTGATATCTATATTGGGCCTTTTGAAGTCATAGAAAATCCACACCCTAATGCTTATCATTTGGTGTATCCTAAGTCAAAGAAATTATTTGGTCTCAGGAATGTTGTCTCTTTGAAACTACACTCCTGGAAATGGAAAAAAGAACACATTGACACCGGTGTGTCAGACCCACCATACTTGCTCCGGACACTGCGAGAGGGCTGTACAAGCAATGATCACAAGCACGGCACAGCGGACACACCAGGAACCGCGGTGTTGGCCGTCGAATGGCGCTAGCTGCGCAGCATTTGTGCACCGCCGCCGTCAGTGTCAGCCAGTTTGCCGTGGCATACGGAGCTCCATCGCAGTCTTTAACAATGGTAGCATGCCGCGACAGCGTGGACGTGAACCGTATGTGCAGTTGACGGACTTTGAGCGAGGGCGTATAGTGGGCATGCGGGAGGCCGGGTGGACGTACCGCCGAATTGCTCAACACGTGGGGCGTGAGGTCTCCACAGTACATCGATGTTGTCGCCAGTGGTCGGCGGAAGGTGCACGTGCCCGTCGACCTGGGACCGGACCGCAGCGACGCACGGATGCACGCCAAGACCGTAGGATCCTACGCAGTGCTGTAGGGGACCGCACCGCCAGTTCCCAGCAAATTAGGGACACTGTTGCTCCTGGGGTATCGGCGAGGGCCATTCGCAACCGTCTCCATGAAGCTGGGCTACGGTCCCGCACACCGTTAGGCCGTCTTCCGCTCACGCCCCAACATCGTGCAGCCCGCCTCCAGTGGTGTCGCGACAGGCGTGAATGGAGGGACAAATGGAGACGTGTCGTCTTCAGCGATGAGAGTCGCTTCTGCCTTGGTGCCAATGATGGTCGTATGCGTGTTTGGCGCCGTGCAGGTGAGCGCCACAATCAGGACTGCATACGACCGAGGCACACAGGGCCAACACCCGGCATCATGGTGTGGGGAGCGATCTCCTACACCGGCCGTACACCACTGGTGATCGTCGAGGGGACACTGAATAGTGCACGCTACATCCAAACCGTCATCGAACCCATCGTTCTACCGTTCCTAGACCGGCAAGGGAACTTGGTGTTCCAACAGGACAATGCACGTCCGCATGTATCCCGTGCCACCCAACGTGCTCTAGAAGGTGTAAGTCAACTACCCTGGCCAGCAAGATCTCCGGATCTGTCCCCCATTGAGCATGTTTGGGACTGGATGAAGCGGCGTCTCACGCGGTCTGCATGTCCAGCACGAACGCTGGTCCAACTGAGTCGCCAGGTGGAAATGGCATGGCAAGCCGTTCCACAGGACTACATCCAACATCTCTACGATCGTCTCCATGGGAGAATAGCAGCCTGCATTGCTGCGAAAGGTGGATATACACTGTACTAGTGCCGACATTGTGCATGCTCTGTTGCCTGTGTCTATGTGCCTGTGGTTCTGTCAGTGTGATCATGTGATGTATCTGACCCCAGGAACGTGTCAATAAAGTTTCCTCTTCCTGGGACAATGAATTCACGGTGTTCTTATTTCAATTTCCAGGAGTGTATATAAACAGAAATAATAATTTCAAAATTTAAATAACCTATTATCATCTAAAACAAAAGTCCTCCACTGGAATATGCTTGTTAGAACAAAACTACCTGTACAACCAAGTATGCATATTTGCATGTATAAATTAATAATTTGAAGCCACATGTTAATTGAAACTGATGAAAAAACACTGTTGTCACAAAGAATGAGAGAAAGATTTATTTTTACTTTTTTTTTTTAAAAAAAAAACGTCTCCCTAGTGAGCATTTATAAATTTTTTCTAATTTTTGGAAGCTAAGTCCTCCCTGTGGGTGAAGGCATGCATGTGAGGACATGCATGCAAAGGTATAAGTTTGAAAACCAATTTTAGATAAAGCCTCATGATATATGAGCAATTTATTACTCTTTATACTGATGTTGTGGGGAGCGAAAGTACTCTTCACAAGAATGTGACTTGTAGTAATATTGTAGTAGAGAGCCAAGTGTACATAAATAATTGCAAAAAAAATTTAGATAATACTGATGTATCTTTAGTTTTACTAAAAGAAAGAAAAGCATAAAAAAAAGAAAAAAGAAAATCATAAGAAAAAAAATATACAAAATAAAAAACCATGACTAAAAAATATAAAATTTAAAAAATCAGAAGAAAAAATATATAAAAGGCAAATATATAGAAAAAAAACTACACTATATATATGTCCAGTATCATTTTTTACTGTACAATATGTAAGCATAATGAAATTAACATTAATATGAAAAAAAATTTTAATCTTATTCTAGGAAATGAGTTTTACCCTTCTATTATTTTCAATCTGTATGCTGTATGTTAGAATACTTATCATGTATGTTTTATACCATGTATATTTATCATGTTAAATCATTTCTTTACTTGAATTTTTTGTGTATGAGATTGATGGGCAAGGATCATTGCAACAACAGCCAGTAACAAGTCCACAGATTCAAAGAGTCCAAATTTGGAAGAGGTTATCAGACAGCATCATTAATGTACTAATTGTGTAATACAGATCCATTACTGAGTGTGGTTGGGATTTTGTTGTATATGTTCATAACAACTAAAGCCCTGGGGAGCAATTGTAATGGATCTGGGAGATGTGTTATTTTCTACCGGATTTGTCGATACCAAATTGTAAACGTTTTCTTATATTTTTTGTCAGAATTTTTTATTATAATTTGCCTTATTATATGTTAATTTACTTATATTTTTGAGAGTGAAAGCATATTGATTACTATTAGTAAATGTGACGAAGAATATCAAAGAGATTGATTACAAGCGGAAGCTTGTGTGTTGTGTAAAATGTCTTTGACGCTGGAGTCGTCTTTGACTGGACTCGGTCGGCAGTGAACTCGTGGTGTGTGTTGACGGTAGAACAATGCGCAGGTCGCCGTCATAAATAAGTTGGAAGTGAACAGAAAAAAAATTAATTATATTACCACCTTCTTTATATAAACATTAAGAAGAAACCACATTCGAAGAAACAGTATTTGAAGCATCAAAAATGAAGCAAACACATTGAACCAGGTCATTTCTGCAACCGACAAAACTGCATTGTGGAATCATACTTCCACTAGACAACTGAATCCAAGACAAATATCGCCTTGTAAACATTTTACGGAAAAGGTACTGTCATGAAATATGCCAAATTTAAGTAAATAAAAAAATAGTGAGCATTTTTCAGTGGCCACCTCACTGCAATGCCACAGCAATGTTCCTAGTGCATAAAGTCAAAACTATAGCATCCATAAATTAATGTTTCTGGGGGTAACCTGTCGACACGAATGGCACACCTTTTCTGACACATGACACCAACAGATTCTGCCTCAAAATATGTGTTTGAAAATGGTCGGTTGGTTTAAAAGAGAGGGAAAGAGACCAAACTACGAGATCATCGGTCCCTTGTTCCTAATGAAACAATGCCACAAGTGCGAGAATAAGACAGACGAGACATATAACACACAACGGAAAGAAAGGAAAAACCACAAGAATGAAGGAAAGGCAATGAACACTAAAAGGAACAAAAGAGGACAAGAAAACGATAGACACACACTAGTAACAGAAGAGAGTAAAACAAGAAAGCAGTGACTGGCCGACCACGAGAATAAAAAGGTAAAGCCAACCACTCTGCAACATGTTGAAACCTCCACCCTAAAAACACTAGGGTGGAGGACACAGAGACAAAGGACATGTGCTAAAACTTAGATCAAATGATAAAGCCCACCCTCACGGATAAAACTAAATCAGCCAATAAGGCGTTGTCAGATAAAATGAATGGCACCGAGTCCAGTAACCCAAGATTTCATTGCTGCGCAGTCAAAGTGGGACAGTGCACCAGAATATGGGCCACTGTCAACAGGGCGCCACACCGACACTGAGGTGGGTCTTCACGGCGCAAGAGGTAACCGTGGGTCGCCCGAGTGTGGCCAATGCGGAGCTGGCAGAGGACAACTGATTCCCTGCGAGAGGCCCGCGTGGAAGACTTCCACACATTCATACTCTCCTCAATGACACGCAGTTTGTTGTGCGTACTGTTATGCCATTCCGTCTCCTGAAGTCGAAAAACCCTGCGTTGTAAGTCAGACCGCAGGTCAGGTTCAGGGATGCCCATCTCCAGAAGCAGTTTCCATATAGCCTGTTTGGCTAGCCTGTCGGCAAGTTCGTTGCCTGGGATTCAAATGTGTCCGCACAAACACCATTGAATGACAGGACCAGTCCAGGGCATAGATGGACTCTCGGACGGACGCCACCAAAGGATGGCGAGGGTAGCACTAATCGATAGCTTGTAGGCTGCTCGAGGAGTCAGTAAACAGAAGAAACAATTCCTCAGGACAGGAACGGATGTACTGAAGTGCAAGAGATACGGCCACCAGCTCTGCAGTGAATACATTGCAGCCATCAGGCAAGGACTGTTGTTCAATATGGCCTCTGATGACAAAGGCGAAGCCAACATTACCAGCAGCCATTGAGCAGTCAGTGTAAACCACTTCAGAGCCCCGGAACACTTCAAGAATCGAGAGGAAGTGGCAGCGGAGAGCCGCAGGGTTAACGGAGTCCTTAGGATCTTGCGAAAGGTCCAGGCGAAGCTTCAGTCGATTCGAAACATCCCAGCCAAATAAGTCCACAAGTGCCTTCTTGGCTAAGGGTGTGTGAAGACGTGTGTTGTCAAGCAGCAAGCACACTCCTCTCATCAGCATTCCCTTCCTTTTGTTCTGAATTCTCCTTTTTACTATTTTTTAAAGTCTTACAACATTGTTGGTCTCTCCCCGAGGAAAAACTTCGACCAAAATGATGCTGCCTTTTCATTTCCAAAACAATGAGGCCACGATTTTTTTTCCCCGCCTGAAACTGTGGGTTTGAATTTTTTGGCAGGTGGGAAGCTGGTGTGATGCCACTGTGACAACTGTCTTTATATCAGGTGTGTAATGAGCCACACATGTGTTATCTCCAGAAAACCCTCAATTTCCTTTTCAAGATGCTCCTATATTCCAATTCATGTCACTCAAGAAGCTCACTGGCACTATGGACTCAGTTTTTTCTTGTGCTGCTACTTCACCTGTTTTGGGATCCACTTAGCGCACAGTTTCTGGTGTCTCAACGTTTCTGTGAGTGTCTCGTATAAGACAGTTCTGGTGAGTCGGGGAAACATCACAGAAATTTCATCCACTGTCAATCGGCGGTCTTCTAGAAGTTACCTCGATTTTATGCACCAACTCGTCAGTCAAAATGGTAGGTCTTCCATTCCTCAGTTCGTCATGTAGATTTGTTCTGCCTGCACTGAACTCCCTACACAACTTAAACACACTTATTCTATTCATAAAACCTTCGCTGTAAACCATTTTGATTTGTGAAAAAAATTTGTCAGATGTCATTCCTTCTGTTAGGCTCACACTCGGCAGGATTTCTTACCGACTTATTTCACACAACTGGACATAGTTTACGTGCTAGCGTGTTTCTACGATGCTTCTTCTGGTCTGGGTATCCCCCTCTACCACTCAATGTTGCCAAACCTCACAAAAACAAAAAACCACAGCCCATTATGATTACAGCACACTCACTTTCTGAGCAAGCCTCATACTTGCACTTCTCCTATTACACATATAATTTAGAAGACATTCACACAATTATCAGTGTGAGTATAGCAGCACTGTGACCTCTTAGGCTTTCCCAGAGTAATAATTCTTGATAATCTCCTAAAGTTTTCTGCCGGATCCTAAAATCAACCCAACTCGATGTTCAGTGATTCATCTATTGGCAACTTTCAGGAAAACGGTACTGCTGCCGAGTCCCAATGAAAACTGATGTGATTGGATGAAGCGTAGGTAATCAAATACACAGTAGTGTAGTTTTCACAATTAGGGCACTACTCGGATCTGTCAAAGATGATTTGGGAGCCTGGAGTACATAAAATTCCATGTCAATGTTGGAATCAGCCATTCGATTCGCACAGTTCAGGACGGATGTGGAGCACGGCTACGACAACCTGAAAAATCGACGGTAACAGAAAATTAAGTAAACGAGGGACACGGGATAAAATACGACGAGACCCTGATAGCTGCCCGTACTTTCGGGTATTGGAACAGTGTTTACAATGAAGCAACTGAAATTAGGTTAGCAGAAAATCAAGATTAACAGAGACAAAGGTTTTCCTCGTAACAGGATGTGGACTCCTGTACTATCAACAATATTAAGGAAAGGATAGATTGCTACTAATCACATAGATAGGATGTTGAGTTGCAGACACGTGCAACAGAAAGAGTGTGACACATTGAGCTATCTGCCAAAGCCTTCTTAGGAAAAGAAAGGAAAACACAAACAGATTCACACAAGCAGGCACAACTCACACAAGCACGACCACTATCCCTGACCAGACTGCAACTGTCGCATTTATCGAATACAGTGATCTGGAGTGGGACAGCAAGGGGGAGGGGGAGATAGCAGGGTACTTTACTTGTGGGGGAGTGCTGTCTGTTGGAGTGTGCAGGGTCTACAAGGCTTCCAAGCACAGCATTGGGAGGCTGTGGGGCAAGGGGGAAAATGGAAGCAGAAAAGGAGAGAACTAGCAAACAGGTAGAGACCAAGAGGTGTGTTGGTAGACAACAGTGCACAATGCCTGTATTTCGACATCTGCCATCCCTTCCACACAAAAAAATCCATCCCACACAGCCTGACCACTCGAGGACTGCGTATACACAATGACAAGAACTCCCTCGCTTAGTACACAGAAGATCTCGCCGAGGCCTTCGCACACGAACAGGCACTATCTTCCAGCCCTTGTCCCCAAACAGATCTCCCTCGTCATTTCCTCGCAAAATGCTAATCCTCCCACCACCTCGCAAGAACTAGCTACGAACAAGTGTCCTTTTGTCAGTCAATACCATTCCAGTCTGCAACAAATGAACCACATCAGGGATTTTATTACCTATCAGCATATCTGTAAATGAACAATATCCTACTTGAGGTGGTTCTGACCCCTCCTACTGTGCTGTTCCGTCACCCGACCAACCTCCACAACATCCTAGTCCATTGAAAACCACTCCCATTCCCAACCCCTTGCCACAGGGCTGTGGAAGCATCCGTGTCATGTACCAGCTCTGCTGCAATCAATACACAGCGTTTTATATCGGTACGACTACCAACCAGATGCCCACCAGCGTGAACAACCATCGCCAAACTGTGGCTGAGAGCAAAATGGATGACCTTGTGGTGCAACATTCAGCTGAACATAACATATTTGATTTCCGTGGCTGCTTCACAACCAGTGTCATCTGGAATCATCCCTCCACCATCATCTGGCATCATCCCTCTACCAGTAGCTTTTCTGAAACATGCAGATGGGAGTAAACATTACAACACATTTTCCGCTCCTGAAATTATACCGGCCTCAACATACAATAACGTACTGTCTCCACACCCTACACCCAACAGTTTCCACCCCCTCTGTGCTATCACCTCCTCCCAATATGCATCCCGTCACCCTCATTGCATGCCACTCTCTAGCAATGCACCCACTAGTCTTCTTGTACTCTTCTCTGTCATTCTCCTACTGATGCTGTGCCTGCACCCAGAGATAGCGGTCATGTGTGTGAGGTTTGCCTGCTCGTGTCAAAGTGTTTATGTTTTCATTTCTTTTTTGAAGAAAGCTTTGGTAGAAAGCTAAATATACGACTTTTTTGTTGTGCTTGTCTGCAACCAAATGTTTCATCTTTACAGTGGGTTGAACTCTATCCTTTTCATAATACCATTGATATTCCAACCTAGACTTTCCATTCTTTGATTTTATCCAATGGCTTTTCTTTCATCCCACAACCCTGTGATGTTTTTCTTTGTTATTCTCCAAAGTATTACTCTACTCAGTGTTCATTCTGTCTCCTTACTGTGCTTTTCATTGCCTTCCAAACAGCACATGCTCCAACAACCTAACCACACTGTATCAACAATCTTGTCTGTGCACAACACATGGCTATGTGACTGTGTGGATTTTTGGTCCAGCTTCTCGTCCTCCAAATTCTTCCTGCCAATAATTATAATTATTCCTATCGATCCTATTTGCTCCCTCATTCTCATGTAATTTCACACTTACTTGTGCTACACGTACTTCCAATTCTCACCCTAGTCAATCCCCCCCCCCCATCTTCCCTTATCCGAACACGCACGTATATCCAAACCTCATTTGTTTATTTCTATTTTTCCCCACTTTTCGTGCATTTTTTTTACTTATTTGTCTGTGGAATAAGTTTTCATATTTTCACACATTTGTGCATGTTTTTATGTATTTGTGTTTCATTTAACAAGTGTCTACATACTTACAGTCTATATATCTGGCTGTGCAGATGGGTTTTTCCCAAAAATTGAATTGTCGGCACAACTGAACAACTGGATGTACGTCATCTGTTACAACATGTACAGAATTGGGACAGATGGTTTGTCAAGTTACACTCAGTTAAAAATGAGGAGAGACGCAGAACAGGACTTCAAATAAGGATGGACTGGTGGGGATAAATGAACTAAGCAACAAGGTCTTCGATTCCTTAATCCTTTGCGTGTCAAGCCAGGAATAGTCCCCAGAGAGCAATTATACAAAAGATGAATTCCAACCAACTTGGTTGTATCTGAGAATCAAGAAAACCAAGTTATAGAAGCAAACAGTAGTGAGAGAGGTGTAACAGGTGAAGGTGAGAGACTTGTCCCTCGCAGGAAACAGTTGGAGACACCTGGGACACATTATGCGACTGGAGACACACCCTGTGCATCTGACTGATGCTTCCGCACCTTCCATTGCTGCAAGAAAACTGGCTACAAGGACAAGATAAAATCTCAGAAAGGGAACCAATGATTACGAGTATGCCAACCATTGACATATGTAAAAGAATTAAATGGCTGGCAAGGGCAAGAGCACAGGTGGACTACAGATCGGAGCAGATTAAGGGGCACCCACAAATCCCTCAAGGAACCAATGACGCTAATATACCCTACATCACAGAGAGGAGTAAAAACCACTTGCACGAGTAATACGTAAAACCAAATCGGCCACTTTTGCATCGTTCACACCAGAGGTAGCGTGTTAGCAAGTTAAAGTTTCCCCATAAGGTGGCCAATCTGGGCAGTCCAGTAGGATGTCGGCAACCCTGAGATGGGGACCATTCTGACAGTGATGTGAATCCTCACGTCAGAGGATGTGACC
The DNA here is from genome assembly GCF_023864345.2 of Schistocerca serialis cubense. NCBI lineage: Eukaryota > Metazoa > Arthropoda > Insecta > Orthoptera > Acrididae > Schistocerca > Schistocerca serialis. The sequence continues at coordinate 253,305,744 of NC_064647.1, read as the reverse complement.
GTGGGGTAGCCAAGTGACACCGACGGGAAGCCGACAGAGGTAAGCACATTCCCTGTGAGAAGCATGGAGGGAAGACTGCCAAGCAGCTACGGTTCGCAGTTTGTTTGGAGAAACTGCGGCAGACCAGTTCACATTCCAAGCCTCCGACAATTGTGGGTGTAGAGCCAATTGAAGACCCAGGTCTGTACCCCATCTCCAAAATCAGTGTCCCGGTAGCCCACTTGGCCAAACAGTCACAGGGTGTATAAGCAGACAAAGAAAAAATTCCCGGATTTTTCCCAGTTAAAAATACACTTTTTCCCCCCTCATGAAAATACACTTTTTCCATGCTAAGTGACCGTGTATTTTCGCTCTGAACTGTAAAACCTGTCTATCCTTTGAATGGGTAAAGTTTTATACACTGGCGAAGAGCTTCCCAGCACATTAGAAAATGAAACCCGGAGGGGGGAATCGTGTTTCCGAAAGATCTCTGATGTGTAGCAAAATATAAACTGCATGTTCTCACATTACAAAAGTAAAAATTCAAATTACAACAAACACAGCACATTAGTTTCCAAAGCACGTAAATCGAGATTGCGATGCGTTTTTATAAGCCAATCGTAGCTCGTGTCGAGTGATCTCGCCAGCCAGTGATAGCAGATATTCAGAGCACAGGACACGTGATGATGTCAGCCGACAGCAACGTCACTGTTAAGTAGTGCGAACACACAAATAGGAAAAGTTAATGGTTTAAATTCATACACACAGTGTAGCTACAAGAAAAGCTAAACTTTCACATATATTATTGGTTTTTTTTTTGTGTGTGTTACTGTTTAAGATATATCACACAAATGTGCCAATAAATTTTTAATTAATGACGTAAATGTCTGGTCTTCTGGACTCGACGAAATTCCTCTACGTGACTGGTCCTCAAAGTTTTAAGTTTAAATGAGAGCCAATCAGTTTGTGATTTAAGAAATTCGTCACACATTTTCACATGTAACTTAATTCATCTTGTGTAAAAGGAAATTTATTTTGAAAGTAACGCTTTTCGAACAAACATTCGCAATATTTTCTCGTGACCTGTTAGAAATAGGTTCTTTTCTACAGTTGCCAGAGAACACCAGAAAACAGGCGTGTGCAGCTATGATGTAGGAAGCCCATACGTTCATATGCATTAAGAGATATTAATTTAAGTCATAAAAGTAACAGGACGTCAGAGGATACTCCACGAGCATTGGAATTTCGTAAACCGTACCAAAGCGCATAATTCGGCTTAAAGTGCACTTTCGTAAGTCCAGATTCATAATGAATTAAGCCTCAACCTGATATTAAGCTTTTCAGTGTGGTTTTCGAGATTTAAATTTTCTTTGCACACCAGCACGGTATTATCCCACGTCTGGTTCTTTATTACGGCATAATACCATATGTGCAACAAAATTAAAACGTGCACTTGAAATTCAGTGAACAGTTGAAACTAGACAATAGTGTTTCAAATAAATTGACTGGCTCTGCAGAAAAGCTTAATAAAAGTCAAATTTCTTCAGCAAACCAAAAAAAATAACTTCATCGTTCTGCAGCGCGATTAATGACAATTGCCAAAAATATGGAAATAAAATAAAATCAGAAAACTGAAACTAATATTTTAGCTGTCCATAATTATGTGAATGTATTTTATTCACTTGGTAGCTCCTAGCCACAGAAATCTGTCTTATTTTCATTTGACACGAGAACTGTAAACAAAGAGGAAAGAGCAAAATCCCTGAACATAAACACGGGTCACGTGGAGACTACCCCTCCCCACTACAACTCAGACTGCTCTGGGCATGCACAAATGTGGCAGCTTGGGTGCATCAGAATAATTCCTTGCTGCTTGTTGCTACTGCTGACACAGCTAACAGACAGAAGGGGAGGAAGTAGTACTGCTCATACCAGACTCAACTGCGCATGCGCATGAGCCCACTCACAACTGCTCAAATGAATCCAATGTCAACAATTGTGGTGTCACGCTCCTCAGAAGCAGTCTGTTGTTATGAAGTATTGCATAGACTTCATCCTAAAGGCTTTAACACATTTTGCTGCTGGCATACACTAGTGTGTGCACTGTGTTTCATTGTTATAAATGGCACGTTTCCTTTGCAACTTAAGTTGTAATTTATTTTATTTTTTTTCTCTCTCATTTATGTTTTATTGCTGCAGTCTTATTCTGCACTAGTGGGATATGGTAAAATTCTTTGTTAGAGTATCAGTTCTTACCATCCAAAATTACAAAAATTTAACAGAAGACTAAAGTAATGAAACATTCCCAGAAATTCTAAAAAATTTCCATGGTTTTCCCAGCTGCAAAAATTCTCAGATTTTTCCCAGGATGTATACATCTTCAGTCAGTATGTTCATTCCCTGGGATCCCAAAGTGACCAGGGGTCCATACAAAGTTGACCAACCTTCCAGCACAGTGGAGGTCATTCAGGAGATTCTGAATAGTCACAATCAATGCATGTTGAGGGAAGTACTGGTTGACAGCCTGAAGACTACTCAACGAGTCACTGCCGATTAAGAACAACAGTCAGTACAAGAACAAAGGTGGCTGATACCTCGAGCAATGGCTACCAATTCTGCAGTGAATACACTACATCCATTCGACAGGGAACATCGACCGTAGAGCCGTCGTCGTGTACCACATCTTATCGTGGAAATGCATCAGGAACGTCCAGGGACAGTCGGTGAAAAACCACAGGGTTTGCTGAATCTTTCGGTCCAAAGGAGAGGTCAAAGCAAAACTGAAGGTGGCATATACACAATGGGGTGCATGTGATTCCTCCAAGAAGCTACAGTGGGGAAAAATGGAGTTCTGAGCAGAGACTGTATCCAAACTGTGATTGTGACTCCAGACCTTGACCTCCATTGTGGGAAGCACAACTCCCAGTCAGGAAAAAGAATGCAGTAGTTTTTGAAGTTCAGATGAACAGTGAATGTGTATTGCATAGTTGAGCAGCAGTTGTTCATGCCTGACCTGTAGGGAAGAGACGCCAGCCTCCACGAGTAAGCCATTCACAGGGCTGGTTCAAAAGGCACCTGTCGCAAGCTGAACACCACAATGGCATATTGGGTCAGCTTCTGAGAAAATGCTGAGCCACACACCATGCTCCCGTAATCAAGACGTGGCAGGATCAGAGCTTTGTAGAGCCGCACAAGTGGAGTGGCCTGCAATCTAGCTGGTGTTGCTGAGATAGCCAAGAGCACTACGGTGTGACCAACAAGTTTACTTAAGCTGGCGAAGACGGGAAAGCAGTGTCAACGAGCATCAAAGACCGATCCCAAAAAATGATAAGACTCCTCCACATTGAGCATTTCGTCATTGAGGCAGAGTTCTGGTTGGGAACGGAATGAACAATACGACAGCTGCAGAAGTGTAAGCACACGTCTTTGTAGTGGAAAACCAGAAGCCACAGCTGAGACCCCAGGACTGTGCCTTCTGTACGGCACCCCATAGTCAGCATACAGCAAGACCCACAGTTGAGAAGCAACAGTGAATGCTAAAAGTAGGCAGCATACAGGGAGGGTGACACTGTAGACCCCCACAGCTGCAGCTAGACCATTAACAGACACACCAGAAAAAAGGACACACTCAATTCAAATCCCTGTAGCATTGTTCTCCTGTGCATGGGGAGTACTGTGGGAAGCACCAACTTGATCCCAGAAAGTATGATGAGACAAGAAGTTCTGGACAAAAATTGGGAGTTGGCCCCAGGGCGCCTGCTCGTGGAGCATAACGTGAATAACGTGATGCCATGTGGTGTCATAAGCCCTACGCAGCAATATGCAGAATCTGGAATGCCCGAATAAGAAGACTCAACAGACTTCAGGCAGACCAAACAGTCAGCAGTAGAAAGGCCTTGGCGAAAACTGCCCTGGGATGGAAGATACCAAGATTCAAAGTACTAACACAGCAATCGGTTCACCACATGTTCAAGCAATTTGCAGAGAACACTAGTGAGGCTAATTGGGTGATAGCTGTCCATCTCAAGGAGGAGTTTACCCAGTTCCACAGCTGGGTGACCATGGTTCTCGCCACTGGGATGGGAACTCACCACTGTTCGAAATATGGTTGAAAATGGCAAAGATGTGATGCTGGCAAGGATGTGATGCTTGAGCATTTGGCTGTGAATGCAATCTGACCATGCAGCCATGTCAGGACATAGGGCTAGGGCACTGAGGATTCCCTACTCACTCAACTGATCATTAAAGGTTTGAGGTGAAGTGTAGTAAATGGTAAAGGAAGTCGCTCTGCCCACTGTTTGAGGACGAGAAATGCAGGCTCATACCTCTCTGATACAGGAACTCGATGATAATGAAAAGCAAAATGTTCGGCAACAGCATCTAGATCAGTGTAGACATTACAATTTAGAGATACCAAGAATGGTACATCCACAGGGTACTGATGCCCACAGAGGCGACAAATCTTTGCCCAAACATAAGAAGGAGGGGTACATGGTCCAACGGTTTCTCCCAGCATTCTCATTTCTAACATTTTGTAACGTGACGAACCTGGGCATGGGGTCATTTAAAGGAAATGAGGTGCTTCATTAATGGATGCCACTTATGGCTTCAGAGAGCTCGCCTGCTATCTCTAATGGGCATGGTGATTTCAGTGATCCACCAATACACTGTCTTATGATAGGAGGGGAGAGGGTGCCCAAGAAAGAGAGGATTGCCAAGTCAGCTGCCAATAGAAAGGCTTAAGTTGCGCTCTGGACGACCGCGTCGATACTTTCACGTGCAGGGTGCAAAGGATGATGGCAATGGTGAAAGCATCTCCATCAGCTTCAGAGTGAGCCCACTGGGGTTGACACCCAGGCGAGTGATGCCGAGGGAGGGTCAAACCAATTGGAAAATGAGAACTATTGTACAGGTCATTACGGACTCTCCAGGGAAAAGAGCTGGGCTGCAAATGAAAAGTTCAAGTAAGACTGCCACACTGAAGTGTGTAGCAACATCAGTATTCAAAAGGCAAAGATTGAGCTTTGTGAGCAAGTTTTCAACAGCTTTACTGCAGCCAGTGGTCTTAGTTCCACCATGCAAAGGGTTGCTGGCACTGAAGTAATCTAATAGTAGGAAGGAGGGAGGGGGATTGAGAAAACAAGTGTAGACAATGTGTTCTGGGTTACTGCATCTTTGGGAGGGAGCTGCAAAATTACTGGTGGTAAATTCCAGGCAGTGCCCTGAACACAGAGGAGGGACATGTGGGGTCCAGTGGCACAGGGCCAACAGAATCCCCCTCTTTTTGTAGGACTCCTTCTTGTCCTTAGATTATTTAGTCTTCTGCAAGGGCTTGTCTGCCCCAGATTCTGGGACAGAAGAGGCACATGATGTCCTATGATCTGCGACCCAAGATTCCTTCAGCCACCAACTAGCACCTGGTTGTATTTCAGCAGAGTACAGGAAAGGAAGCATCCTGAGGGCCCTTTCCTGGTAAGGGGTGCCGAAGGATGGCGTTGCTTCCCTGGCTGTGTGCTGTGGTTGGACATCCCCCGTGGATAGGGAGTCGACACTCCCAAAGAGAGTGTGGAGTAATCGGTAGGAGAGGGGCTCCCCACCCACTAGCGAAGCAGGTGTAGTTGAGTGGCCCCAAGGAGCAGACGTTAGAACACACAGAGGATGACGGTACAGTCACTATAGACAATGACATCGTCATAGCAGTAGCATACATCAGTCTTGAGTGTAGGATGTAGCAATCACATTTATTTTTGGTCTCTTAATATGAGAGGCGGTCATGGATCTTGTATTCCTGGAGTTTCTTTGGAAATGGTGCAGTCTGGTTAACAGGGGGAACGGTGCTCCCCACAGGGGGAGGGAAACAAGGAGTGCTCATCTTGACCTACTCAAGCAACGAGTCACCCACAAAGGCCAAGATGCAGGCTCCAGTACCCACTCTGTTGTTTTTTGGAATATGATACCCTGTACCATACTCAGACTTTTATGGAATGTCAATCAGTTTGTCGCAGACAAACAGCACTCGTGACCGAGAGGGGAAGGTCATTTTAACCAAACAGAGCCACTTTTTAATTTCTGAAGTTGCTGCCACTTCCCAAAACCTGACAAGCAATGTCCACAGAAGAACAATGGCTTTGTAATCAAAAAGAAATTCCTGTCCATTCTAAAACAAAGTATTGCGGGGAGTATTCCTCACTTTGTCTCTGAGTTCTACGTTCCTTCCATCGCATAGACTGGGGAGGAAACATTTTGCAGCCATACTTCTCTGCATTTTAATATGCTTTAGTTTCAAGAAGAGACTGCTAGGACCGTGCAGCCACCAGATGAAAGTTTAATTCGCTTCATGTGTGAATCTTCCGCCATAGTATCACCCCCACTCAAAGTGGACTTTCCCCACAGGCACCACCCACCAAACAGTTATCTGGCCAGTAAACCATTGCCTAGTGTCCCAGCACCCCAATTATGAAGAGCACATACTTCTCTGCATGGGGAGTTTGCAGCTCTCCTCTCCCCTCCAACAGAATGGCTACCATGCTAGGTTTTGAGCATAGTACTGTTGCAAGAAAGAAGGGTGCAAAGAAAGAAAGGCACAAAGGTGGAATATACACCGCACTGGGTGACCTTACTTGCACAGTCTGCACTTCTGTGTAATTTAGAAAGTAGGAAGTTGGACCCAACAAGCGGATCATAGAATTAATAATGATAAGTTGTAGAAGGCCGGAAGGTAAGAAAACAAGTGTCAAAAACACAAACCAGAGCCAAGCACAATTGACCCCAGGAAGACCATTCACTGGAAGGGGAGAGGAGGAAAAAGTATAGTACAAAGGTAAGACTTCGAGCACAGCAAAGGAAGTACCACTGCAAGAACTGAAGGCTCATAGCAGCTATGCTGCAAAGGATGTACTCATAAAAAGAGATGTGAGCCCAGGGGTGGGGGCAGCTTTGAATTTAGTCCTCCCCTCAAAGAATTTTAGTCATGGTGTACTTTTTGGGTCCCCAGTCTTGTGACTGGTCTGATACGACCTGAAAAGTTCCTATCCTATGCCAACCTTTTCATCTCAGAGTAGTACTTCCAACCTACATCCTCAATTATTTGCTACATGTATTCCAATATTTGTCTTCCCCTACAGTTTCTACCCTCTACAGCTTCCCTTAGTACAGGGAAGTATTCTTTGATGTCTGAACAGATATCCTATCAACCTGTCCCTCCTTTTTGCCAAAGTCTTCCACATATTTCTTTTCTCGCCAACTCTGTGGAGAACCTCTTCATTCCTTACCTTATCAGTCTACCTAGATTCAACATTCTTCTGTAGCACAACATATCAAATGTTTCAATTCTCTTCTGTTCTGATTTTCCATAGCACATTTCACTACCATACAATGCTGTGCTCCAAATGTACATTCTCAAAAATTTCTTCCTCAAATTAAGGCCTATATTAAATACTAGTTTATTTTTCTTAGCCATGAATTCCCATTTTGCCAGTGCCAGTCTGCTTTTTTAAAAAATATATATATATATTCTCCTTGCTCTGTCCGCAACAGTTTTTCCGCTGCCTAGATAGCAGAATTCCTCAATTTGTCTACTTCATGATACCCAATTCTGATGTTAAATTTGTCACTGTTTTCATTTCTGCTACTTTTCATTCTTTCATCTTTCCTCGATTTGATCTCAATCCATATTCTGTGCCCATTAGACCGTTCATTCCATTCAACATGCCCTGTAATTATTCTTCACTTTCACTGAGGAAAGCAATGTCATCAGCGAATCTTATCACTGATATCCTTTCACCCTAAATTTCAATCCTGCACTTTAATCTTTCTTTTGTTTGCATAACTGCTTCCTTGATGTAAGATTGAACAGTAGGGGTGAAAGATACACCCTTTTTAATCCGAGCACTCTGTTTTTGGTCTCCCACTATTATTGTTCCCTCTTGGTTTTTGTACACATTATACTCTATTCAAGATGAATACACTAAACAGATTCAGGAGAATGTAGGTTGCAGTAGGTACTGGGAGATGAAGAACCTTGCACAGGATAGAGTAGCATGGAGAGCTGCATCAAACCAGTCTCTGGACTGAAGACAACAACTACAACAACAACAACAAGAACAACAAGATAATCTATTCATCATAAGAATAAACCTGATGTAAACAAATACTAATGCAATGACTAGTCAGAAGCCATAGCACTCGTACATTGGGGCTGTTACGCTCCTTGAAGCAGGTCCTACTTATGTATTAGATATCTTATTACTAAGTTAAATGAAACTTTTAAGATATTTTAATGTATTAACACCTATCAACATTTTTCTTACTCACATTTTAGTTATGTAGTTTTTATTTAAAAAATCAGGTACAGACAGAGTCTCTGTACTGTTGTGGTCTAACTGTTGCACTGTTAATACACAGTATAAAAAAGACTGAGGCTGCTTCCTGCTCTTTAGTGAAACGCACATGTGGAACATGGTTAAAAAGTCCCGAGAAATAGGTTGTTCTCAAGGTTTTTCATACATTTACAGAAGGGGGACGAAATGGCTATGAAATTTTCTGAGGGACTGTATTTGATACACTTCAGATACAAATACACTTTGGATGTATAGCAGAATCTGTAATGTAGCAGACTGATAATCTGGTGCAGTTCATGGATCACTGGTTCAAATCTTGTCCTGGTCGTCCCTTTGTTACATTCAATTTGAAATACCTACACCTAGTAACTGTAAAATTCATCACCATTTTTTATGAATAATGCACATACTCTTCTTTCTAATTACATATTGCATGCAAAATTCCTGTTTCCCATTTCAAATATACATTCTTAACAATCAATATTTTGTCAATAAATGTAGTTTAAATTAATAAAACACAACAATTTAATTTTTAGGACAAAAACGAAAAACCAAACACTCTACATTTGGATAATGTCCATTGTTTAATACCACAGATTTAGTCCCACACACGAACCATAGGGATCAGTGTTGTAGAAACATGAAAACAATCATTTTCACTGCATCAAACACAGCATACATGCTGCATTTTTACATTAGGCACTGTACCATTACAACATGAATCCAATGGAACTGATCTGGAGCCAAGTTAAGAGATTTGCTGCGGGAAATAACAAGACTGTTCAGCTGCCAGGCATACTGGAACTAAGGCATGCAGATTTTTCATGTGCCACTACCGAATGCTAGAAGGATATAGAATAGCATATCATAAAAAAGGATGAGAAAATGTGGCGCCTGGCTGGCTTCGTGGCTTCTGTTGTTTATTGACTCGTTATCAATGTGGTAGATGACAGTTCAGAACTGAAATGTATTTCTTGGAGTTGGATAAGAAAGGAACTAAGAGATTACCACATGAATGACTATCATTAATACATTCAGTGGCTTCAGTATTCAACAATACAGTGAAATCCCTACAGTATGTTTTTGCACCATACATACCTTGCTCCGAAGAATTACATGACTGACTGTCTGTCTGTCTGTCTGTCTGTCTGTCATCTTCAGGTGGCTTAAATATTCTACAATACAATGAATCCCTGCAGTATGCTTTTGCATGACACACAGCTTGTTCAGAAAAATTATCCTGTGCTTAAGTTGGGAATTTTCACCATCCTTGTTTGTAATTAGAATACTATGTTAGGGGACATTTTATGCTACTCGACTGGTCATCCGAGAAGCGTGCGGTATTGCTGGAGTTTTACCAAATATTACTTCATTCTCTTTAAAAATTAAATAACATCCAAAGTTATGTTGTTTCTCTGCTCATCTCTCTCTCTCTATGTCTGAACTGCAACTGCTCACATCATTGCAGGTTAGTGCTGTCCAATCTAAATGCGCTGGTAAAGCTGTTGCCTCACATTATTGCTCAGTCTATGTGCTTGTAATACAGCATAAATGTATCCTTATGATCGTACTTGACTGTATTTGACACAGTTTGGCTTTTGCTCCACGTGAAATGAAATTCAATGCACAATTTACATTCTCAAATGCTTTTGCCAAGTCAACAAACCCTATGAACATGTCTTTATTTTTCTTCAATCTTGCTTCCATTGTTGTTGTTGTTGTTGTTGTTGTGGTCTTCAGTCCAGAGACTGGTTTGATGCAGCTCTCCATGCTACTCTATCCTGTGCAAGCTTTTTCATCTCCCAGTACCTACTGCAACCTACATCCTTCTGAATCTGTTTAGTGTATTCATCTCTTGATCTCCCTCTAAGATTTTTCCCTCTGCGCTGCTGTCCAATACTAAATTGGTGATCCCTTGATGTCTCAGAACATGTCCTACCAACCGATCCCTTATTCTAGTCAAGTTGTGCCACAAATTTCTCTTCTCTCCAATTCTATTCAATACCTCCTCATTAGTTATGTAATCTACCCATCTAATCTTCAGCATTCTTCTGTAGCATCATATTTCAAAAGCTTCTATTATCTTTTTGTCTAAATTATTTAACGTCCATATTTCACTTCCATACATGGCTACACTCCGTACAAATACTTTCAGAAACCACTTCCTGACATTTAAATCTATACTCGATGTTAACAAATTTCTCTTCTTCAGAAACGCTTTCCTTGCCATTGCCATTCTAAATTTTATACCCCCTCTACTTTGACGATTATCAGTTATTTTGCTCCCCAAATAGCAAAACTCATTCACTACTTTAAGTGTCTCATTTCCTAATCTAATACCCACAGCATCACCCAATTTAATTCGACTACATTCCATTATCCTCATTTTGCTTTTGTTCACGTTCATCTTACATACTCCTTTCAATACACTGCCCATTCAATTCAACTGCTGTTCCAGATCCTTTGCTGTCTCTTGCAGAATTACAATGTCATCGGCGAACCTCAAAGTTTTTATTTCTTCTCCATGGATTTTAATACCTGCTCCGAACTTTTCTTTTGTTTCCTTTACTGCTTGCTCAATATACAGATTGAATAGCATCGGGGAGAGGCTACAACCCTGTCTCACTCCCTTCTCAACCACTGCTTCCCTTTCATGTCCCTCAACTCTTATAACTGCCATCTGGTTTCTGTACAAATTGTAAATAGCCTTTCGCTCCCTGTATTTTACCCCTGCCAACTTCAGAATTTGAAAGAGAATATTCCAGTCAACATTGTCAAAAGCTTCCTCTAAGCCTACAAATTCTACACTCCTGGAAATTGAAATAAGAACACCGTGAATTCATTGTCCCAGGAAGGGGAAACTTAATTGACACATTCCTGGGGTCAGATACATCACATGATCACACTGACAGAACTACAGGCACATAGACACAGGCAACAGAGCATGCACAATGTCGGCACTAGTACAGTGTATATCCACCTTTCGCAGCAATGCAGGCTGCTATTCTCCCATGGAGACGATCGTAGAGATGCTGGATGTAGTCCTGTGGAACGGCTTGTCATGCCATTTCCACCTGGCGCCTCAGTTGGACCAGCGTTCGTGCTGGACGTGCAGACCGCGTGAGACGACGCTTCATCCAGTCCCAAACATGCTCAATGGGGGACAGATCCGGAGATCTTGCTGGCCAGGGTAGTTGACTTACACCTTCTAGAGCACGTTGGGTGGCACGGGATACATGCGGACGTGCATTGTCCTGTTGGAACAGCAAGTTCCCTTGCCGGTCTAGGAATGGTAGAACGATGGGTTCGATGACGGTTTGGATGTACCGTGCATTATTCAGTGTCCCCTCGACGATCACCAGTGGTGTACGGCCAGTGTAGGAGATCGCTCCCCACACCATGATGCCGGGTGTTGGCCCTGTGTGCCTCGGTCGTATGCAGTTCTGATTGTGGCGCTCACCTGCACGGCGCCAAACACGCATACGACCATCATTGGCACCAAGGCAGAAGCGACTCTCATCACTGAAGACGACACGTCTCCATTCGTCCCTCCATTCACGCCTGTCGCGACACCACTGGAGGCGGGCTGTACGATGTTGGGGCGTGAGCGGAAGACGGCCTAACGGTGTGCGGGACCGTAGCCCAGCTTCATGGAGACGGTTGCGAATGGTCCTCGCCGATACCCCAGGAGCAACAGTGTCCCTAATTTGCTGGGAAGTGGCGGTGCGGTCCCCTACGGCACTGCGTAGGATCCTACGGTCTTGGCGTGCATCCGTGCGTCGCTGCGGTCCGGTCCCAGGTCGACGGGCACGTGCACCTTCCGCCGACCACTGGCGACAACATCGATGTACTGTGGAGACCTCACGCCCCACGTGTTGAGCAATTCGGCGGTACGTCCACGCGGCCTCCCGCATGCCCACTATACGCCCTCGCTCAAAGTCCGTCAACTGCACATACGGTTCACGTCCACGCTGTCGCGGCATGCTACCAGTGTTAAAGACTGCGATGGAGCTCCGTATGCCACGGCAAACTGGCTGACACTGACGGCGGCGGTGCACAAATGCTGCGCAGCTAGCGCCATTCAACGGCCAACACCGCGGTTCCTGGTGTGTCCGCTGTGCCGTGCGTGTGATCATTGCTTGTACAGCCCTCTCACAGTGTCCGGAGCAAGTATGGTGGGTCTGACACACCGGTGTCAATGTGTTCTTTTTTCCATTTCCAGGAGTGTATAAATGTAGGTTTGTCTTTCCTTAATCTATTTTCTAAGATAAGTCTTAGGGTCAGTATTGCCTCACGCGTTCTAACATTTCTACTGAATGCAAACTGATCTTCCCCGAGGTCGGCTTCTACTAGTTTTTCCATTCATCTGTAAAGAATTTGTGTTGGTATTTTGCAGCCATGGCTTATTAAACCGATAGTTCAGTAATTTTCACGTCTGTCAACCCCTGCTTTCTTTCGGATTGGAATTATTATATTCTCCTTGAAGTCTGAGGGTATTTCACCTGTCTCATACATCTTGCTCACCAGATGGTAGAGTTTTGTCAAGGCTCAGAAGTAGTTCTAACGGAATGTTGTCTACTACCGGGGCCTTGTTTTGACTTATACATTATCAACCACAATATCAGAAATGTCTTTCTGGTGCCTGTGCCTTTACCTTTCCTAAAGACAAACTGATCATCACTAAAAGATCTTCAAATTTCTTTTCCAGTCTTTTGTGTATTATTCTTGTCATCAACTTGGGTGAACGATCTGTTAAACTGATTTTGTGATAATTCTCGCACTTTCAGCTCTTTCTATCTTCAGAATTGAATGGATGATCTTTCCCCAAAAGTCTGATGGTGTATCACCAGTCTCATACAATCTACTCACCAATGTGATGAGTCGTTTTGTTGTCACCTCCCCAACGATTTTAGAAATTCTGATGGAATGTTATTTATACCTTCTGCCTTACTTCATCTTAAGTCTTCCAAAGCTCCTTTACATTCTAAAGAATACTGGATCCCCTATCTCTTCCACATTCACTCTTCTTTCTTCTAACACATCATCAGACAAGTCCTCTTTTTCATACCAGCATTCAATGTACTCTTTCCACCTACACACAGCTCTTCTGCATTTAACAGTGGAATTCTTATTGCACTTTTAATGTTACCATCCTTGCTTTTAACTTTCCTGTATGCTGAATCTGTCCTTCCAACAAACATTTCTTAAAAGATTTCTTCATATTTTGCACGCAGACATTTCACCTTAGCTTCCCGGCACTTCCAATTTATTACATTCCTAAATGAAATATCTCAGTATTCTTGAACTTCCCTGAACATTATGTACTTTCTTAGTTTGTTGCTCATCTGAAGTGTTTCTTCTGTTGCCCATGGTTTCCTCACAGTTATCTTCTTTGTACCTACATTTTTCTTTCCAACTTCTGTGGATACCCTTTCTAGGGATGACCATTCCTCTTCAATTGAACTGCAACCAAGCTATTCATTATCGTAATATCTTTAGCCTCAGAGAACTTCAAGCCTATCTTTTCATTCCTTCTTTGCACATTGCTTCTTCCTGACTAGTCTCTTAGACTTCAGCCTACTGTTCATCACTACTAAATTGTGATCCAAGTCTATATCTGCTCCTGGGTATGTCTTACAATACAATATCTAATTTCACAATCTCTACCTGTCCATGACGCAATCTAACTGAAATCTCCCTGTATCTCCCAGCCTTTTCCAAGTATACCACCACCTCTTGCGATTCTCGAGCACAGTATTTGCTATTACCATCTGAAATTTATTGCGGAACTCGAGTAGTCTTTCTCCACTCTCATTCCTACTAGCAAGCCGATATTCTCCTGTAACACTTTCTTGTACTCCTTCCCCTATAACCACATTCCAATCCCTCATGACTATTGTACACTGCTGATGGCAAATTCTGATGTTTCACATTCAGTCTTCACAAACTCCATCACAGCATACGTCAGTGACCTCCTAGTTGTATGTAGTTACTTTCTGCAGCTCTAAGCGAGAGCTATTTAATAACCCGAGTTCTGTAGTCGTGCTATGTAAAGATGACACAAACCTGCAGCTGAGTCCATACTTCTCCATGACATAGGCGAGGACAAGAGCTGCAGACCTCGATATGCCGGCATTCCCGTGCACCAGCACCTTCCCTCCGGCATTCAGTCCTTCGTCAATAAACTGTCGCACTGTGCCAAAGTGCTGTATTATATTCTCGTTAGGCGAATCCGCTATGTCGAGCACCAAATACCTGTAAACAGACACGGAACAGCTTTCAATTCCATTCTTACTACACAATTTGAAGGTCATGACAAAAGTTGCAAATATATGGTATACGGAAAGTACAAATCTTTCACTGTCCTCCCAAATTGCTCTCCACAAATTCCACACACACTTTTAATTCTTTAGGTCTAGTTTAAAACTAGCCTTTCTGCAACTTTTCTTCTGGCACCTCAAGAGATAAATCTCTCTCGTCTTCATTCGCACATTTTTGTCTGTAGGGAATGGCGAGTCTTGAGTGCAACTTCCGAGAACTCTTAACCTGAAACAATAAGATCGGCTGTGCACGTGGATGCAGAGTCCGAGTGCTAGGCAACTGTGAGAAATACGAGGTGTACAGCTTTGCTTCTGCCGTTTGCTGAGAGGTGGCGACGACGGTAAGTAGCGGTCGAAAGAAACAGATTGCAGATGTCGGGCAGTTAACCTGGACTTCCGTCAACATAACCTCATCCAAACATTAGTCGATTTGTGTCTGTATCGTAAAGCTGTTCTCGATTGAAAATGTCAGTTTACGGACCTAATTCTCATCATTTGAGGGAGGTGTTACTGTTTTGTTTCAATATGAAGAAAACAGTGTCTGAGTCTCATCGAATGCTCTCAAGTAGGTACGGTAAGGACACAACTAGTGAAAGAACGTGTTGCGATTGTTTTCTACGCTTCAAAAACGGTGATTTTAACATCGTAGACCGGCATAGTGGTGGAAGAGAGAATGTTTTCAAAGATGTAGAATTGGAGACATTGCCGAGTGAAGACTCGCGTCAAACTAGAGAAGAATTGGCACGATTAATGGGAGTGACACAGTGAGCCATTTCAAAATGTCTCAAGGCTATAGGCATGATTCAGAAAGAAGGAACTTGGGTCCCGTCTGAGCTGAAGCCAAGAGACGTTGAACAGCATTTGTGTGTGTGTGTGTGTGTGTTTTTTTCCGAATATTCGTGGCTCCAAAATCATGCTCTGCATTTGGTGGGACCAGCTCAGCGTCGTGTACTATGAGGTGTTGAAACCGAGTGAAACAATCACAGGTGCTCGTCATCGAACACAATTAATGCGTTTGAGCAGAGCATTAAAAGACAAACGGCCGCAATACAGAGAGAGGCACGATAAAGTGATTTTGCAGCACGACAATGCTCGACCCCACGCTGCAAAAGAGGTCAAAACGTACTTGGAAACGCTAAAATGGTAAGTCCTACCCCACCCGCCAAGTTCTCCAGACACTGCTCCCTCTGACTATCACCTGATCAGATCATTGGCACATGGCGTGGCTGATCAACACTTCCGATCTCATGAAGAAGTTACAAATTGGATCGATTCATGGATCGCTTCAAAAGATGAACAATTTTTTCGATGGGATTTGTACGCTGCCCGAAAGATGGGAGAAAATAGTTGCCATCAATGGAAAATACTTTGAATGATACATGTGTAACCAATTTGTTTCATTAAAGCCTCAAATGTTGGGGGAAAAAAGGCAGAACCAAAGTTGTACACCTTGTATGATTTTGGGCTGATTTTCTCAAAGTTTGAGAGAAACTTCGACAAAGCATAGAGTATCTTACGACCGTGCACTGACACTGCTCTGCCTCTTCCCCTCTGGTAACATTTGAACAGTCCCCTCTTTGCTGGAAGAAAGCCCCAACTAGTCTCTTTCTGATGCCTTCCAGTTATTACCCTTTCACTGGTGACTGCCTGACATTCAGTTTCCCGTAGAGCTAAAACCAAATTTTGTCACCAGGCTGAGAGTCGGTATCACAGAAACTGCCTGGCATCATTTTTCAGTATTTCACACTTACATCCACTTACCTGATGAAGGGAGCAGCATCTGTGAGGTGTAAACAGATGTTTCTCACGTTACTGGAGTTCCCCCATCACTATTTTTACTGACTTCAAATGAATTTCTGACTTAGAATTTTCAAAACCACAGGAAAACTGTCTTGCAGCAACAAGAAAGTTTGCAAAAGCTGATAGCAAACAGTCAGGACTTCCAGTAAATTGTGAAATATCATGCTCCATCACCAGATCTGCACCGATCGCTTCTGCCCGACTCGCCAGCTTAACAGTCACAATTCTTCTGGCTATTATTTACATTACTAAATGGCTAAACTAGTTCAAGGTTCACAGGCCCAATTCCAGATTACCTCTCTAACTGCTTCGAGGGACAAAAAAACTTGATATTCAATGTTTCATACAATTCTTGCCCAAATACAAAAATTGGAAATGCTGTGTCCTGAGACAAGTACTACTGTAAGGAAGTATGTATACGTCATAAAACAACTTAACTTATTATGTAAAAATTATCAGATTTCGCCCATTATAAATGGTTTTCTACCAACTGGTGGATCATGCATAGACCATATTTTCACATTATGTCAGATCTTATAGAAACATAGGGAAAATAATAAAAGAAACCACAGGATTAATTTCATAGATTTAGAAAAAGCATATGACAATGTTCCAAGGAAACTACTTTGGAGAGCATTAGATTTGGCAAACAGAGTCCTTTAATTAAAACAATACAAGAAATGTATAAAGATAACATACGTCGAGTGAAAATTGGTAACTTTCATGGAAATTTAGAACAAGCAAGGGTCTGTTACAAGGCTGCCCCGTGTCACCAACATTATTTAAAATCTATATAGATAACAGTCTTAAGACATGGTCTCAGAAATGGAATGGCATGTGGCTAGAAATTAAAGATCGAGTTTATATACATCACCTATTATTTGCTGATGATCAAGTTAACACAAGATGGGGAGGATGCAAATTATATATGTAGCCAGCTAGCAATGAAATACAGAAACTGCGGATTGAAGATTAATTACCAGAAAACAGAATACCTCACTAAAGATTCAGGCGACATATAAATAGGAGGAAAGCAAATTACGAAGGTCAATACTCTGTTATTTGGGATCCATTTTAGAGTTGGAGGGAAAATCAGAAGTAGAAATTAACAAAAGAATTAGCAGTGGAAGGAACGTCATTTGGATGCTCGATTGTCTTACAGAGCAGAAATGTAAGAAACCAAATTAAAAAAATCATATATAAATCGATGCTGGAGTGTGCAGTTATGTATGGAGTGAAGACTTTGACTACTAATCTAAAACACCTAAAAAGACGGCAAGCAGTAGAAACAGACTTCTGCAGAAGAGCAGCAAGAATTTCTAGAAAAGAGTGTAAAACCACAAAATAGTAAAGAGAATGGAAGTAAGAGAAAGAATATACGACGTGATGGACAGACGGAAGTTACAATGGTACAGGCATGTTAAGTAGAATGGAGGAAGCTAGAATTACAAAACTGATCCTGGAATGGGAACTAGAAGAAAAGCAGAGAGGAGGATGCCCTATGATCACCTAGCTCCAAAATGTACGATTAACAATGAGAAGACTTGGAGGAGAGGAGGAAGATATACAAGATCGGAACACTTGGAGGTACATTCTCAGGAGATAAATTAAGATCTCATGTGACAGATGTAATAATTTCATGGTATTTGTTACGTTGGAGAAAAACCTTTGTATAGAGGAAAACTTCAATAAATAAATAATAAATAAACGGTTTTCTTGAAAGCCTGTGACTGTGGAAACAATGGTAGCAGAGGTTATTTATAAATGAACCCAGTCATGATCTTCTTTTATTTGTGTTTTACACAGCGCATATCGGGAAATGATTTCAATTTTAAAGTGTGTATTTCTTTGTATTATACTTTTTTCTCATAATGTTTTCGATGTGTGAAGTTCTTCTTTGTTTCGTTGACTTTAGTGCAATATATATAAAAATGTGTGATTTTCAGTTAGTGGTGAAATTCGGAAGAACTTTACTTGCAGTTTTCTTGTGGTCCATTTGTGTAGAGTCTCAAACATGTTAAATGTCACTCACAACTTTCAATGCACAGAACACACAGAGGATAACTTGACATAAATAAACAGTTACAAAGACGTTTTCAGATGTAGTTGACACAGATAATGTTACACATTCTCCAGAGATATGCTTTTGTACGGAAGGCATTTATCTTAACAATCTGGATTTGCTTATATCTATTTTACAATGGTGTTTATTTGTAATTGTTGCTACTTTTATTTAAGTGTATTGTCAAAGTATCTGAAGAAATTCACCGATTCACTTGCAAGTTTTTCGTTTAGCATTTTGTCTTTGTATTTTCTGTAATGGGTACATATCTCCAGTTCTTCATGTGTGTGTGTGTGTGTGTGTGTGTGTGTGTGTGTGTGTGTGTGTGTGTGTGTGTGTGTGTGTGTGTGTGTGTGTGCGCGCGCGCTTTAATGTGCTCTGTGTACCTGGTGCTGAAATTTTGGCCTGTTTGTCCTCGGTAGAACTTGGAGCATTCCTGACATGTTACTTTGTATATTCCAGAGTCTGAGTATTGGTCATGATTAAATGTTATATTATGTATTAGTTTTTGTTGTTTATTTTCTGTAGAAAATCCAACTTTTACTTTGTGATTTTTTGAGAATATCTCCTATCTTCTGCAATATATTGCCAATGTATGGGATTCTAGACATACATTTGTTCTTGTCTTTTCCTTCTGTGGTGCACTTTGTGTTTGGGTTTTTCTTCTAAATCTACATGGATACTCTCAAATCGCATTTATGTGCCTGGCAGAGCGTTC
Organism: Schistocerca serialis cubense; assembly: GCF_023864345.2. Taxonomy (NCBI): domain Eukaryota; kingdom Metazoa; phylum Arthropoda; class Insecta; order Orthoptera; family Acrididae; genus Schistocerca; species Schistocerca serialis. The sequence continues at coordinate 253,286,526 of NC_064647.1, read as the reverse complement.
ATCGAACCATCCTTCACAATAAAACTATTATTCCAGTCACAAACAGTGTGTGGAAAAAACGAACACCTATATTTTTCTGTGCGAGCTCTGATCTTCCCTATTTTATTATAATGATGATTTCTCCCTATGTAGGTTGTCATCAACAAAATATTCTCACATTCAGAGGTTCGTGAGAAGATTCTGCCGCACCAAAAAACGCCTTTGTTTTAATTATGTTCACCCAAATCCTGTATCATTTCAGTGACACACTCTCCCTTCTTCGCGATAATACAAAACGTGCTGCCCTTCTTTGAACTTTCTCGATGTACTGTCCTGTCTGGTACGGATCCCACACTGTGCAGCAGTATTCTAAAAGATGATGGACAAGTGTGTGTAGGTAGTCTCTTTCGTGGAACTGTTACATTTTCTAATGGTCCTGCCAATAAAGAGCAATCTTTGGTAAGGCTTCCTCATAACATTTTCTGTGCGTCTCTTCCAATTTAAGTTTTTTGTAATTTTAGCTCCTAGGTATTTAGTTGAATTTATGGCCTTTAGATTTGATCGATTTATCGTGTAATCGAAGTTTAATGGATTCCTTTTAGCACTCATGTGGATGACTTCATACTTTTCGTTATTTAGGGTCAATTGCAAATTTTTGCACTATACAGATGTCTTTTCTAAATCAGCTTGCAATTTGTTTTTATCTTCTTACGACTTTACCAGTCAATAAACAACAGAATCATCTGCAAGTAACCCAAGAAGGCTGCTCAGATTGTCTCCTAAATCGTTATTATACAGGGTGATCCATTGATAGCATACTTATACGTTTGTGACTATTACAGAGCCATCTATCACAAAACGAAAAAAGTGGTCCAACTAAAACATTCATATTTCTTTACGCACTACACGAATATTTAATAAAGAATGGGGGTTCCTATTTTTTAAAAATGCAGTTGATATGCGTTTGACCTATGGCAGCGCCATCTAGTGGGCCAACCATAGCGCCATCTGGTCTCCACCATCAAGCTACACAAGTTTCGTTCTTTGTAGTTTTTTCATTTGACGCTTATTTCATGAGATATTTGGCCCGGTCACAATCAATGGACCACCCTGTAGATATGGAACAGTAAAGTGCCTATAACACTACCTTGGGGAACGTCAAAAATCACTTCTGTTTCACTTGATGAATTTCCATCAATTACGATGAACTGTGATCTCTGGCAGGAAACCACAAATCCAGTCACATAACAGATGATATTCCGTTAGCACACAATTTCACTACAAGCCACTTGTGTGGTGCAGTGTCAAAAGCTTTCTGGAAATCTAGAAATACAGAATCAATTTGAAACCCCTTGTCAATAGCACTTAACACTTAGTGTGATTAAAGATCTAGTTGTGTTTCACAAGAACAATGTTTTCTGAATCTGTGTTGACTGTGTGTCAATAAATTTTTCTCTTTGACGTAACGCGTAATGTTTGAATACAATATATGTTCCAAAATCCTGCTGCATTTCGATGCTGATGTTATGGGCCTGTAATTTAGTACGATCTGTGCAACTTTCCAGTCTTTGGGTATGGATCTTTCATCGAGTAAACAGTTGTATATCATTGATAATTATGGAGCAATTGTAAAAGCATTCTCTAAAAGGAACCTAACTGGTATACAGTCTGGACCGAAAGACTTGCTTTTATTAAGTGCCTTAAGTTGCTTCACTACTCAAAGGTTATCAATTTCTATGTTCTACATCTACATCTACATACATTCTCCGCAATCCATCATACAGAGCGTAGCGGAGGGTACCTCATACCACAACTAGCATCTTCTCTCCTTGTCCCACTCCCAAACAGAACAAGGGAAAAATGACTGCCTATATGCCTCTGTACGAGCCCTAATCTCTCTTATCTTTTTGGTCTTTCCGCGAAATGTAAGTTGGCGGCAGTAAAATTGTACTGCAGTCAGCCTCAAATGCTGGTTCTCTAAATTTCCTCAGTAACGATTCATGAAAAGAACACCTCCTTTCCTCTAGAGACTCCCACCCGAGTTCCTGAAGCATTTCCGTAACACTCGTGTGATGATCAAACCTACCAGTAACAAATCTAGCAGCCCGCCTCAGAATTGCTTCTATGTTGTTGTTGTTGTTGTGGTCTCCATGCAGCTCTCCACGCTACTCTATCATGTGCAAGCTGCTTCATCTCCCAGTACCTACTGCAACCTACATCCTTTTGAATCTGCTTAGTGTATTCATCTCTTGGTCTCCCTCTACAGTTTTTACCTTCCACCCTGCCTTCCAGCACTAAACTGGTGATCCCTTGATGCCTCAGAATATGTCCTACTAACCTATCCCTTCTTCTCATTTTGAGATGTTTGTATTCCTTTTTGCCTGCTTCATTTACTGCATTTTTGTGTTTTCTCCTTTCATCAAATAAATTCAGTATCTCTTCCGTTACCCACGGATTTCTACTAGCCCTCATCTTTTTACCTACTTGATCCTCTGCTGCCTTCACTATTTCATCCCTCAAAGCTACCTATTCTTCTTCTACTGTATTGCTTCTATGTCCTCCCTCAATCCGACCTGATAGGGATCCCAAACCCTCGAGCAGTACTCAAGAATAGGGCGTATTAGTGTTTTATAAGCGGTCTCCTTTACAGATGAACCACATCTTCCCAAAATTCTACCAACGAACCGAAGACGACTATCTGCCTTCGCCACAACTGCCATTACATGCTTGTCCCACTTCATATCACTCTGCAATGTTACGCCCTAATATTTAATCGACGTGACTGTGTCAAGCGCTACACTACTAATGGAGTATTCAAACATTACAGGATTCTTTTTCCTATTCATCTGCATTAATTTACATTTATCTATGTTTAGGGTTAGCTGCCATTCTTTACACCACTACCAAATCCTGTCCAAGTCATCTTGTATCCTTCTACAGTCACTAAACGACGACACCTTCCCGTACACCACACCATCATCAGCAAACAGCCACACATTGCTATCCACCCTATCCAAAAGATCATTTATGTAGATAGAAAACAACAGCGGACCTGCCACACTTCACTGGGGCACTCCAGATGATACCCTCAGCTCCGATGAACACTCACCATCGAGGATAATGTACTGGGTTCTATTACTCATGTTTGCAGCTGGGGGGTGATTCAAAATCTGGAATACTTATTTTGTTTTCCTTGGTGAAGGAATTTTGGAAGGCTTTGTTTAGTGACTCTGCTTTGGCAGTACTGTTGTCGGTAGTATTTCCATTGCTATCACACAGAGACGGCATTGTTTGTGTATTGCCACTAGCACACTTCACATATGACCACAATCTCTTTGGATTTCCTGCCAAGTTGGAGATTTTTTTGTCCATTTAAGTTTGGCATTTTTTTTGTTGTTGTTTCTGCAACAGTGTTCTGTCAGTTTCGTGTACCAAGGAGGATTAGCTCCGTTGTTTGTTAATTTATTTGGTATAAACCTCTCAATTGCTGCCAATACTATTTCTTTGAATTCAAGCCACATGTGGTCTGCACTTACACTGTTAATTTGGAAGGAGTGGAGACTGTCTCTCAGGAAGGTGTCAAGTGAATTTTTATCTGCTTTTTTGAATAGGCATATTTTTCGTTTACTTTTGGAGGATTTTGGGGCTATAATATTCAATACTATTCATGTGGGTCAGGATCTAACTGCACAAAATAATTTTCAGAGAATGCAGAGCACAATTTCTGATAATGTTTTATGCGTACTTCTGGATTTAAACATGCATTTTTGCCAATACACATACTGAGGGTACATTAAAGTTACTACCAACTATAATTGTATGAGTTGGGTACATGTTTGAAATTAAACTCAAGTTTTCTTTGAACTCAACAACTGTATCATCTGAATTGGGAGGTCGGTATTATTTTATTCAAGTTGCCAAGAGTGACCTCTGCCCATACTAACTAACAGGAACTATCTACTACAGTTTCGTGACAAGATAAACTACTTCTAACAGCAAGAAACACGCCACCATCAACCGCATTTTGCCAATCCTTTCGGAACACCATTAGGTTCTTTGCACAAATTTCGGCTGAACTTACCTCTGGCTTTAGCCAGCCTTCAGTGCCTATGACGATCACTTTGTTTAGGTCGGTGTACACCATGAAAGCATCATAATCATCAACAACTGCTATCTGTTTCACTATTTTTATTTCTTGTCGCATGTTTTCTTGGTTCATAGATATTTTAATTGTCCTATGTAGCAATGATCCATATGCTGCCTGTTTATGAATGTTTGGGTGACATGAGGTTGCGAAAATTGTGGTGTCAGTCACTGTATTTTTCCTGTAAATTTTGAACATGCATGTGTTAGTGTTTCATCTGATATTAAGGGCTATGTAACCGATGCTATTGTTTTCTTCATGTTCCACTGTAAACTTAATTTTCTTATGTACGAGGGTTGGAACTTTAATTGTGGCAGCTCATACAAAATAGGTGTGTTTCAAAGTTTTACTGACCTTCAGAGTAGTTACCAGCATTGTGTATAACCCATTGCCAACGGTATGGAAGCCGTAGGATAGTCTTATCAGTGCCAGTTGTGTTGACATTTTGAGCAACGCGGTTTATTGCCCGACGAATTTGTAGCGGTTCTGAAGAGAATGCTGTGAAGTGTTTCTATCAGTTTAGAAATCGAGTTGAACTCACAAGGGCTTAAGTCAGGGGAGTGCAGTAGGTGGTATAGCACTTAGCAGCCCAATCAGTCAAACAAATCAGTAACAGTTTGTACTGTACATGCTTGGGCATTCTCCTGCAAAATGGTGGTCAGGTCCTGTAGAAAGTGTCATCACTTCTGTCTCTAAGCTGTTCATTTTTGGAACACAACCTATGACCAGCTTAGAGACAGACATGATGACACTTTCTGTAGGACCTGACCATCATTTTGTAGGACAATGCTCAAACACGTACAGTGCAAGCCGTTACTGATTTGTTTGACTGATGGGACTGCTACGTGCTTTGCCTCCTACAGCACTCCCCTGACTTAAGCCCTCATAAGTTCAACTCAGTTTCTAAACTGAAAGAAACAATTCATGGCATTCGCTTCATAACAGCTACAAATTTGTCGGGCAATAGATCGCGCCACTCGAACTGTCAACACAACTGGCACTGCTAAGAGTATCCTACGACTTCCACATCGCTGGTGACAGGTTGAACACAATGCTGGTGACTACTTTGAAGGTCAGTAAAACTTTGAAACACGTATCTATTTTGTACGAGCAGTAAATAAATAGTTGCCACTATTAAAGTTCCAACCCTCATATATTATTGAAGCAGTTCAGAATGTCTTATGTCTGTGGCATTGCCTTTACTAACAGTAGTGTGTCACCTACAAATCTGCTATAAAATTCAATTTTCTTTGAACAGGGTCCTTGACTGCTAAGTAGCCTTTGTTCCAAGCGATTTGTTTATGTGTCAGCTATTGTACCTGATATATATGATCCCACTGCTAGGCCATCTGGTTGCTTATAAATATTGTCATTAAAGGTAAAGTAGTTGTAATTTGGAGTTAGATGGAGAAGTTCCATAAATTCAATGATCTCTGTGTATGCAAGTTTGTTATTTTTCATGAGGTTCTTTTGGATTCCTGTTACAGCTCTTGTTTGGGTATGTTTGAGTAAAGGTTGGTAATGTCAACTGATAAGAAATGAGCATCTTTGAAGAGTTTCTTGCCTTTTACTTCTTCAGCTAGCATCAAGCTATTTTTAATAGAATTTGTTGTTTCATATGTATAATTTTTCCTCTGTATGTTATTCAGTTTCTGTGACTGTTTGTATGATGGGCTATTTACAGTGTTTACCATGGGGCCTATTGAATCACCTTGTTTGTGTGCCTTTGGCTGTGCTCTTAGGCATGGTGCTTTTGGATTCATGCAAGTAAGATATTTATTCTCAGTTTTTGTCACTAGGAAATTTAGTGTTCTTTAGCTGTTCACTAATTTTATGTAGGAATTGTTTTATTGGGCCTTTTTAATATGTTGAGTATTATTAGCATCAAAGAAATTGTGTTTGTCTAAGTATTCCTTTTCTTTTGTCACAACTCATGTACTGCTTTTGCATGATTTTGTGATTATGGATTGGTTGTTTTTCAGTTTATTATTTACAGATTTTAGGGTTTTTGTCTCATTTATTCTATATTTAGATCTAAATTTATCATTCTTCGTTTCTTTTTGAAGAAGCCTGCTCACTTCGTGACCTATTGCTGCTTTTGTATTTGATTTTAATTTTGCAGCAACTGCTGCATTTTTTGTTGCAACAGATAATAGTTGCAACAAAAAATGCAGTAGTTGCAGCAAAATTAAATTCAAACACAGGCAGCATACAGATCAATGCTACATAACACAAAAGTTATTTAGCAGGCAAGAACCCTGTCTAAAGAAAATAGACTTTTATAGGAGATTTGTACATCTGAACTGCTTCAATAAACTACATTAGAAAATTACATTTACAATGTAACATAATTGAAACAAAAGCATCAGTTGCCTGGACACTAATACTAAAAGAAACAACACATGCACATTCAAAATTTACAGGAAAAATAAAATGACTAACAACACAGTCCCTGCAACCTCATCTCACCTGGACATCCATAAACAGACAGCATACAGATCAATGCTACACAGGCCAACTAAAATTCCTATGTACCATGAAAACATGCAATAAGAAATAAATGTAGTGAAACAGTTTGCAGTTGCTAATGATTATAATGTTTCCATGGTTGAGAGTCCTAAACAAAGTGAAGAAAAATCCAAACACAAAGTGGACCACAGAAGGAAAAGACAAGAACAAATGTATATCTAGCATCCCATACATTGGCAATATATTGCAGGAGACAGCAAATATTCTCAAAAAAAAAAAAAAAAAAAAAAAAAAAAAAAAAAAAAAAAAAAAAAAATCACAAAGTAAAAGTTGGATTTTCTACAGAAAATAAACAACAAAAACTAATACATAATATAACATTTAATCATGACCAATACTCAGACTCTGGAATATACAAAGTAACATGTCAGGAATGCTCCAAGTTCTACCGAGGACAAACAGGCCAAAATTTCAGCATCAGGTACACAGAGCACATTAAAGCCCACACACACACACACACACACACACACACACACACACACACACACACACACACACACACAATCAGAAACATCTACAGACATATACAACACAGGACACCCATTTGGGAAAGTAGAGCAAAATGTCAAAGTACTCCACCAACCACAAATAAAGGGCATGAAATGGATTTGCTAGAAGAACTGGAGATATGTACCCATTACAGAAAATACAAAGACAAAATGCCAAACGAAAAACTTGCATGTGAATCAGTGAATTTCTTCAGATACTTTGACAATACACTTAAATAAAAGTAGCAACAATTACAAATAAACACCATTGTAAAATAGATATAAGCAAATCCAGATTGTTAAGATAAATGCCTTCCGTACAAAAGCATATCTCTGGAGAACGTGTAACATTATCTGTGTCAACTACATCTGAAAACGTCTTTGTAACTGTTTATTTATGCCAAGTTATCCTCTGTGTGTTCTGTGCATTGAAAGTTGTGAGTGACATTTAACATGTTTGAGACTCTACACAAATGGACCACAAGAAAACTGCAAGTAAAGTTCTTCCGAATTTCACCACTAACTGAAAATCACACATTTTTATATATATTGCACTAAAGTCAACGAAACAAAGCAGAACCTCACACATCGAAAACATTATGAGAAAAAAGTATAATACAAAGAAATACACACTTTAAAATTGAAATTATTTCCCGATATGCACTGTGTAAAACACAAATAAAAGAAAATCATGACTGGTAGCAGTCAGTCATTTACAAACAAACCCACGTACAAATTACTCGGACTATATTCATCCAGTGTTTTAGAACAAGCATCTAAGAGACTTCCAACAAACTTTAAGCATAATTTCAAATCTTGTCTAAATTTTTTCTTATTTACATGCATGTAGAAGCATGCTTAACATCAAATATTTAATACACCGACTCATTTGTAAAGTAATTAGAAGTTTGAAGCTCTTTCATACACGGGAGTTTCATTCTATAATTCAGCATATCACACATCTCCAAACTTGTACTTACCGTCATTTATTACCAAACAGCCTCAGTTGTTCCTTTTCCTGAAACTGATCACGTCCTATCTTCTGTAGTCCGTAGTGGTGCAGTTGTTCATATTTGTGATCTCTTTCCACTATGCACATTTCCAACTTTGTAGGAGTATGGAGAAAAACACCCAATTGTTACAAACTGAGTCTAAATATCTTAGCACAATGAAGAAAAGAAGCATCAAGTGGAAGCCAAGCCAAGTTCAGTCCACTGTGTTTCTACTAATTACTCAGCTACTGTTGTATCATCAACTGCAGCGCTGTTTCAAGTTTTTAATACACTGCGACAAAATTCAGAGTATTCAGTTAATTTTCATGAGAATTATAGTTCCTGTCACCAGTCTGAACACTGGTCCTAAGTAGGTCTCCCGGCTAGTCTAGCCTGTGCAACCCTCTTCATCTGAACCTAAATCCACTTGAATCTGGTTACTGTAGCCAAGCCTCTGTCTCCCTCTGCAATTTGTAGCCCCCACACTCCTCTCCATCACCACATTGACAATTCCTCAACACCTCGGGAGTGTCCTAACAACTGATCCCTTCTTTTCGTTAAATTGGGCTGTAAAGCTATTTTTGATTCAGTACTTGTTCTATAAACACTCCACATAGTAGCTGCAACATTCTTCTCTAGCATCAGATTCCAAGGCTTCATATTATCTTCTATCTGCGCAGCTCTATTTAGCAAATAATTTCACTTCCACATAAGGCTAGAAAAAAGCTCAGGAAGACTTTGCAATATTTTATATTCAATGGAAACATTTTTATATTTCAGGAAAGGTTTTCTTGCTGCTGCCAATTATATTTTATATTTTTTTCTGCTATCATCAGGTGTCTTACGAAGTGTCAAACATAGAATGCAATTATGAACACTGACCTACTAGCAAATAGCTGGAAAACTACATCTACTGATTTTTTGAAGCAGGGTGAGCAGTAACTGACACTGTAAAGTTAATTCAGGGAACGTGTTTCCCTTACAAGCTACATTCAGGAGATAATGATAGGTTTTATTATTGGAGTGGGCTTTGGGGGGAGAGGGCGAGAGAGGGAAGGTGAATGGGTCATTCCAAGTCAAGTGGCCTTGGGCTCCCACTCTGCCATCTCCAATTTCAATGAAATTTTTACAGAATGTACATATAGACCTTACATGAAGCACTGCCAAATTACAGCTTCATAAGTAGTATGGTGGGGCCACTAGCCACTTTTCGTAAAGGCTCGTTTTTTGACATTGCAAATGAAATGAATAAATGATCAACTTTGTTTTACCATTTTTCAGGATCTAAGACACCTGTCGTGCTAAAACTTTGCGATCCTGTTCAACTTTTTGGATAAAATAGCTTAGTTGTAGTACAAAAGGTCAAACTATGGTAAATTCATCATAGTGTGCTATCAAAGTGGGTCATAAATCTTGTCATACTAAATTCTGACTATACTTTATTGCCTTGTTTCTACTGAAAGAATAACTTTCTGATACTGAAAGAATAACTTTCTGAAGCTGATACTTTAGTTATCTGCAACCTGTCAGCATGTCATAAAGCTCTGCAAGTGACATCCAGATTGTTCAAATAATAACAGAGTTATCTGAGCTCACCTTGTCTGATCGGAAAAAGTTGTTTTTATTTTGAAGACAGACCAGTTTAGTGTCAACAATGGAGTTTGGTAACATGCTTCAACAATCAGTCTGAAGCACACTGTTGTGTAAAGAGTGTTCAGATGTTGTGTGTGCCTTTTTAAATGATGTAAAGTGTGTTGTCATTACTTGATAAACATCTTTTTTCAGTAAGTACAAATTATTTCAAGGTACGGGGTGACTCTTTAGAAATGTTTATCAGGTTATTTATTTTTTTTCTGTTGTATTCTCAAGGAAGTTCCCATTATCTATGATTGTTTAATATTTTTCAGTTGGAAATATACACCACTTCTACTTTATCTAATATTGAAACAAACAGCAATTGGAAGCATAAATTTAATTGTAGTGTAATGGATATCAACGAGGTTTCAGTACCATGTGTCATTGGCCTTGCAGATAATTCTGCATGTCATCTGAAAAGACACACACATCAACAAGGCTTCATTCCAATCAAAGAATTTTTAGTGGAGCAACAGGAATTCATAAACCAGAGAAGTGAGATGTGTCTTACTGAAAATTTAAAAATATGCTTTCATCACAAATCAATACTTGTGGACAAATATAACTTTCTACAGAGAACTTGTAATCCTTTTGGTGCAAAGAACCATTCTGTTAAAAAGGGTTTACAGATTGTCAATGTGGAAACAGTAAAACAATTGCAAGCAATGACTAAGAGCAATGTGTAACCTGGTCAGAAGATCTGACCAACTTGCAGAAAACAATTTTTAGCAAAGAAAGTAGAAAAATCACAGTCAACTTCAAACCAGTCAGAAGATGAAGCATATTCAGAAGTATCAATCAATTCAAGTGTAACTGCTTTTGGGGTCTCCCCGCCAAAATTTCAGAGAGTATCAAAAAGGGATGTGAAAGGTTGTGCACAACAAAAAATAAGCGAAGTTCAAGAGGCAATTGCGAATAACATTGCTGCTGCTGCAGCTGCTTGAGGATTCGTCCCAAAAGATCTTCACCTTGTACAACCAAGACATGTCCTGATTGTGAAGATTATAAGCAGCTGATAAAAAAATTGAAAGAAGTTGCAATTGCCAAGGCAGCCTGAAAAATTGCAAATACTGACATTAGTACCAAAAAGCTGGACTATAAATGAGACAATGCAAGAATCTGGTGTTTCAGAGAGGATGGTAAAAGTAGCTACGAAGTTACCGACAGAAAATGGTGCATTATGTCTGTCAAAGAACAAGTATGGCAAGAGGATTCCAGATGCTGTAAAAGAGTGGTAACATTTTTCCCGAATGAAGAATTTAGCCAAATTTGTCCAGGTAAAAAAGACTGTGTATCAATTAGAATAGAAGGAAAGAAAGTTTTGATGCAAGAGTACCTTCTTCTGAATAATTTGAAAGAAATGTTTGCTGCACGTCGACTTCAGCATGGGCCTGAAATTGGATTTTCCAAATTTTGCAAATTGAGGCCAAAATGGTGCATCACTGTGGGTGCTGCAGGAACCCATTCAGTCTGTGTTTGCACTTTACACTAAAATGTGAAACTGATGGTTGCAAGCACTGCAATTAAAGAAGATTATAAGAGTCTGATTGCTAAAACAGTGTGTGATTTGGAATCCAAAGACTGCATGCTTCATTGTTGTGAAATCTGTCTGGGAAAAGAACTATATGAACAGTTTTTAGAAAGTAGTTTTGAAGACAGTGATCCAGATGATACCATTGAGTCCAAACAGTGGGTGCACACTGATAGAGATACATTAGAAACCAAGCAGATGATCACTGAGGATTTTATTGAAGATCTGATTTCAAAAATTGACAAACTTTACACTCATCATCATATTGCAAAGCATCAGAGCAAGCACCTAAAATGCATAAAAGAGAGTTGTAAGCCAACTGAACTGATCATATTAATGGACTTTGCTGAAAATTATTCCTTCATTGTCCAGGATGCAGCTCAAGGTTTTCACTGGAATAACAGCCAAGCAAATTTACACCCATTTGTTGTGTACTTCAGAAATAACTTGGACATCAGCAGCATCAGCTACTGTATAATAAGTTACAGCCTGAAATATAATGCAATTGCTGTACATGCTTTTACAGTGAAGTTAATAGAAGATCTAAAGTGTCTCCTTGGAAAAATCACACACATTTACTATTTCAGTCATGTATCAGCAGCACAGTACAAAAACTTCAAAAATTTTCTGAATCTCTGTACCACCAAAATGACTTTGGAATCTAAGCTGAATGGGACTTTTCTGCTACAAGCCATGGAAAATCTCCATGTGATGGAATTGGAGGAACTGTAAAGCACCTGGCAGCAAAAGCAAGCCACCTGCGGAGCAGAGTTTGACACAAACTGATTTGTTTAAATACTGTACAAAGAATATCAGAGGAATCCAATTCATTTATGTTAAAAGAAGAAATTGAAACATGAAAAACTGAGCAGGAAGAAAGGTTCAAAAATAGCTGCGCAGTATCAGGAACAAGAGAGGATCACCATTTTGTGCCATTAAATGAAAAAGTTTGTATTAGAAGAGTATCCAATGATAAAAATTTTTTTTGTGGCAAATGTTGACTAAAGTCAAGCAACAGTTTCATTGAGAAATATTACAGCCTTACAACTGGGCCAATACACTGCCTGTAAATATGATGGAAAATGGTGGATTAGTAATGTGTCTGAAGTTTCAGAAGAAGTAAATGATGTTTCAGTCAGTTTGATGCACCCCAATGGACCTGCACATTCATTCTATTGGCCAGTTCGGCAGGATGCTCGTTGGATTTCAAACCAACACATTATTTCTGTCATTTCAGTTCCATCAGCAACAAGAATGGGCCAACATTATAGCTTGTTAGAATCAACTGTAATTGCTATTAGTAACAAATTTCAGCAAATGAATTAATAAGAACTGAAATATATGGCTTGGGAACCATAAAGAGTATGACTGATAGATGTATTTTTTTAATGTAATACAAATGTGAGTTTATTTGGTACGACAAAATTTATGGGCTACTTTGATAGCACACTATGATGAATTTACCATAGTTTGACCTCTTGTTTCACAGCTAAGATATTGTACCAAAAAAGTTGAACAGGATCACAAAGTTTCAGCATGACAGGTCTCTCAGATCCTGAGTAATGGTAAATACAAGTTTATTTGTTCTTAAATGCAAAGTCTCCAAAATTAAAACAAGGTGAGCTCTTTCCAATGGTGCCAACAAAAATAAAATTTGAGTGATCCCTTTTGAGATATGACCGTTTGAAAGGGAGACAAAATTGAATGATTAAATTTTTAGCACACTTTGAACTTCGATAGCTCAGTTGTTATATGAGCAATCTGGGTGCCACTTGCAGAGCTTTATGACATGCTGGCAGGTTGCAGATAACTAAAGTATTAGCTTCAGAAAGTTACTCTTTCAGTAGATACAAGGCAATAAACTATAGCCAAATTGCGGTATGACAAGATTTATGAGCCACTTTGATAACACACTATGACAAATTTACCACAGTTTGACCATTTGTACTACAACTAAGCCATTGTACCCAAAATGTTGAACAGGATCACAAAGTTTCAGCACGACAGGTCTCTTACATCCTGAACAATGGTAAAACAAAATTGATCATTTATTTATTTCAGTTGCAATATAAGAAAAACGAACCTTTATGAAAAGGTGGCTAGTGGCCCCACCTTATTACTTATGTAGCTGTAATTTGGCAGTGCTTCATGTAAGGTCTATATGCACATCCAAAAAAAAAAAAAAAATTCATCAAAATTGGAGATGGTTGAGTGGGGAGCTTGTTTAAATTTAGACCACTTTACATGGAATGACCCAAAAGAGGGAGAGAGGGAGAGAGGGAGAGAGGGAGAGAGGGAGAGAGGGAGAGAGGGAGAGAGGGAGAGAGGGAGAGAGGGAGAGAGGGAGAGAGGGAGAGAGGGAGAGAGGGAGAGAGGGAGGGTGGGAGGGTGGGAGGGTGGGAGGGTGGGAGGGTGGGAGGGTGGGAGGGTGGGAGGGTGGGAGGTGGGAGGGTGGGAGGTGGGAGGTGGGAGGTGGGAGGTGGGAGGTGGGAGGTGGGAGGTGGGAGGTGGGAGGTGGGAGGTGGGAGGTGGGAGGTGGGAGTTGGGGGTGGGAAGTAACTGGGCCATCCTTAGGAGTTTCTAGTAAAAACTTTTTGAATCTAGTCAAAAAGTAGTCCGGACAGCAACAACTGCAGGAAATGTAATGCACTGCGCAAAAAGTACCAAGTTTTAGAACAATACTTTTTAAAAAATTCTGCTCTGCACTCACTTGAATTGGTCGGGGAAATTTGGGCGGACGAAGTGGGCCTCCACGGCCTGGCGCACACACACAATGTGCGTCACACCGTGGGCCAGCAGTGCCTTGAGGCGGCAGCGCACAGCAGCCGAGTACGGCCCCAGGTACAGCCCGGGCACGATCTCCTGCATCGACCGCCGCATCGTGTACGTCCACTCATCGCTCGAGTCACACTGGAAGGGCACTGCCGGGTATTCCACTCTGCGATTTTGTACCTGTATATTAAGATGTGTGAGCTGTTTACCAGACAAAACTGAAGTTTTACCAAAGTTACAGATCACTGGGAGGTGAAAGCCAAGTCAGAAACTGGAGGAGGAGGAAGAGGAGGAGGAGGAGGACCGTGTTGTATCGGTTTTCTCCAAGAACTCTACAGCTTCTACTCACATTCACACTTGCCAAAACTTATTTGCAACTACAAATGGTTTTGACAGGTGTCTGTCTCTGTACGGGTCACCCTCGCGTTCCTGTTTCACAGATCGCCACCCACCTGGATATTTCGTTTCCTTTGAGTTTCCACATGACTGACACTAAACTTCCAACCGGACACCCCCAAGACCGAATGTGAACTGTGAGAGAAGACTGTGAAGGCAGATGGTCCAAAGGTGAGGTAATTCTTAACTGCTCAAACTTTTGTGACCGACTACAAATAAAATTGATTCATAATAGCTGACAGTGGTGAAAGCAAGCCAGGTTCAAAACTTATCATTACTTCTTTACACAGTCTGACAGGTGCCGGGGATACTTCTGCAAATATATTATGATCCGGCGAAAAAAGCGCAGCGATGAAAAATCTGTTGACGAGGAGCACTAATATGCCAATTCTAATTAGTGCAAGTCATTAATTCCCTGTAAGAGCACAGAAATTGGGCGTGGAAAATATATTTGTGGATAAGTCATTAAATCTATAGGGACAGGAAGAGAAAGAAGCACCAGTGTCAATGGAGGAGACTGTCTGAAACTAAATGCAAAATGTTACAGTATGCAATCTAGTACTGATGGCACTTTTTCTCGGCCCCTGTGTGATCAACAGAAGTCAACCGACTTCGTGCCACACCTGTGTTCACACTTGTTGCCAACCTTAGCTACGTAATGCTACTGTGCACCAGAACATTAATTAGCCATTGTGAATTTAGCGAAGGGGCTGTACAAGGTCCACTTTGCAACGTTCCACTAACTGTCATACCCCTTCTACGACACATTCACCCATTTAAGTTTCATTTCCTTTATAAGCTGTAAGCTGGCTGCTCTGGAAAAAGGAGTCAGGACTTGTCCCAGCAGCCAAGATGGCGTGAGCTGATCGTGAGCTTATGCTCTGAGCATCTTCTGGTCACAGGCCACGTGAAAGTGTGCAGACAGTACATTAGTGTACTAATAGCTCAAAAGACAATGTCTGTGAGAGTTTGATTTAGGTATTTACTACCAAAACTTATTTACAACAAGTAACCAATTTAATGTACAGGGAAATGTATTGGCAGCAGTGCCTCTAATAAATTGTATGAAAGGGAAGTATAACTTAACCAATACACTGACAGTATGACGTCAGCTATGCTCAAGCTCAAAACGCAACACACGATGTCTCATTTCCTTCTATAATAATGCTAAATGTATTAACAATTTCCAAAACCAATTTTACTGAGCACCAAATTTACTAAAGACACAAAATTAAGAGGAAGTTCATTTTAGTTCCATAAAATTATATTTTCTTAGACATATTATATTTCACATTTTTTGTCCCTGCAGTTTTCTTTCACACAGAAAAACCACTTAGCAGTTTTACCATCTTATGCCGTTCACTCAAAACTTTAAAATATTTCTTTGTTCTTAACCGTGTGTCAGCTCCCATTATGGAAGGAACACTTCTGATACCTTCTGAATAATTAAAAACATTTTAGACTTTTATATAAACCTACTGTGACATCGTCGAATTCTACTCTGCAAACTAAAATGCTATGGCATCCTTCTTGTAAGGGTAGCCTTACCTTCATAACAGAAAGCAAAATGTCTCATTGACAGGATGCCACAGGCATAAAACTGATCTCAGAACGGGGAACACAACATGTGGAATCCCACAAGGATCAGTATTGGATCCACTTTTCTTCCTGACCTACATAACTGATCCTCCAATGACTTTAAAGGGCAGTTCATAAACTGTAATGTGTGCTACATAATCATATTATTCAAGAGTCTAAACTCAAACATACAAGAGAACGCTCAGACAATAGCTGAACAGGCCTACAAGTGGTTCACAGGTAACAGTACAAGTCCCAATCTAACAACGATTCATGTAACGGTTATCGGTGGACTGGATTTGTGACTGCATTATAGTGCAGTTCCGGTGTACATCATACAAGGTGTCCCAGGAGTAATGGTCAATATTCAGAGATTTAACAGGAACAATTATTTGAAGCAAAAAAAGTCTAATAAATATGACCTCTATAATGCATACCTTAACAGCTACGAGTAGTTGTTCAGTAAAAGAGATGCATTTCACAACAGCAAAGAACATTTACTTACAGGTCTTAATTAAACATGGACTCTAAGGTGCATTCCAGAATGATGGTGTTGAGCCAAAACTCTTGTCTTTTCACATTCTATTTTATGTTCATTTTCTATGCAACTGGCAGTCATGGTCAAGTTCTCAAGTTTCCATTGTTTTGTGTGTCATGTATCGTTTCTCCCGTGTATGTGGTACATTTACACGTGTCAAACTATTCACACTGTTGCTGAGTGTTGTGCAGAGTTTTCACGACATATCAAACAAAAGGAACTTGAGAAGTTGATCACAGCTAAACAATGCCTAGAAAATATGCATAAAATACAATTTGAAAAGATGCCAGTTTGGGCTCAAACACCACCATACTGGGATTCTATTATCAAATAAGTGGCCAAAAATAGAAAAAAAGCAACAATTTCAACAGAGACTACAGGTACACACATAGTAGTGTGTGGAGGGCTTTAGGCATTGAGCGAAAGCGAAGATATAGGCTCAACACTTGTACGGACACAGGAGTGACCACTCGCACCACTTTATACATCACTGCTGGAAGCTGCTCAACTTGCCTTCTGTGCATGCATCACTCCAGCTCTCTCTGGAAGGTTCCAGACACTACCGTTACACCCACATAAGCAAATTACCATGCCAGCCTCAGCAGTCAGTTATTTTAATTCCCGATGATGATGGCGACAGAGACAGCTGTCGAAATCTCGTGTGTTTTATTCAATGTGACGCAGCTTGTAAATTGTGAAGATTTTACTGGTGGGTTTAAAAAGCTTCCCAAATGCACCTATTTGATAAACCAACTCAAATACAAGCAAATAATAACACTACAGTAGTTCCAAATAAAATTCTGCACTGCACTACAGTAAATAAAAGACACTAGGCATCAAAGATGACATGCTAAGTTGCACACAGAAGGGGAAGGGATCGCAGGATACGTGTGGGAACAGAGAAGAACGCTGTCTAGTGGAGTGTGCAGGGGCTAGATGGAGACATGACAAGACTGCCAACATTCATGCTAGTGGACAGATGGTCGGTAGTCATACCAATATAAAAAGCTGTGCTACAATTGCAGCAAATCTGGTATATGACATGGCTGCTTTCACAGTTGACTCGGCCTCTGCTGGGGTAGGATAAGCATGTGACAGGACAGGAATAGGAAATGGTGGGTGATCAGATTGGGCAGGTCTTGAATTTGGGTCTTCCACAGGGATATGATTCTTGTGGCAAGGGATTGGGATTGGAAGTGGCATAGGGATGGAATAGGGTCCTGTCAAGGTTGAGTGGTTGACAGAACGCCACTTGAGCAGGGGTGGGAAGGCTCTTGGGTAGGATGTCACTCGTTTCATGATGCAATTGTAGGTAATCAAAGCCCTGGCAAAGGATGTGGTTCAACTGTTCCAGTCTACAGTGGGTTTGGGTGATGAAGGAGGCACACATTTGTAGCTGGTTCTTTGGGGTGGTCGGAAGGTTGCAGGTGTGTAGGGGAAATGGCAAGGGAGATCTATTTGGGGTCTAGGTCTGGGGGATAGTAACTGACTGTGAAGTCCTCTGGAGACCTTCAGCATACTAAACAAGAGAGTTCTTGTCATTGCAGATACACTGTTGCTGGGTGACAGACTATGCAGGTGGGAGTTTTTGGTGTGGAAGGGATGACAGCTGTCTAAATGCAGGTAGCTGGATTTCATCTGGACAGAGGTGTGGATGGAGCCATCAAAGAGGAGGTGGTCAATGTCTAGGAAGGTGGCCGACTGAATTGAGAAGGATCAGATGAAGGTGATGAGAGAGTAGGTACTGAGGTTATGAAGGAATGAGGATGGAGTGTCTTGGCCCGGAGTCCACATCATAATGATATCATCAGTGAACCTGAACCACACCAGGAGTTTGGCGTTTTGGGAGGCTAGGGAAGTCTCCTCTAAATGTCACATAAACAGGTCGGTATAGGAGGGCTGCCATGCCGGTACCTATGCTGTGCCACAAATTTATTTGTATACCTTCCCTTCAAAGGAGAAGTAATTGTGTGTTGGGTTGAGGTTAGTAAGGTTCATAAGAAATGAGATCATGGGTTTGGAGTCTGAAGCACGTTGGCAAAAGCAGTGTTCAATAGAGGCAAAACTGTTGGCATGAGGAATGTTTGTGTATCGGGAAGTGATGTCTACAGTGACGAGCGGGGATCCGTGAGGTAAAGGGTTGGGAATGGTGGACAGTTGGTGAAGAAAGTGGTTGGTATCTTCTGACGTGGGAGGCTAGATTTCGGGGAATTGGTTAGTGGTGTTGGTCAATGAGTGGGGACATAATAACCAGCTACAATGGTGCGTCCCAGATTTTTGGGGACTACATCCTAACACCATACTACTACTACTACTACTACTACTACTACTACTACTACTACATAAATCCGTGACACAGCCATGGGTCCCACATGGCAGTTCCTACGCAAGCCTGTTTATGGCCCATCTAGTGGAGACCTTCCTTGCCTCCCTAGCCTGGTTCAAGTTTATTGACATCTTCATGATCTGGACTCAAGACGAAGACACCCTATTCTAATTCCTTCACAAACCCAACACCACATCTCCCATCTGCTCCACATGGTCCTCCACAACCCAGTATGCCACCTTCCTGGCCAATGACTTCCTCCTCTCTGATGACTGCATCCACACCTCTGTTCACATTAAATCCCGCAACATCCATAGTACCTGCTGTTTGCTGTAATCCCTTCCATATCAAAAAATGCCTCCCATACATCCTGGATATCACTTGTATCTGCAGTGACAAGAACTCCTTTGTATAGTATGCTGAAGGTCTCACTGAGGCCTTCACAGAGAGGCACTATCCCCCAGACCTAATCCCCAAAACAGATCTCCCATGGCATTTCTCCATATACCTCCAATGCTCCACAAGAACCAGCTACGAACAAGTGCCTTTTGTCACTCAATACCAGCCCGGACTGGAACAAATGAACCACATCCTTTGTCAGGGCTTTCATTACCTATCAATACACCCAAAAGACGAGCAACATCCTACCCTAGGTCTTCCTCATGTCTCTTAAAGCGGTATTTCACTGCCCACCCAAACTCCACAGCATACTAATCCATCCGTAAAATACCCCAACCCCAAACCCTTGCCACAGGGAGCGTATCCCTGTGAAAGACCCAGGTGAAAGACCTGCCCAATTCACCCACTCAGCACTTCCTATTCCAGTTCTGTCACAGGTTTATCATAACCCATCAGCGGCTGGGCCACCTATAAAAGCAGCCATATTATATATCAGCCCTACTGCTATCATTGGACAGCTTTTTATATTGGTATGACTACCTACCTACTGTCCACCAGGATGAATGGCCGTTGCCAAACTGTGGCCAAGAGCAAAGTGAACCAACGGCACAGCATTCAGCTTAACAGATACTTTATTTCCATGACTGCTTCACAACCCAGGTTATCTCGATCCTCCCCTAATCCGGATTATCTCTTCCCTCCCTCCACCAGCAGCTTTTCTGAACTATGCAGATGGGAGTTATCGTTTCAACACATTCTCCACTTCTGAAATTTTCCCTGCCTCAACCTACAGTAACATACTGTTCCCACACCCTCAACCCAACAGTTTCTACACCGCTCTGATCTACCATCTCCTCCCAATTCATGTCACCTCACCCTAACTGTGTGCCACCCTCTGCCAATGTACTCGCCTGCCTTTCCCCTTCCCCATTCATTTTCTCCGCTCCCTAACACCTGCCCAATATCATCTCCATCCCTCACAGCCTCCCAATGCTGCACCTTGCAGTCTTGTCATGCCTCATCTAGTACCTGCACTATACCCTCCCTTCCACTTCCCCGCCTCCTCCAGACTGTTGCTTTTGTTCAATTTGACAGCTGCACTCTGATCTAAGCTGCCGGAGGTGGCTGTGAAGTGTGCATAAGGTGTGTTTTCTTTTGTGAAGAAGGCTTTAGATGAAACCTATATATGTAACAGTTTTTTCATTGTCCCTGTCTGCAACTCAGTGTGTCATCTTTATGGTGAGTAGCAATCTACCATTTTCCTTATATTGTTGATATTCCAACCATGTGTTTTCACTGTTTTATTACTGATGGGAGAAAAAATGGTGAAAATAAACCTTAAATTATTGTGTGATGCCTTGATCCAGTGGGTGAATTAATTCTTATTTGCTTTAAGACAAAACAATTTTTTTTCACATCTCCTCACAATGACAGCAGGTGAATGAGCTGGCCAGTGATCGAAGACTAGTGGAGCTGTTTCTCTCAGCTTAAGTCATCACAGGAGTCAGACATCTAACCATGTAATGGTACCATAACGATGACATGTTCACACACTTTATGTCTCTCGGGCTGGATTTTACTTTTGTCTCTATAAATATGTTTCAGCTTACAAACACTCAATTTCTGGGAAAAAAAAAAAAAAAAAAAAAAAAAAAAAAAAAAAAAAAGCTGCACCAAAAAATAATCAATGTAGAGAGAAAATTTCAGGAATACATTTGTCTAGGTAACTTATTTAAGTGATTAACATTGCAAGATCACAGGTCAATGCAAGTGCGAGGTAAGCCACTGCAAATGTGAAGTGCTGGCACATTTTCTTTTTTTTTTTTTTTTTTGGCGCAAAACTGCTGTGGTCATTAGCACCCAGTCTGTGACTTAGGAAATGGTAAAAAATTAAATTGGAAAGCAGCAGCAATGGGAACGAAACTCAAAAAATTGGAGAAACTAAAAGCAGAAGGAAAGCTTAAAAATCTACTACAGAAAGGGGTTGGTTGTCCCCAAAAAGAGCTTCAAATGACTGACGTCATCTCACTGGCACTAATAAATTCGAGAACGCAACGGCCGAGCACATGTCATCTGCTAAAATGGACGATATATCAGGCGACAGCTGTAGATGGGCGTGTAACGGAGTAAAATAGGGGCACTTAATTAAAAGGTGTCTTACCGTCCACAGCTGAGAGCAGTGGGGACAGAGTGGGGGAGGATCGCCGCTTAAAAGATGTCGATGGCTAAAAAGACAGTGCCCTATCCGGAGTCTAGTTAAAATTACCTCCTCCCAACGACGCATTCGGGAGGAAGAGGTCCAAGCACAGGGAAGAGCTGTCACGTCCCGCAATTTATTATGGGGAAGTGTCGACCAATGTGCGTGCCATAAAAGAACAACACTACAACATAAAACACTCCGTAGATCGGCGAAGGGAATCGATCGAATAGCTGGCCGAAGAAGAGAGACTGCAGCCTTGGCCGCTATATCGGCCGCCTCATTGCCACAGATACCAACGTGTCCTGGGAGCCAGAGGAACGCCACAGAGACGCCCCCCCCCCCCCCCCCAAACGGAGCAAGCGCAGGCAGTCCTGAATCCGGTGGACCAACAATATAGGCACTCCCTACACCTAACGATGTTTTCGAGCCATCAGTGTAAATAAATGTGGCTTCCTTCATTTGTGCACATAGAGCAGGAAATGCCCGACGATAAACAAGTGAAGGGGTACCACCATTGGGAAATTGACAAAGGTCACGGAGCGGGCAGATCCGGGGATGGAGCCAAGGTGTTTTTTTAATTTTTTTGTTGGGTTTTAAGGGCACTCAACTACTGAGGTCATTAGCGCCCAGTCACAATTGTTAGAGCACATAGAATCTAGTAAAACTCAAGGGGAGGGGGGGGGGGGGGGGGGGGGACACCAGAAAAGTCCTTACAAAGATGCAGATAAAATAAGTAAAAGAGTTAGATGTCTTTGGACAAGCCAGTCAAAGTTATAAAACGAAGAACACGAGCAGCTGCTCGAGCGTCATCAGCTAAAACATCCGGTAAAGTAGATGGCAGGGACAGGACAATACGAGATTGACTAAAGCGGGGACACGACAATAAAACATGGCACATTGTTAATGCTTGACCACAAGGGCACTGCGGGGCTGGGTCACCGGAGAGCAGGTAGCGGTGGCTAAACCGGCAATGCCCAATCCGCAACGTGGTCAGAAGGACCTCTTCTCGCCGAGATAGTCAGGAGGAGGTTGTCCAAGCAGTTGGGAACGGTTTTACTGCCCGGAGCTTGTTTCCTTGAAGGGATGACCAAGTATCCCACCACGACGACACAAGCCTCTTACAAACAACGGGACACAATGGGAGGCTGGCCGAGGCAGGAGGACAGCAGCCTCATTCCCAGGCACTCCTACATGTTCGGGAACCCACAGAAAGCTGACAGGAGAGCCATCATCAGCGAAAGAATGGACAGACTGCTGGATCCGTTGCACCAAAGGATGGACCAGATAGGGAGCTCCAAGGCTCTGAAGAGCACTGAGTGAGTCAGAGCAGAGTACATACGATGAATGGCGGTGGCGGCGGGCATACTGAACGGCCTGATGGAGAGCAAAAAGCTCGGCCGTAAAGCTGGAACATTGGTCGAGGAGCCGGTATTTAAAGGTGACGGCCCCGACGACAAAGGCACAGCCGACACCATCGTCAGTTTTGGAGCCATCGGTGTAAATAAAGGTGTGACTGGCAAGTCGCGCACGAAGTTCGACAAACCGTGAGCAATACACTGCAGCCGGAGTACCCTCCTTCGGGAGCGAGCTGAGGTCAAGATAAATATGAACCGGAGCCTGGAGCCAAGGTGGTGTCGGGCTCTCACCCTCTCTGAAGGTGGTAGGGAGGGCAAAATCCAATTGTCGAAGCAGGCGACGGAAGCGGACTCCAGGGGGCAGCAGGGCAGACACATACAACCCGTACTGTCGGTTGAGAGAATCGGCGAAGAAGGACTGATAAGAGGGGTGATCGGGCATTGACAACAGCCGGCAGGCATACCGACAAAGCAGTACGTCGCGCCGGTAGATCAATGGTAATTCGGCAGCTTCAGTATAAAGACTCTTGACGGGACTAGTGTAAAAGGCTCCGGTCGCAAGACGTAACCCCCGATGGTGGATGGAGTTGAGACGGCGTAAGAGGGATGGCCGAGCAGACGAGTAGACGAAGCTCCCATAATCCAGCTTTGATCGGACTATGGACCGATACAAGCGAAGCAGGACAGTGCGATCCGCTCCCCAAGATGAACCACTAAGAACTCTGAGGACATTAAGGGAACATGTACAACGGGCCGCCAAATAAGAGACGTGCAGAGACCAACAAAGTTTCCTGTCCAATGTGAGCCCTAGAAACTTAGTTGTTTCTACGAATGGGAGAACAACGGGACCGAGATGTAAGGATGGTGGAAGGAACGCTTTATATCGCCAAAAGTTGATACAAACCGTCTTCTCTTCAGAGAACTGGAAGCCATTTGCCACACTCCATGAGTACAGGCTGTCTAGACAACGCTGAAGGCAGCGCTCCAGGAGGCATGTTCTCTGGGCACTGCAGTAGATCGCGAAGTCATCGACAAAGAGAGAGCCTGAGACATTAGGTGGAATGCAATCCATAAATGGATTGATCGTGATGGCAAAAAGGGCTACGCTCAAGACGGAGCCCTGAGGCACTCCGTTCTCCTGCAGCAAGACGTCGGACAATACGGAACCCACAAGTACCCTAAACTTTCGATCTGTTAAAAAGGAATCAATAAAAAGGGGCAGGCGACCACGTAGACCCCACCTGTGCATAGTGCGGAGGATACCTCCTCTCCAACAGGTATCATAAGCCTTCTCCAAATCGAAGAACACGGCTACCGTTTGGCGCTTTCACAAAAAGTTGTTCATGATGAATGTCGACAAGGTCACAAGGTGGTCAACAGCGGAGCGGCGGCGATGAAAGCCGCATTGGACATTGGTAAGTAGCCGTCGAGATTCAAGAATCCAGACTAACCGAGCGTTAACCATGCGCTCCATCACCTTACAGACACAGCTTGTAAGAGAAATGGGGCGGTAACTAGAAGGAAGGTGTCTATCCTTCCCAGGTTTGGGTATAGGAACAACGACGGCGTCACGCCAACGCATGGGGACCTGACCTTCGGTCCAGACGCGATTGTAGGTGCGAAGAAGGAAGCTTTTGCCCGCCAGAGAAAGGTGTGCCAGCATCTGAACGTGAACGGCATCTGGCCCCGGAGCAGAGGACCGGGACAGTGCAAGCGCACGTTCGAGTTCCCGCATAATAAAGGAGGCATTATAATTTTCCAGATTCAGCGAGTGGAAGGAAGGTCGCCGAGCCTCTTCTGCCTCTTTCCTGGGAAGGAAGGCAGGGTGGTAATGGGCGGAGCTTGGAACCTCCACGAAAAAGCGGCCGAAGGCGTTGGAGACAGCCACAGAATCAACAAGGACCTCATTACCTGAGGTCAGGACCAGGTACCGAGGAGTGGGCCTTATTGCCCGACAGCCGGCGCAGGCCACCCGAAACGAAAGAAGAGGGAGTAAAACTGTTAAAGGAGTTGGTGAAAGAGGCCCAACAAGCTTTTTTGCTGTCTTTGATGACTCTACGGCATTGCGCTCGGAGTCGTTTGTATCCAATACAATTCGCCAACGTAGGATGGCGGCGACAGGTGCGTAAAGCACGTCGTCGAGCACGGATAGCGTCTCTACAAGCCTCATTCCACCAGGGGACAGAAACGCGACGTGAAGAAGAGGTAGTATGAGGAATGGAATGTTCGGCAGCATTGATGATAACAGCCGTGAGGTATTCGACCCGACTGTCACAACTGAGAAAATCATGGTCCGGAAAGGCCGCCAGGGAGGAGTAAAGTCCCCAGTCAGCTTTCGGTATGTTCCAGCTCGAAGGACGTGGGGATGGGGTGTGGTGCAGGAGACGAACGACACAGGGGAAGTGGTCGCTCGAATAGGTGTCAGAAAGGACATACCACTCGAACCGACGGGCAAGAGTGGTAGAACAGATCGAAAGGTCCAAGTGGGAGTAGGTATGAGTAGAGTCCGAGAGCAAAGTCGGGGCGCCAGTATTGAGGCACACAAGATTGAGATGGTTGAAGACACCCGCCAAGAGGGAGCCTCTTTGACAGGATGCAGGAGAGCCCCAAAGGGGATGATGGGCATTGAAGTCGCCAAACAATAAAAACGGCGGAGGAAGCTGAACAATCAGGTGCATCATGTCAGCCCGACTAACTGCGGATGACGATGGAGTGTAGACGGTACAAACTGAAAAAGTAAAGGCAGAAAGAGTAATACGGACAGCTATTGCTTGGAGTGGGATGGTCAATGGGATGGGATGGTAACAGACATCGTCCCGAACGAGCAGCATGACCCCACCATGAGCTGGAATACCGTCCACAGGGGTGAGGTCATACCGCTCCGAGGTATAGTGGGTAAAGGCAATATGGTCAGTCGGGCGCAACTTGGTTTCCTGGAGACCAAGGACGAGCGGACAGTGCAGGCGGAGGAGCAGTTGTAATTCCTCCAGATTAGATCGAATACCTCTTATGTTCCAATGTAACAAGGCCATCGCTAGTCAAAAAGTTGGGGGAACAAGACGGGGGAAGAGCTGGTCACCTCGACGGCCGCAGAGGGCCAGGTTTCGAGGGAACAACGCTACAACCGGCGGGAGGCAGATCCTGTTCCATCAAGTCGTCGCCAGCTGCGGCCGCTGTCCCGGGTAGCGTAGGAGGGGCAGCATCATTTGCCGATGAGAGGCCAGCTGAGCGCATGGCAGCAGAGTGTCCCGGCGAAACTGAGGACGGCCGGGAGCAGCGACTCACGGATGGAGCGTCACACAAAACGTGCCGGGGTGGAGAGGGGGATAGAGACTTCTTCCTGGAGGCCTTCTTGGAAGTCCGAGGAGGCACAAGGATTGTGGGCTGGACCTGAAGAAGGTCCTCATGCGCAGGGTCCGTTTTGGAACGCCGGACCTCGGAAGCCGGGGTCCGGAACCTTTCCCTGATGAGGGGGCGAGGGGTGAGGGGGGCCTTTGGGGCAGAGGGCAGAGGGGGCGGGGGCCGCGGGGGAGGAGGATTTGGAAGGGAGGGATTTGGGAGGCGGAGGTATAGACCCCGGATGGGGGGAGGAGGTGGATAGGGGTGAGGATACTGTTGAAGGAGTGAACACGACTGAGGCAAACGAAGTTGTCAACGTCACGGGATGGAGGCGGTCATACTTCTTCCTGGCCTCAGAATAAGAGAGACGATCCAAAGTTTTGAGTTCTTGAATCTTCTTATCCTTCTGATACACGGGGCAGTCTAAGGATCTAGGCGAGTGGATGCCACGACAATTAACGCACCGAGGTGGTGGCGTGCATGTATGTTCCTCATGAAGAGGACGTCCACAATCGCCACAAAGGGGCTCAGCCTCACACAGTGACGACATGTGCCCAAAGCGCAAACACCGAAAGCAGCGCATAGGAGGCGGGACGTAAGGTCACACGTCACACCGGTAGCACATCACCTTTACCTTCTCCGGGAGAACGTCTCCCTCGAAGGCGAGGAAAAAGGCCCCGGTGTCGATGCGACGGTCTTTGGGGCCGCGCTGGACTTGCCGGATGAAATGCACGCCTCGGCACTCCAGGTTGGCCCAGAGCTCCTCATCAGATTGCAGCAGGAGGTCCCGATGAAAAATAACCCCCTGCGTCCTATTCAGTGCCAGATGCGGGACAATGGACACTGGGATGTCCCCTAATCGGTCGCACACCTGGAGCGCCGCCGACTGTGTGGCAGAGGTGGTCTTTATAAGAACGGACCCCGAACGCATTTTACTGAGAGCCTCGATTTCCCCGAAGATGTCCTCGATGTGCTGAACAAAGAACATGGGCTTGGAGGTGGCGAACGTCCCCCCATCGGTTCAAGAACTGACCAAATAGCGGGGGAAGTACTTCGCCCCAAGCCGGCGGGCCTGTCCTTCCTCCCAGGGAGTGGCCAAGGGGGAAAGGGCAGGAGAACCAGAACCAGAGACAGAAACTTTCTTTTTAAAAGACTCGGCCCCAGAGCGACCTGATACATGTTGATGTTTCATCTGTGAAACGTCCGCCCCGATACCACCCACTCCGACCAGGGGCTCTCCCCACGGGCGCCACCCAGCCTCGGCAAGAGCCACCTGGCAGGATTACCGTTGCCGGGAGTCCTGATGCCCCAAGGAGACGGGCATCTACTCCTTGGCCGATGTGGGGAGGGTGCAGCTCAGGTATCGGCAGTACGATCCCTGTGTTGTCAGGGGGCTACAACCTAGAGGGTACATGACGACCCCACCACAATGGGCTGGCTACCGTGCTGGATTTCGGGTGCCATGGAAAGTCCATCATGATCGTAGGTGCAGATGGGGACGCACTATGGGCATAACTTGTACAACCCATTAGGCGTTTAGGCCCAATTTGAGGAATAGTGGGTATGGTTACAACGCCGTTACAATGCTGAGTGCCAAGGTCTTAGTGCACTGAGGACCAGTGGCCAGTGGTACACCACGTAAGGCGTCCTTCCCCAAAATGCTCGTACTTCTGTAGAATTTTGAAAAATGGAGGTCAAACCCCAAGGGGGACCATCACATGGAATGCCGAAACGGTTGAAACTCCTTTTAGTTGGCTCTTACGACAGGCAGGAATACCTCGGGCCTATTCTTACCCCGGACCCACAGGGGCGGGGTCAGGCGGGCGTGGGGGGGGGGGGGGGGCGTGAGCCAACGTGGTGCTGTACCCCAAGTTGTCAACAAGGTTTTAGTAAAGCAGAAGGAAAGAGAATGGAGCAGTTGACGGAAGCGGACTCCCGGTGGTATTAGGGAGGAAGGGCGGCCTGCATACCCTACATCCCAGGAGGCGTCGAAAAAAATGTCATGGGCCGGATTAGCAGGCATGGAAGACAGATGGCTAGCATAACGACTCAGAAGGACAGCTCGCCGATTGGACAGCGAAGGTTCAGCAGTCTCAGCATAAAGGCTTTCCACAGGGCTGGTGTAAAAAGCTCCAGAAACTAAAAGTAATCCACGGTGGTGGATAGAGTCGAGACGCCGAAGAATAGACGGCCGAGCAGAGGAGTAAACTATGCTTCCATAGTCCAATTTCGAGCGCACTAAGGCGCGATAGAGGCAGAGAAGGACCACTCGGTCCGCTCCCCAGGAGGTACCATTCAGGACACGGAGGGTGTTGAGGGATCGCAGACAGCGAGCCAAAAGATAGGAAACGTGGGAGGAAAAGCACAGTTTTCTTCAAACATAAGACCCAAGAATTTAGCGCCATCCGAAAACGGAAGGTTGACAGGTCCTAGATGTAACGAGGGTGGAAGAAATGCCTTACGTCACCAAAAATTAACACAAACGGTCTTACTGGGAGAAAACGGAAGCCGGTTTCGATGCTCCAAGAGTGGAGGCGATCGAGACATCCTTGAAGACTTCATTCAAGAAGGCTGGTCCATTGAGAGCTGTAGTAGATCGCAAAATCGTCCACAAAGAGGGAGCCTGAGACATCAGGAAGGAGACAATCCATAATCGGATTAATGGCAATGGCAAACCGCACTCTAAATGTGCGCTCTGCCATAAATTCGTGAAGAAAAAGGGGCAGCCGACCTCGAAAGCCCCAAGAGAACAGTGTGCGGAGGATGCCTGTCCTCCAACAGGTATCGTATGCTCTCTCCAGAGCAAAAAATATTGCTACTGTTTGGCGTTTCCAGAGAAAATTGTTCATGATATAAGTAGATAGAGCAACACGATGGTCAACTGCAGAATGATGCTTTCGGAAACCGTATTGGGCAGGTGTTAAAAGACTGCGGGACTCCAGCCACCAAGCTAAACGGCAATTCACCATACGCTCCAAAACCTTACATACACTACTCGTGAGAGAAATGGGGCGATAGCTAGAGGGGAGATGTTTGTCCTTTCCAGGTTTCGGAACAGGAACAACGATAGCTTCCCGCCATCGTCTGGGAAAAGTACTGTCGGTCCAAATTCGATTATAAAGGCGAAGGAGGTAAAGCAGACTGTGGTATGATAAATGCAGCAACATTTGGATGTGGATACCATCTGGTCCTGGGGCGGAGGAGCGAGAAGAAGAGAGTGCATGTTGGAGTTCCCGCATGGAGAAAACAGTATTGTATCTTTCGCGATTTTGAGAGCAGAAAGCAAGAGGTCGCACTTCCGGTGCACGTTTCTTCGGGAGAAACGCTGGCGGGTAATTTGAAGAGCTCGAAATCTCAGCGAAGTGTTGACCCAATGAGTTAGAAATTGCGATGGGGTCCACTAATGTATCATGCGCGACAGTGAGCCCAGAGACCGGGGAGAAACTAAGCGTGCCTGAGAACCGTCGAATCCGACTCCAAACTTCCAAGGAGGGAGTGAAGGTGTTAAATGAGCTAGTAAAGAATTCCCAGCTTTCCTTCTTGCTATCGCAGATGACGCGACGGCATCACGCTCGGAACTGCTTATAGCGGATACAGTTGTCCAAAGTAGGATGGTGGCGGAAAACGCGAAGAGCACGTCGCCGCTCACGTATTGCGTCACGGCATGCCACGTTCCACCAAGGAAATGGGGGGCGCCGGGGCAATGCGGAGGTGCGTGGTATTGAACGTTCCGCAGCTGTAAGAATAACGTCTGTAATGTGTGTGACATCATCGTCGACGCTAGGAAAGTGATGGTCATCAAATGTCGCTAGAGACGAAAAAAGTGTCCAATCGGCTTGGCCAAACTTCTAGCGTCACGGGCACATATATGGCTGTTGAGGCTGCAGTCTAAGGACACATGGAAAGTGGTCACTCGAGTGTGTATCATCAAGGGTGAACCATTCGAAGCGCCGAGCTAGCTTAACAGTACCGACCAGAAGGTTCAAATGAGAGAAATTTGTTGTGGAGGCAGACAAAAATGTAGGGTCCCCAGTGTTGAGGCAAACTAGATCCGCTTGGTGGAAGACGTCTAGCAATAGTGAGCCACGCGGACAAGGATGTGGAGATCCCCAAAGCGGGTGGTGGGCATTGAAGTCTCCAACCAGCAAATAGGGGGGGTGGTAGGTGACCAAGAAGATGAAGGAGATCAGCTCGTGCCATTGGTGTGGACGATGGAATGTATAGAGCACAAAGAGAAAAGGTATATCCAGAAAGGGAAAGACGGACAGCAACAGCTTGGAAGGAAGTGTTTAAGGGGATTTGGTGATAATGGAGAGTATCATGGAGAAGAATCTTGAGTCCTCCATGTGCTGGAGTGCCTTCAACAGAGGGGAGATCAAATCCGACGGACTGAAAATGTGGGAGAACAAAGCGGTCATGGGGACACAGCTTTGTTTCCTGAAGACAGAAGATGAATGGCGAGTAGGATCATAAGAGGATCGACAATTCATCCCGATTGGCTCGAAGGCCGCAGATATTCCAGTGGATAATGGACATAGGGTGAACCGAAAATGGAGGAATGTGACCAAGGTTGCCGTCAACTCAGTGACTGCTCAGAGCTTACGACCGACAGCATGGAATGGCATTCAGCCGAAGGCAGAAGATCCTGATCCATAGGTTGTTCAGGAGCAGCTCCTGCCACCAGCGGATCGGCCGGTTGATCGGCCGCCAGCAGTGCGCCTCGGCGACACAGAAGACGGCCGAGGGCGATTTCCGCCAGGTGGTGCTATAGATGAGACACGCCTTGGCGGAGGAGATGAACAGGGTTTCTTAGTAGCCTTCTTGGAAATATGATGTTTAGATGAAGGAGGAAACGATGGTTGTGAAGTTGGGGTACGTAAAAAATCTTCACGAGTATGCTCTTTTTTCGAAGTCTTGGTGTCTGACTTTTGGGCTCGAGATTTAGCAGAACCCGATGGAGGGTGAGCCATAGAGTGGGCAGGCGAAAGTGGGGAAGTTGAACGGGCGATCTTTGCGCTGGCCAATCTGACGACCGTGGCACTAAAGGTAAGGTCGCAAGTCTGCGTGGCCGCCTCCTTTGTTGGCCGAGGAGAGGCAAGGACTGTGCTGTATTTTCCTGTCTGAGGCACGGTGGGCTGTCGACTGGCGAATAATTTTCGAGCAGCAAAGGTCGACACCTTTTCCTTCACTCTGATTTCCTGAATGAGCTTTTCGTCTTTAAAAATGGGGCAATCTCGAGAGGAAGCAGCGTGGTCACCCATACAGTTGATGCAACGAGGGGATGGAGGTGGACAAGCACCCTCACGGGCATCCTTGCCACATGTAACACATTTGGCCGGATTGGAACAGGACTGGCTGGTGTGATTGAACGGCTGACACCGATAGCAACGCGTAGGGTTTGGGATGTAAGGGCGAACAGAAATTATCTCATAGCCTGCTTTGATTTTTGATGGGAGTTGAACTTTGTCAAATGTCAAGAAGACAGTACGGGTTGGAATGATGTTCGTGTCAACCCTTTTCATGACTCTACGAAGTGCCATTATGCCCTGGTCAGACAGGTAGTGTTGAATTTCCTCGTCGGACAATCCGTCGAGGGAGCGTGTATAAACGACCCCACGTGACAACTTTAAAGTAGGGTGCAGTTCCACCCGGACACGGAAGGTGTGTAGCAGTGAGTTACGCAGCAATTTTTGTGCCTGGAGGGCACTGACTGTTTCTAACAACAGGGTGCCATTCCGTAATCTGGAACAAGACTTTACAGGACCTGCAATTGCGTCGACACCTTTCTGAATAATGAAAGGGTTGACCGTGGAGAAGTCGTGACCTTCGTCAGACCGAGAAACAACAAGGAACTGTGGCAACGATGGAAGAACTGACTGTGGCTGAGACTCAGTGAACTTATGTTTGTGAGAAGACATAGTGGAAGGTGAGGAAACCATTGCGGAAGAATCCCCCATGATTACCGGCGTCTCCGATGGCGCGCTCCTCCCTTGTGGGGGCCCTCTCTGAGGGCACTCCCGCCTTAGGTGATTGTTCACACCTGAGGTCACACATCCCGACAAACGGACGGAGGGACCAATCGGCACTTTCAGAAGGTATCACCTCGGGTAATCACCCCTCCCTGGGCCTGGCCGTTACCAGGGGGTACGTACATGTCCTACCTGTCTACCCGGGGCGGGGAATTACACGTTACCCCGTCACCAGCTACACACAAAAATGCGTGGGTCGGCCTTCAGACACATACAGGGAGGAAGAAAGAGAAAGGGAAAGGAAAGAGGAGAGGTCTCAAATGCCGCAGCGGAGAAAAGGGTAAAGAGAAGAGGTAAGGAAAAGAGAAGGACAAAGGAAGGATGAAGACATACAAGCAAGGAAGGCGAAGAATGCGGTACATTTATGAGCGTCCATCTCCGGACGTAGGTACAAACCATACTCCCAGAGGGGGAGAAAGGGAAGGAAAGAGCCAGAGGTGAGGGAGGGTGGGGGGGGGGGGGGGGGGGCCAAGATGGGGGATGGGGAAGGATGCGGAAAGGGAAGGTATGCAGCCCGGAAAGGAAGGAAGGCCACATTAGCTTGGGGTCCCGTGCTCGCTACACACGTATCCACAAAAGAGTTGTGGACCCCCTGGGGGCGGGGGGGGGGGGGGGGGGAGGGGGGGGGGCGGCACAAGGGCTCTGTAGAGCTGCAGCAGCGTACAGCAATCTGCACCCCAATTGGTGTTGCTCAAGCAATGAAGGGCATTGAGGTGCTGCCAGCACTATTGCTTAAGCTGATGAAGATGAGGGAGCCAAGTCAATCGAGTGTCGAAAACCAGTCCTAGGAATTGATATGTCTCCACTGCAGTGAGTGGATCGTCATTATGATAAAGTGTGGGTTCCAGATGAACAATATGACGCTGACAGAAGTGCACGACACACGACTTTGTGGCTGAAAACTGGAAGCCGTGGGCTAGAGCCCATGACTGCATCTTGTGGATGGCTCCCTGGAGGTGCCGCACAGCAACAACAGTACTGGAGCAGCAGTACGAAATGCAGAAGTTGTCTGTATACAGAGAAGGTGAGATGGAGGGCTCGACAGCCATTGCTAGACCGTTAAAAAAATAGAGAGACACTGAATCCAGAGCCCTGTGGGGTTCCATTCTCCTGAATATGGATGGAACTGTGGGAGTCACCAACTTGGACACGGAAAGTACAAAGGGACAGGAAGTTCTGGATAAAAATCGCGAGTGGTCCCCAGAGACCCCACTCATACAATGTGACAAGGATATGACGTCGCCAAGTCGTGTCTTATGCTTTACTAAGTCAATAAAGGCTGCAATCCGGTGTTGCCGTCCGGAAAAGGATTTTCGGATGGCAGATTCGATGGACATAAGATTATCAGTGGTAGAGCGACACTGGCGAAAGCAGCCCTGATATGGATCCAGCAAGCCACGTGACTCGAGGACCCAACCCAACCGCTGACATACCATACGTTCCAGCAGCTTACAAACAACATTGGTGAGGCTGATGGGCCGATAGCTATCCACATCAAGCAGGTTTTTACCGGGTCTGAGCACCGGGATGATGGTGCTCTTCCATCATTGTGATGGAAAGACGCCATCGCACCAGATCCGGTTGAAGATGACGAGAACATGTCGGTTGTAGTCAGATGAGAAATGTTTAATCATCTGGCTGTGGATGTAATCAGGCCCAGGAGCTGTGTCGGTGCAATGTCCAAGGGCACTGAGGACCTCCCACTCTGTAAATGGGGCGTTATAGGATTCACTGCAGCATGTAATGAATGAAGAATGAGAGGACGTTCCCTTCCAGCTGCACTGCTGTTTGAGTGTGCGAAAGGCTGGGGGATGATTCTCCAATGCAGAGGCTCGAGCAAAGTGCTCAGGAATCGCGTTTGTGTCTGTACATAACTCGCCATTTATGGTAACACCAGGGACAGCTGTTGGTGCCTGGTACCCGAAAAGACGTTTTATCTTTGCCCAGACTTGGGAAGGTGACATGTGGCACCCGATGGTGGACACGTCTCTCTCCCAACACTCCTTCCTCCATTGTTAGATAAGGTAGCGAACACAGGCATGGAGCCGTTTTTAAAGCTATGAGGTGCTCCAGGGAAGGGTGCCACTTGTGGCGCTGTAGAGCTCGCCAATGCTCCTTAATTGCTTCAGCGACTTCCAGTGTCCACCAAGGGACTGCCTTACGCCTCAGGCATCCTAAAGAGCGAGGAATCGCGTTTTCTGCCGCAGAAACAATTGTGCTAGTCACCTGCACAACCATTACATCGATGTTACCGTGTGGGGAGATTCAGCGGTGACTGCAGAGGTCAAAGTTCCCCAGTCCACCTTGTTGAAAGCCCATCTGGGCAGGCGTCCGTGTGCCTGACGCTGGGGCAGTGACAGGAAGATGGAGAAGTGGTCACTACCACACAGGTCATCATGTGCTCTCCAGTGGATAGATGGGAGAAGTACTGGACTGCAAATTGATATATCAATGGCTGAGTACCTACCACGAGCCCCACTGAAATGTGTGGCGGCCCCAGTATTTAAGAGGCAGCCACAGAGCAGGTCCCGGATTCACAAAGATACCGTGCACCAGTGGAGCCAATTACGGCGGAAGGTATAAACAAAAGTGAGGAAACACCGGTAGGTCAGGGAGACGAACAACAGGAAATAACTGATGCAGAGAAGGCAAAAATTTTGCGAGAATTCCATGACGCACCCATAGGTGGTCATCAAGGGATCATGATAACCTACGATTGTATACGAAAATACCGAACGTGGCCCGGTGTGAGGAAGGATATTGAGGACTATATTACAAAATGCCCCAGTTGTCAGAAAAACAAAACACAGAATAAGACAAAAATGCCTTTGGTTATAACACCAATGCCGCAAGGCATATTTGATCGGTGTGATATTGTCATTGTCAGCCCATTAACAGTAACCAAGAAAAACAACAGGTATATACTGACATTTCAAGATGCGCTAACGAAGTTCATTGTGGCCGAACCCACAGAAAAACAGGACACAGACACTGTGGCTCGCGTACTAGTGGAAAAAATAATTTTGAAGTTTGGAATGCCTTTGGTAATACTCAGTGATAATGGCAACAACTTCTTGAGTGTCACACTAAAAAGAGTGTGCAAAATGTCAAGGATAGACAGAGTACAAACTTCTTGTTACCATCTGCAGTCGAAAGGCTCATTGGAGAGGTCGCACCGCACCATAACAGAATTCCTAAGACACTATATCAACAGACAGCAGACAGACTGGGATGACTGGCTTCAATTTGCTGTCTTCATGTTCAATACTACACCTCATAGTGCAACAATAGTGCAATGAGTTGTTTTTCGGTAGAGAATGCAACATACCTGGAACACTGCAAAGAGATCCCACAGGTGTTACGCATAACCATGATGATTATGTTCTCGAATTAAAAGAGAAAATGAGGCAAATGCACCAGTGTTCAAGGGATCATAACAAACAGTGTAAACAGAAAAATAAGGACTACTATGGTAGAACGAAGAACCCTAAGGACTTCATAACAGGTGATCAGGTACTGTTGTACGATGAAAGTGCCAGAAGAGGTAGAAGTCGTAAGCTAGACACCCAGTGGCATGGTCCCTTCACTGTAGTAAGGACAAAAGGACCGAATGTAGCTATCCGTTTAAGAAGAAACAAATTTTTAACAGTACATGCCAACAGATTAAAGGAATTCTACTAAGACTGGATTGTCTTGAAATTACAGACGAGGAAACTGATGAGAGTGTTGTACCTGGTGAGCTGTATCGCCGCCGTGTACACCCTCAGACACTATCAAGATTTTAATGTGGAAAAGTTTCCTTCGTCCCCAGGCTTGTATTATGACAGCAATGGCAAGGTACTGATCTACAGTGTGACATGGAAAATCGTAAGTTATATTCATTTACGACAACTCCAAGCTAAAGCTGAGGAAACGAGAGATTTGCACATTTATCTGTAAGTTATTGTTAAAAGAAATTTACCAGTCTAGGAATTGGTGATCGGGAATGCACAGCAGTGGAACAGACTTTAAAATGGCACGTTCGAAAGATACGAACTGCACAACGTCTAATTGGGCAATTAACAAGGCCTGAGACATGTAGAAAAAGAGGTATCTTGAATTTTGTGGGAGAAATCAGTAAAATTCTGTTTGGAACCTTATACGAACAGGATGCCTCGTTTTTCAAATCAAAGATTGATTGTTGCCAGCATTCTCAAAAAATTTAGAAAAAGTAATGTACAGTCGGCTTTATAACCATCTTATCTCAAATAACATACTGTCAGAGTCACAGTTTGGATTTCTAAAGGGTTCTGATCTTGAGAAGGCTATCTACACTTAGAGTGAAAATGTGCTTAATTCATTAGACAAAAAATTGCAGACAACTGATATATTTTGCGATCTGTCAAAGGCATTTGACTGTGTAAATCACAATATCCTTTTAAATAAATTAGAATATTATAGTGTAACAGGAAATGCTGCAAAATGGTTCAAGTCTTATATCTCTGGCAGGAAACACAGGGTGTTATTAGGAAAGAGACATGTATCAAGCTATCAGGCATCATCCAACAGGGAACTAATTACATGTGGTGTTCCACAAGGTTCCATTTTGGGGCCCTTACTTTTTCTTGTGTATATCAATGACGTTTCATCAGTAACATTACCAGATGCCAAGTTTGTTTTGTTTGCCGATGATACAAACATTGCAATAAATAGAAAATCAAGTGTAGTCTTAGAAAGATCAGCTAATAAAATATTTGCGGACATTAATCACTGGTTCCTAGCCAATTCTTTGTCGCTAAATGTTGAAAAAACACACTATATGCAGTTCAGAACATGTAAGGGGTGTCCCGTGAGTATATGTCTGACATACGATGACAAGAAGATAGAAGAAATGGACAGTGTTAAATTCTTGGGATTACAGCTTGATAATAAATTCAACTGGGAGGAGCACACAACAGAACTGCTGAAGCGTCTTAACAAATCTCTATTTGCAATGCGAACTGTGTCAGATATAGGGGATATAAAAATGAGAAAACTGGCATACTATGCTTACTTTCATTCCATAATGTCATACGAGATTATTTTTTGGGGTGACAAGCTAAAGTTTTCTGGGCACAAAAACGTGCAGTAAGAGTTATATGTGGTGTGAACTCGAGAACATCCTGCAGAAGCCTGTTTAGGGAGCTAGGGATACTAACTACTACTACTCAATATATTTATTCCTTAATGAAATTTGTAATTAAAAAATATATCACTTTTTCAAACCAACAGCTCAATTCATGGAATCAATACTAGAAATAATAATAATCTTCATTAGGATTTAAAGTCACTTAGTCTTGTACAAAAAGGTGTGCATTATTCAGGAACGCACGTTTTCAATAACTTGCCAGCAGCTATAAAAAGCTTAACAACCAATGAAATTCAGTTTAAGAGAAGCCTAAAGGATTTATTGGTGGCCAACTCCTTCTACTCCATTGATGAATTTCTCAGTAAAACCAACTGTATGCGTGTGTGTGAGTGTGTGTGTGTGTGTGTGTGTGTGTGTGTGTGTGTGTGTGTGTGTGTGTGTGTGTGTATAAGTACAATCCAACTTCTGCACAATTTCAGTACAGTAATGCGTTCATTGTAAATAAGTATTATAGTAGTTGTAGTACATGTTTATTACCTTATAAATAAATAAATAAATAAACTTTTTTATTTTAAATTCAGTGCATTGGTATTTGTAAAATGTTTCTTTCATATAGTGTTCATAAAAAATGACGATCATTCCACTTAGGACCTGTGGAATGATACATTAGCTTATTTGTTTTAGTTGTAAATATTTGTCATGTATTATTGTTTTTCTGACATGTTCTACATCCTGGAGAACCTCCTCATTATGGATCAATTGGAATGAAAGTAAATCTAATCTAATTGAAAGCAAACAGAGGCAGTTACTTAAGCTGACAAAAGAGCAAGTTACCGTAGTCAAAACCACTTTGACAGGTTTCAGTCACACATTATCTAGCCTTGCACGTAATGAAGAAATTAATGTCAAGAACATGGGGAAACTTCATATATACATGAATAAATATGATAATAGCACAGATCAAAAAGTACAACACTTAGCTGGTCTTACTACTGCCAATGAACAACTGATACAGTTGGTATCAATATTTATGGAATTAGAATGGGAATACGAGTTGTTAATTGCTGCAATTGTAAACACACAAAAAGGAATACGGAACCTCATATAATTAATCCAGTTCAAACAGTTAAATACTCACAATTAATTCAGGGTGACATCAACGATAAAAGAAGTTCCCAATTGCACTCACAGAACAGAATGAGTACCAGCTGCTACACATAACAGATGTTGATGCTTCCTTGTCAGGCAATATACTACGTTATGTACTAAATGTTCCATTAGTGGAAAATGAGTTGTTCAATTTATACAAAGTGTTACCTTTACCATCAGAAGTTGATGGAAATCAGAATTTACTCATGTACATGCAGCCTGAGAAAGATTATTTGTTAACTGACGAAGCTAAGTAGCACTATGTCAAACCGAGTAGTGAACAACTATTGTGTAAAGAAATAGAACATATTCGAAAAATTTGTAAACAAAAGTTTGTTTAAATGTCTACGCACGATCACGAATCGTGTGAAGCTAGAATGTTGCAACCCATAATGGAAATTCCTAGCAATTGCATTAAAAAGTTTGTGAAATTGAATGATAGTATATGGACTCCCTTGAGTCAGGATCAATGGTTGTTCGTTGGCCCAAAAGAGGAAGGGTTGACAGTTTTGTGTAACGATAACAAGCCCACAGATGTACTAGTAAAAGGTACAGAAAACTGACCTTTTATGGCAGCTGCAAGGGATACGAAACACAAGTGTTCATACAGTCTGAACAAATCATAAGAACTAACATGACTAGTGACGATATAGTGCCCGCTCTAAACATGCAGATTGATTGTTGTATAATTAACAAAGAGCAAAGAAACATATCGGAGCCCAAGTTAGACATGCCATTAGAGCATGTAGTACAACATTTGAACAACCTCAAGGTTGCTTCTCTAAATTAGCCGAAATAGAGGAAGAGATAGCATTCCAAGAACAGCACAGTTTCACTCACAGTTTCTCTGAAATCTCATGATATCACTATTCGTTCTGGTCTTACCTAGTTGTAATACTGATTATTTTGTTTATATGTTGTTTCTACCGATATTGCAAATGTTTCCGAGATTGTTTCAAATACGTGTGGAGAGGCATTGCAGATGATTGTTGTGGCCGAATGTGTGTGCAAACAACAATAGTAAATACATGCGAAGGGCCATAAATGGCACGCATCCGGAGTAGTCGACCCCTCCGAAACAGCGGTCGGAGTATTGACAAGCGAAATGAGGACTCTGCTACTTCAGCATGCAATGAAGAAAGTATTGCACTACCGATGCCAGTTCCGCATAGGGATCAAAGGCAAAACAAGACACTGCAGAAAACCCCCCTTAGTACATGTTGTTGTAGTTGTTGTGGTCTTCAGTCCTGAGACTGGTTTGATGCAACACTTCATGCTACTCTATCCTGTGCAAGCTTCTTCATCTCCCAGTACCTACTACAACCTACATCCTTCTGAATCTGTTTAGTGTATTCATCTCTTGGTCTCCCTCTACAATTTTTACCCTCCACGCTGCCCTCCAATACTAAATTGGTAATCCCTTGATGCCTCAGAACATGTCCTTCCAACCAATCCCTTCTAGTTAAGTTGTGCCACAAACTTCTTCTCCCCAATCCTATTCAGTTCCTCCTCATTAGTTATATGATCTACCCATATAATCTTCAGCATTCTTCTGTAGCACCACATTTCGAAAGCTTCTATTCTCTTCTTGTCTAAACTATTTATCGTCCATGTTTCACTTCCATACATGGCTACACTCTGTACAAATACTTTCAGAAACGACTTCCTGACACTTAAATCAATCCTCAATGTTAACAAATTTCTCTTCTTCAGAAACGCTTTCCTTGCCATTGCCAGTCTACATTTTATATCCTCTCTACTTCAACCATCATCAGTTATTTTGCTCCACAAATAGCAAAACTCCTTTACTACTTTAAGTGTCTCATTTCCTAATCTAATACCCTCAGAATCACCCGACTTAATTTGACTACATTCCATTATCATCGTTTTGCTTTTGTTGATGTTCATCTTATACCCTCCTTTCATGACACTGTCCATTCCATTCAACTGCTCTTCCAAGTCCTTTGCTGTCTCTGACAGAATTACAACATCATCGGCGAACCTCAAAGTTTTTATTTCTTCTCCATGGATTTTAATATCTACTGCGAACTTTTCTTTTGTTTCCTTTACTGCTTGCCCAATATACAGATTGAATAACATGGGGGATAGGCTACAACCCTGTCTCACTCCCTTCCCAACCAATGCTTCCCTTTCGTGTCCCTCGACTATTATAACTGCCATCTGGTTTCTGTACAAATTGTAAATAGCCTTTTGCTCCCGGTACTTTACCCCTTCCACCTTCAGAATTTGAAAGAGAGTATTCCAGTCAACATTGTCAAAAGCTTTCTCTAAGTCTACAAATGCTAGAAATGTAGGTTTGCCTTTCCTTAATCTAGCTTCTAAGATAAGTCGTAGGGTCAGTATTGCCTCACGTGTTCCAACATTTCTACGGAATCCAATCTGATCTTCCCCGAGGTCGGCTTCTACCAGTTTTTCCATTCGTCTGTAAAGAATTCACGTTAGTATTTTACAGCCGTGGCTTATTAAACTGATAGTTCGGTAATTTTCACATCTGTTAACACCTGCTTTCTTTGGGATTAGAATTATTATATTCTTCTTGAAGTCTGAGGGTATTTCGCCTGTCTCATACATCTTGCTCATCAGATGGTAGACTTTTGTCAGGACTGGCTCTCCCAAGGCCGTCAGTAGTTCTAATGGAATGTTGTCTACTCCCAGGGCCTTATTTCGACAGTCTTTACCATTTCCATTAGCAGCCCGAAACCAGACAGAATCTGCTCCGATCCAAAGCGACACACGTCATTGGTACCGACATGAGCCACCTCCTGCAGTTGGCTGCACCCTGTACTCTTCATGGGATCTGGAAGCACCCTTTCCACACCCGGAATGACTCCCCCCCGGAATGCTCACGGAGTGCACACTGGCTTCCTTTCCCTACTGGACATTGCGGTAATTGCACCATGAATCGAATCCAGGAGGGCAAAGGTGGTGCATTGGTTTTTCATCAGTAGACAGTCTGTAGAAGAAGGTAGCCCATACTGCCTGCTTCATTTTCAATGAATCCTCAGTATTATTTCTGATGGCCATCCCATAATACCGCTGCAGTTCATCAATCATTTTGTCTGTCAGCCTGCCTCTTATGGTTTTACCACCAGAAAGTTTCTTTTCTCTCAAACTTTGTTTCAACTTCCTCGACCTGGTGCCCATACTCTTCCAGAGATGATCTTATAACACAGCAATTCCCAGCCTTCTATGTAAAAAATTACCGATTTTATTAAATCTTGAAGTAACGCACATAAAAATGTTATTATTTTCAACCAGTGTAGATTATATTCACAAAATAAAATAAAATACTTCCCACGTGAGATATAAGTGATACATCATTTTATTTGCAAAATTGCAAATTTTATAATGACATAAAAAATGTGAAAACATGTTTTTTTTCTGTTCTAACACCCCTTAATTTCGTTTTCAAATGTTTCTTTACAAAGGAAAACACAGGAAAATTGCCACAATTTAATCCTTGTACCATTGAAAAGATGAATGAAATAAGTATTTATGTCAGTGGTGTTGTGAAACAGCTGATATTATTAAAACTGAACAAAACTCCAGGCCCCGATACGATCACTGTCAGCTCCTATACTGAATTTGCAGCTGAGTTAACCCCTCTTCC
The DNA here is from genome assembly GCF_023864345.2 of Schistocerca serialis cubense. Taxonomy (NCBI): domain Eukaryota; kingdom Metazoa; phylum Arthropoda; class Insecta; order Orthoptera; family Acrididae; genus Schistocerca; species Schistocerca serialis. The sequence goes on along the minus strand of NC_064647.1, from coordinate 253,244,409 downwards.
AACTATAATCTACCGTAGATCCCTTGAACAAACAACTGTACCCAGTTCTTGAAAAAAGGCATAGTAGAAAGGATAGTAGAAATGATACACAAAATTACAGTCCAATATACTTGACACTGATTCGTTGTAGGATCTTAGTACATATTCTGAGCTCAAACACAATGAGGTGTCTAACAGAATGACCTCCTAGGTGTCTTTAACAGAATGACCTCCTCAAAGATAACCAGCATGCATTTTAAAAACATCGATCAAGTGAAATCGAGCTCTCTCTTTCCTCACATAACATAGTGAAAGATCTGAATCAAGGCAACCAGATAGACGCAGTATTTCTCGATTTCCGAAAAGCATTTGACTCACAGTAAGTATCACACTTATTGTCAAAAGTATGATCATATGAGGTATCAAGTGAAATTTGTAACTGAATTGAGGATTCTTTGGTAGAGAGGAAAAAGGATGTTATCTCAGATGGAGAGTCATCGTCTAATGTAGAAGAAACTTTGGGTGTGCTGCAGGGAAATGTGTTGGGAAGCTTGCTCTTCATGTTGTATGTTAATGACCTTGCAGTCAATATTAATAGTAAAATCAGGATTTTAGTAGATGACGCAATTATCTAGAATGAAGTGTTATCTTTGAGAAGCTGCAGAAAGTTGCAATCAGATCTTGATAAGTTTTTGACACTTTGCAGAGACCAGCATCTTGTTCTAAATATTCAGAAATTTACAACTTTGCACGTCACAAAATGAAAAAAAATGTAGTATCCTACGACTATAATGACAATGAGTCACTGTTGGAATCAGTTAACTCTTACAAATACCTGGGTGTAACACTAGGTTGGGATATGAAATGAAATAATAAAGGTTCAGTTGTGGGTAAAGCAGTTGGTATACTTTGGTATATTGGTAGAAAACGGGGAGAGTGCAATCAGTCTACAAAAGAGATTGCTTACAAATCACTTGTGAAACCAGTTCTAGAATATTGCTGAAGTGTTTGGGACGTGTATCACAGAGGGCTAACAGAAGATATTGAACATATGCGGAGAACGGCAGCACAGATGGTCACTGTTTGTTTAATCTGTGGGTGACTATCACAGAGATATTTAAGGGAGTAAACTGGCACTCTCTTGAAGACAGATGTAAACTATTCTGAGAAAATCTCTTAAAGTTTCTAGAACCGGTTTTAACTGATAACTCTAGGAATATACTACAGCCCCCTACAGTGGTATTCAATCGATCATTCTTCTCGCGCGCCATACGTAAATGGAACAAGGAGAAACTCTAATAACTGGTATAATGGGACGTATCCTCTGCCACTTCCCTCACTATGGTTTGCTGAGTACAGATGTTGATGTAAGAAAGGGAGGGAGGGAGGGGGGGGGGGGGGCGTGTTCCAATGTCACATTCTATTACAATACGGAACAGACGGCTGGACTGCATAAACAGCAACTCTATTACAGCTTAAATTTAAACATTACACATTTTCATTCTGTTTTGTGTTCTTGTCACTAATGTTTGTGTTGTATAAACAAACTTTGCGCAACTTTACAGCATGTTCGGTTCATAAACAAAAGGGAAATCTGTTTCAATTATGGCTGTTCTAAACGGAAATTTTTCAAGCAATATTTACGTACGTACCCATTCTTCGATAATCGGCTGATTCCCAACGTCCATCGTTCCCTCACATTAAGCAACAAGCCACGAAAGTCAAATTCTTAATTTAATACATACGTTACACATATTTCCCATTAGAATTATCTGGACTCAGAGATACAACTCTGCAAAGATAATCGTAGTGGCAATTAACCGTTAAGTCCCCCAAAAAAGTTTCAGGGAAGCCAGACGATAATTAATAATAACAATTCGTTTTAAATGTAGCACAAATTCGTAAAACAAAACTGTACAACAAAGCCATAATACAATTTTTTAAAATATATGCGCAATATGACGCAGTTGTATGTTGGGCATTGTTGGCTAATCTTTGCTGATACGTAGAACGCGTAGGAGACGGTCAAAGGATGAAAAATATGTATTTTAACCCAGTTTATTACTGTAAGAGAATTAAAATAAAATGGAAGTAATGTAAAACGACGTGTGTTAACTTGACAAGGATGCCAGTAGATATAAACAGATTGACTGAAGGGTGGCTGGAACTGGAAAGTGACCCCGGTAAGGTTGTGTTTACGTTGTCAAATGTTTACTATTACAAGCGTTCTGTGTGTTGCTGTCGGTTTGTTTAGCTTCTGAATATGTAATCAGGTGAATGACAGGACCTAGATGTTGTGTTAATCGTTCCTGTCATCAAACGTAAAGTTTTCTAGCTTTATGAATAAGTGTATTTACGTCCATAACATTCTATTTTGTTGGTAATGCCAATTTTCCCCCAGACCCATTCAGACTTATGGTTTAGTTTGGCAAACACAGTCATAATTGTCGTAATTAGTGTGTTGTTAACAATTTCTTTTATTGTTTTATCTTCACAGGATTGTTTACACTACTTTTGGAAGACTTTGGAGTAAAAGGAGTACAAGTTGAGGAGATTTATGATTTGCAGAAGTCGCTCGAAGGCCCTGTATATGGTTTTATATTTTTGTTTCGATGGATTGAAGAACGTCGTTCACGGAGAAAAATTGTTGATGAGATAGACAGCTTTGTCAAGGATGAAGAAGTTGTCAACAACATATTCTTTGCACAACAGGTATGTTAGTATGATTCATTATAAGCAATCACACACAACTTGTGCTTTTGGCTGCCTGCAACCGTTAGGCCTATTGTAGTATTTAGTTTTCTTCCACCACATCACCAATTGAAGACGACATATTTTTTGTTTTTGTGGATTATTTGTAATATTTTAGCTTTTATCACAGGTTGCCCCCTTTCTTTGGTCGGTCGCATAAACTTCTTCAAATAACATATGTAAATTTGACACAGTTTGTAGGCATAAATTTTTCTTTAGCCAATATCTGATGATATGGTATGTTCACTGGTTAGGCATTAAGAAAGATGATGAATGGTATGTTTAACTATAATGCGATTTGCCTTACTCCCCAAAAAGTCTACAGTTATATCTGTACATCTTCAGCTTTGTGCATAATCTGAAAACCACTGTGAAGTGCAGGAAATAAGTTACTTAGCATCATCACACATACTAGGGTTTCTTTTCCCAGTCCAGTATCATTGGGAGTGCATGAAGAATTACTGCTTAAATTCCTCTGCACCTACTAATCTATTCATCATGGTCCTTACTATTAAATGGAAAAAAGATTGAGCTTTTCATTTGATGGTCGTACTGGTACAGACTGCACTTGGACCTGGTACATGATTGAGGACTCTAGTTTTCCATTGCACTTATGGCACTCTCTACACCTTTTCTTTGATGAATGCATGGCCCCATTGCTTACTTCAACCTTCCACCACTTTTCCTAATTTTTCGGAAATGTAGATCATGCAGGGAAGCTCACTCAGTGCGGTATACGTTCCACCTTTGTGTCTCACCTTAGCACCCTTTCTTTCCAATAGAGAAGTACGCTGAAAACCTAGCATGGTAGACATCCTGTTGTGGAGAGACCCGTCATGATTTTCCATCATGACCTCCTCTTGCAGTCTGACAGTGAGCTTTGTGCCAGCTTGGAGTGTCGGGGTGTGCACTTTGTCATGTCCGTAGGGGGCCAAAAGACAGTAGGGTTGCTGTCAGGCCTTCATCTTGGCCTCTGAGGGCAATTTTTTGGCTAAAAAAAGTCAAGGTGATTGTATACCACTGTGACGAGAAACAGTGTGTTTCCCCCCATGTGGCACATCAGATGTGTGAAATTCAGGCATGTCTTTATGTTTATGTTGCAGTACCAGCCTATAATATACTGATTGTGGGCAATTATTGCAAGTGAATCTTCCTTGCACCAAATATGCTGGGTTGTTGGGTGGAGCTTGCACATATGTCCTGGTAGCAGCACATAATGTACCTCCTTGGTTGCTTCACACCTTCACAGTGTACCGACTGCATGATTCTCCGGTGGAACTGTAGTGGTTTTTTCCATCTCCTGGTTGAGTTACATCATGAACATATTATCTGCATTGATTTCTCATCTCTCCCATATCTCCTAATCTTGGGTGACTTCAATGCCTATTATCCTATATGGGTGGAACCTCAATTGCTGGCCACGGTAAAAACATTTAAAACTTACTGGCAGATCTCTACCTCTGTCTCTTGAATACTGGTGCCCCCTACACTTTAGTGTGGCACATCGAACTTTATCGGCCATTAATCTTTCTATTTGCAGCTCTGGTCTTCTTCCATCCATCCACAAGAAAGTCCACGATGACCTGTGTGGTAGTGACTACTTCCCGATCTTCCTGTCCCTCCCTCAGTGTCGCTCTCCTAGCCCTAGGTGGGCTCTTAACATTGCCGATTTTGGATCCTTTCATCACCACTGTCATTCTTAACTGCCTGCTACGTGGAGGTATTGATGCGGCTGTTCAGAGTGCAACTGCAGCCGACTTAGTGGTTCCCTGTTGTTCGGGATTCCCCCCCCCCCTTCCTCAGTAGATAATACCTTGGCGGACCTCAGTAACCACCAAGGCCTTAGAGATCACAGGCGGGCTCTTCAATGCCATACTGAGTAAAGTAGCGCAGTGGTTAGCAGACTGAACTTGCATTCAGGAAGATGACAGTTCAAACCCGCAACTATCCAGCCTTTCTTCCCCATCCTTGACACAAACAGAGCTTGTGCTCCACCTGTAATGACCTTTACGTCAACAGGACATTGAACCCAATATTCCTTCCTCCCAAAGCTGTAAGTGGCATCTGCCGATGGAGCACCTCATTGCCTTTAAACAGCTTTGTGCTCTGGTCTGCCACTTAATAAAAGAATGGAAGCAATAATGCTGGGAACAGTACATGCATTGTGCTCCAGCCTCTGCACCTGAGAATTATCGACCTTTCGTACCTGTGCTCAAACAGTGGATGGAGCAAATCCACTTATGTCTCACCACACAGCACTTGGAGCTCTGTAATGCTCCATTCAGTGAGTGGGAATTATTCATAGCCCTTTGATCTGATGCAGCCCCAGGGCCACACCGCATCAACAACCAAATGCTCAAACACTTATCGATGGATTGTCAATCTCACCTCCTTACCATCTTCAAAAACGTAGCTGGGGCAAGGGTGAATTCTCATCTCAGTGGCGAGATAACATCATCATTCTGGTGCTGAAACCGGGTAAGCATCCTGTAGAGGTGGATAGCTGTTGCCCAATTAGTTTCACCGAAATTCTCTGTAAGTTGCTCAAGCGTTTGGTGAGCCATCGGCTCTGTTGGCTCCTTGATTCTTGGGGTGTTCTGGCCCCCTCCCAGGGCAGTTTTTGCCAAGACTGTTTCTCAGCTGATAATTTGATTTGGTTGGAGTCCGGTATCTGGACAGCTTTTGACTAGATGTTAGTACCTTATTGCTTATTTCTTTGACCTTCGGGTACCGGCTTCTGATTTTGGTTCAGAAGTTCTTATCGCATGGTACTTTCTTGATCAAGTTAAGTCTGTGCTTTCCAGAGTACATTCACCACGCTTCCCCCGTATGCAAGAGAATGGGGTCGTGCAGGGCTCCGTTTTGAGCCTCCCTTTCTTTTTAGTGGTTATCAGCAATCTTAACATCATCTGTGGGGTCTTCGGTATCCTGCTCTTGGTATGCCAACAATTTTTGTTTTTAATGTTGCTTCTCTAGTGTGGGTTTTGCTGAACACTACACCGTTTGAAAGATGCAGTCGTGGGCCCCCATCTGTGGCTTTCAGTTTTCAGCTGCCAAGTGGCATGCACTGTTGACCTCTTACTGTTGACCTCTTACTATTTGTCCACAACCAGTCCTTTACCTTGACAACAAATTACTAGTAATTAATGTGGTGGGCCCTTATCGTGTTTGCGATTGGTCTTCGATGTCTAGTTGACGTGGCTTCCCCACCTTTGCCGACTTAGCAAATGTTGCCGACTTAGCAAATGTTGCCGACTTAGCAAATGTTGCCGACTTAGCAAATGTTGCCGACTTAAGCAAATGTTGCCGACTTAAGCAAATGTGCTCACTTAATACACTTCTGTGCCTCAGTAACACCAGCTGGGGTGCACACCGCACTACACTTCTTCAATTTTACAGAGCCCTGATCCTGCCCTGCCTTCATTGTGGGACTCTGGCAAGTGGTTTGGCATCACCCTCACCATTGCAATCACTGGATCTGATACACCACTCTTGGGTCCGAGTTGCAACAGGAGCCTCTCAAAAGAGCCCTGTGGACAGCCTACTCACAAGGCTCTGGTTCCTCCACTACAGATTGTGTGCTGACAACTACTATGCAGTTATGCTCCACACATTCACAGCTCCCCTAACCATCTAATCTACTGTGTTCGTTTTGCTAATAGGGATATCCACCTATCACAACAAAGACCCAGAACTGGGGGTCACAACGAAGTTGACTCCAATGTCTCTGGTCTGAACTTCAACTTCCCCCCACCGTCACCTCTTGTCAGGAAGCAACTGAATACTCCCCCACGGTGTGCACCCCGACCTCAGATCAGTCTCGATTTATTCTTCGGATCTAAAGATTCAGCTGAGCCCACGGGTTTTTGTTGCCTATTGCCGGCTGTCCTCGATGTATTGCCGTGTCGGGAACTGGTATAGTCTGACGGCTCGACGGTCTGTGGGCGAATCGGTTTGGCCTACACACGTGCGTGGTGCAGTGAACTACTGGATGCACTGTCTTCACTGCAGAATCAGTGGCTATCGAACGGCCTTTATCTGTGCTCGTTCTTGTGCTAGTGAGGTGATTCCGACCTGCAGCAACTCCCTGAGCAGTCTTCAGTCTGTAGACCAGTTCCATCGAGGTGGACGGCCGGTGTTCCTCGTTCGTATCCCTGGACGTGTCGGTATCTCAGGGAATGATCGTGCTGAACGGTCGGCAAAGTTGGCTACCGGGATACCACTTGTAAAATGGGGTCTCAGAACTGGACCTCCACTTGACCCCGAACCGTCAGTTGTCGGAGGTCTGGATCTCGGAACGGTTCGCCCCTATTCCCCGAACAAACTGAAGGCAGTAAGGGATACCACAACTACACGGCAGTCTTTCCTTCGCACTTCTCACAGGGAATCTACTGTCCCTCGTCAGCTACGCATTGGCCGCAGTTGGCTGACCGACAGCTGCATTCTCCGACGTGAGGATCCACGTTACTGCTGAGATGGTGCCCAGGACCCACCTTACTGCCGATATGCCTGCCTGACAGTGGCCCACATCCTACTAGACTGCCCAACTTTGGTTGCTTTGCAGTGATACCTTAAACTTCCTGACGTGCTATCTGTGAGCACCAGAGCAGCTGACCCCGTCTTACAGTTCATCCGTGAATGTGGTTTCTACTCGTCTGTGTGAGTTGCCACATGTGGCCTCATTGACAGCATGAGAGGTCGGAGGGGATCCCTCGACGCTCTGGCCCGGGGGACCCACGGTGGTCCTAGTTCAGTGGTCTGGCGTGGCTCCTATGTTTCCCATCTTTTTATTCTCTGTATTCTTCGATATTAGCCTTTTTTAACGTTTTGTCCTTCCTAAAATTCTATAGTGGAGTAACGGAGGGCAGGGTAGTGCTGGCCCGATGTAGGGGGGTGCATCTCCTACCTCGTACCCTGCCCTGGGGACCTCCAACTGCATTCTGTGCGGAACATCTCACCCACCTTACTCCCTCTCTCTTCTCTCTCCTACTTCTAGTTGCTTTTCTCTCTGCCTCATTGTATCTCGGTTGCAATCGTCCTTTCCAGGATTAGTCTTTTGTATCCTTCCTCCGAGTATTATTACTAGTTCTATATGTATGGGGTGAAGGGATTGATGACCTCACAGTTTGGTCGCTTTAGCTCCAAAAAAACAGAGAACCAACCAGGTTTTATTTCTTCTTTCTAAATTTTAATCCCATTTCCAAATGTCTTTATGGTTTCATTTACTGATGCTTAGTATAAAGATTGGATGTAACTTGGGTAGGCAACAACCTTGTCACACTCCATTCTCAGCTGCTGCTTCTCCTTTGTGTCCTTTGGCTATTGTAATTGCGGTTTGGTGTTGTACCTTTCGATCCGTGTATTTATTGTCACCGTTGTCAGAATTTCAGTGTGTATTCCAGTCAACATTTTCAAAAGTTTCCACTAAATCTACAAATGTTATAAACTTAGGTTTGCCTTTCTTCAGTCTATCTTCTAAGCTACTATAGGATCAGTATTGTCTCAAATTCATTTATTCTTCTTGACACCAAACTAATCTTCAACCATGTTGACTTTTACTATTGCTCCATTTTTCTGTCGATAAATTGTGTTGATATTTTACAACTGTGGCATATTAAAGTTATCTTCTTTATTCATGACAGAAGCTCCAAACAAAATAAATAGTGATGATAGATAATATGAAATGGACAAATTAAGCAACTTGCAATTTATCAACAAAGTAATTAAGACAGGAGGATTTAAGTGTTACACAGGACACAAATGGATATAATCAGATTTTTACATGATACTGTAAAATATTTATACGAGTTGTGACCAGTACATTGATACCATTGTTTGTAGCCAGAACCATTTCCAACCTCATGCATGAACCTGGACAAAGGTGTCACTTCATGAGATGACTATAAGTCTATTCCTCCCTACATTCACATGGCGATGTCAAAGTTAGCGTAAGCAGGGCTATGCGTGAAGTGTTTAGTGAATTCGAAAGTAAAATTCTATGTGCCAACTTGACAGAAAATCCTACGAAGTTCTGGTCTTACGTTAAATCAGTAAGTGGATCGAAACAGCATATTCAGACCCTCTGGGATGGTGATGGCATTGAAACAGAGAATGACACGCGTAAAGCTGAAATACTAAACACCTTTTTCCAAAGCTGTTTCACAGAGGAAGACCACACTGCAGTTCCTTCTCTAAATCCTCGCACAAATGAAAAAATGGCTGACATCAAAAAAAGTGTCCAAGGAATAGAAAAGCAACTGAAATCACTCAACAGAGGAAAGTCCACTGGACCTGACGGGATACCAGTTCTATTCTACTCAGAGTACGCAAAAGAACTTGTCCCCCTTCTAACAGCCGTGTACCGCAAGTCTGTAGAGGAACGGAAGGTTCTAAATGATTGGAAAAGAGCACAGGTAGTCCCAGTTTTCAAGAAGGGTCATCAAGCAGATGTGCAAAACTATAGGCCTATATCTCTCACATCGATATGTTGTAGAATTTTAGAACATGTTTTTTGCTCGTGTATCATGGCATTTCTGGAAACCCAGAATCTGCTCTGTAGGAATCAACATTGATTCTGGAAACAGCGATCGTGTGAGACCCAACTCGCTTTAATTGTTCATGAAACCCAGAAAATATTAGATACAGGCTCCCAGGTAGATGCCATTTTCCTTGACTTCTGGAAGGCGTTCGATACAGTTCCGTACTGTCGCCTGATAAACAAGAGCCTACGGAATATCAGACCAGCTGTGTGGCTGGATTGAAGAGTTTTTAGCAAACAGAACACAGCATGTTGTTCTCAATGGAGAGACGTCTACAGACGTTAAAGTAACCTCTTGCGTACCACAGGGGAGTGTTATGGGACCACTGCTTTTCACAATTCATATAAATGACCTAGTAGATAGTGTCGGAAGTTCCATGTGGCTTTTTGCGGATGATGCTGTAGTATACAGAGAAGTTGCAGCATTAGAAAATTGCAGCAAAATGTAGGAAGATCTGCAGCAGATAGGTACTTGGTGCAGGGAGTGGCAACTGACCCTTAACATAGACAAATGTAATGTATTGCGAATACATAGAAAGAAGGATCCTTTATTGTATGATTATATGATAGCAGAACAAACACTGGTAGCAGTTACTTCTGTAAAATATCTGGGAGTATGTGTACGGAATGATTTGAAGTGGAATGATCATATAAAATTAATTGTTGGTAAGGCGGGTGCCAGGTTGAGATTCATTGGGAGAGTCCTTAGAAAATGTAGTCCATCAAAAATGGAGATGGCTTACAAAACACTCGTTCACCCTTACTTGAGTATTGCTCTATCAGTGTGGGATCTGTACCAGGTCGGGTTGACAGAGGAGATACAGAACATCCAAAGAAGAGCAGCGCGTTTCGTCACATGGTTATTTGGTAAGCGTGATAGCGTTACGGAGATGTTTAGCAAACTCAAGTGGCAGACTCTGCAAGAGAGGCGCTCTGCATCACGGTGTAGCTTGCTCGCCAGGTTTCGAGAGGGTGCGTTTCTGGATGAGGTATCAAATATATTGCTTCCTCTTACTTATACCTCCTGAGGAGATCACAAATGTAAAATTAGAGAGATTCGAGTGCACTCGGAGGCTTTCCAGCAGTCGTTTCTTCCCGCGAACTGTACGCGATTGGAACAGGAAAGGGAGGTAATGGCAGTGGCACGTAAAGTGCCCACCGCCACACACCGTTGGGTGGCTTGCAGAGTATAAATGTAGATGTAGATGGTGAGTAGACTGATCTGTAGCATAGCGCAAGGTCTAGGTTAAGTTGGAAAGTGATAATTTGTGTATGAGTTGTCAAAGCCAACAAAAGTAAAGTAGAATATCTCGTTGTGGAAACTGATTGACCAGTAGCAAAGATTAACGTTTACGTCTGTGCCATGTTGAAAAATGCAGAGGGGTCCCATAGTTCAACCCAGGCTTCTCTTGCATCTGAATGAAGTGGAGCATTTCTTGGACTTCAGCCCAGTTGATGGTGACTGATGTTCACGTAGGGGATGGGCTGAGAAGTTACAAACTGTTTGTGCCTCTATATTAGCAGCCACTTCGCACTTGATATTGGGTGGCGCTATGCCTCCAAGAGAATACAACTTCTGTATAGGCTTTGGTTTTGAACCGCCTGTGATTAGACTGCAGCTTTCATTCATGGCAGTTTTGATGCCCCCCCCCCCCCCTCACCCCCACTAGTTTTTTTTTTTTTAGAAGATGTGTGCCACACAGAAATAGCCCATTCAGCAGCAGATCAGCAGAACGCTAGGGTGGATGTCATTGCCTGAGGTTGGACATCTTGTCCGGATCATTTTACCGTACGGGTCTGAAAGCATTTTCAGAGCATTAGTGATGTTTTGTTCCACAGTTCTGGAAGTTTTTACTCTGTGTTGCCGGTACAAAGTTGACCACGTATAGGACTCTTTCTGTGAGGTGGGAGTGGTTGGTCATTGGTACGTATTTTCAACATTGTTGGTACCAGAACACTGCTTCGCAGAAGACTGTTCTTCCATATTCTCCACATATTCTTGCTGGCCTGGAAATTTGGTTCTGCAGCAGGTGGCATTGATTTGTGTAAGCTCGAAGATGGTAAGTGTTCCTTTAAACTATCTGATCTCGTATAATGTCACATGTCAGACAGAGCACCAGACATCACTCCAGTAGTATCACCACATTGAAATAATCTTCTATGTGCTGTGTCAGATTAAGACTCTGTGTACACCGGTGGTTCTGTGGTCGGTGGACGCACTGGGTTCGCTTTCATTCACGGCGATTACATTGAGCAGCATTCCCTGCCTTGTGGGAGCAGTGTTTTCACTGTGGAGCTGGTTGCTCTTTATCGTGCACTCGCTCACCTTTCCTCCTGCCCTGGGGAGTCATTTGTCATATGCAGTGACTCCCTGAGTGGATTGCAAGCACTCGACCAGTGTTTTTCTCAGGACCCTTCGGTGTGCGGCATTCGAGATGCTGTTTTTGCGATTGTGGTTGTTCAGTGACGTTTGTGTGGACCCCGGGCCACATCGGCATTCCAGGCAGGAAACAAACGTGTCGATCGGTTGGCCAAGCAGGCCACCACTTCGCTACCCCTGGAGCTTGGTCTCGTGGAAAGAGACCTCCGGTCAGCCCTACATCGCAAGTCCACGATGTCTGGAGCTCTGAATGGTCTATCTTGAACACGCCAAATAAGCTCCGCATGGTCAAGTCGTCCACGACCGTATGGAACTCATCCTTGAGGGGCACACATAGGGACTCAGTTGTTCTCTGTCGTCTCTGAATTGGACTACGCGGTTGACCCACAGCTATCTCCTTCGTTGTGAGAACCCACCCAAGTGTCGCTGTGATGCAGGGCTGACAGGGGTCCATCTTCTGATGGACTGCACTCTTTTAGCCGCCTTGCGGCAGTCCTTTAATTTACCAGATGCACTTCCTTTAATTCTCGGTGACGATGCCTCTATAGCTGACTCAGTTTTACATTTTACCCGTGCAGCTCCGTTTTATCACTCACTCTAGTGTGGGTACTCTCACATGATTTCTAAGGCTACACCCACTCCAGCGACTTTTAATTGTGACGTGGATACCAAAATAGTTTCTTTTATAGTAACAAGTTATGTTGATACCTCTATCAATGCTTTCCAGCTGGAGGTTCTTCGTTTGTAGTTGAGTGGTTGACCTTTTACCTGATCCATCAACCACTGTAGTCTGTTTTACTCTAGTCAACTATTTGCTCTGCTCCTTTTAAGTGTCCTGTATGATGAGATAAAAGAAATTATTCAGGTAGTGAAGGGACATCAAAATTTAATAGTCATGGGTGACTGGAATTCGACAGTAGGAAAAGGAAGAGAAGGAAATGTAGTAGGTGAATATGGATTGGGGCTAAGAAGTGAAACAGGAAGCCGCCTGGTAGAATTTTGCACAGAGCATAACTTAATCATAGCTAACACTTGGTTCAAGAATCATAAAAGAAGGTTGTATACATGGAAGAACCTTGGGGATACTAAAAGGTTTCAGATAGATTATATAATGGTAAGATAGAGATTTAGGAACCAGGTTTTAAATTGTAAGACATTTCCAGGGGCAGATGTGGACTCTGGCCACAATCTATTGGTTATGACCTGTAGATTAAAACTGAAGAAACTGCAAAAAGGTGGTAATTTAAGGAGATGGGACCTGGATAAACTGAAAGAACCAGAGGTTGTACAGCGTTTCAGGAAGAGCATAAGGGAACAATTGACAGGAATGGGGGAAAGAAATACAGTAGAAGAAGAATGGGTAGCTTTGAGAGATGAAGTAGTGAAGGCAGCAGAGGACCTAGTAGGTAAAAAGACGAGGGCAAGTAGAAATCCTTGGGTAACAGAAGAAATACTGAATTTAATTGATGAAGGAGAAAATATAAAAATGCTGTAAATGAAGCAGGCAAAAAGGAATACAAACGTCTCAGAAACAATATCGACAGGAAGTGCAAAATGGCTAAGCAAGGATGGCTAGAGGACAAACGTAAGGATGTAGAGGGTTGTCTCACTAGGGGTAAGATAGATACTGCCTACAGGAAAATTAAAGAAACCTTTGGAGAACAGAGAACTACTAGTATGAAAATGAAGAGCTCAGATGGAAACCCAGTTCTAAGCAAAGAAGCGAAAGCAGAAAAGTGGAAGGAATATATAGAGGGTCTATACAGGGGTGATGTTCTTGAGGACAATATTATGGAAATGGAAGAGGATGTAGATGAAGATGAAGATGAAATGGGAGATATGATACTGTGTGAAGAGTTTGACAGAGCACTGAAAGACCTAAGGCGAAACAAGGCCTCGGGGGTAGACAACATTCCAGTAGAACTACTGACAGCCTTGGGAAAGCCAGTCCTGACAAAAGTCTACCATCTGGTGAGCAAGATGTATGAGACAGGCCAAATTTCCTCAGACTTCAAGAAGAATATAATGATTCCTATCCCATGAAAGCAGGTGTTGACAGATGTGAAAATTGCCGAACTATCAGTTTAATAAGTCACAGCTGCAAAATACTAACGCAAATTCTATACAGACGAATGGAAAAACTGGTAGAAGCCGACCTCGGGGTAGATCAGTTTGGATTCCGTAGAAATGTTGGAACTCGTGAGGCAATACTGACCCTACGACTTATCTTACAAGAAAGATTAAGGAAAGGCAAACCTACGTTTCCAGCATTTGTAGACTTAGAGAAAGCTTTTGACAATCGTGATTGGAATACTCTCTTTCAAATTATGGAGGTGGCAGGGGTGAAATACGGGGAGCGTAAGGCTATTTACAATTTGTACAAAAAGCAGATGGCAGTTATAAGAGTCGAGGGACATGAAAGGGAAGCAGTGGTTGGGAAAGGGGTGAGACAGGGTTGTAGCCTATCCCCGATGCTATTCAATCTGTATATTGAGCAAGCAGTAAAGGAAACAAAAGAAAAGTTCGCAGTAGGTGTTAAAATCCATGGAGGAGAAATAAAAACTTTGAGGTTCGCCAATGACATTGTAATTCTGTCAGATACAGCAAAGGACTTGGAAGAGCAGTTGAACGGAATGGGCAGTGTCTTGAAAGGAGGGTATAAGATGAACATCAACAAAAGCAAAACGAGGATAATGGAATGTAGTCGAATTAAGTCGGGTGATGCCGAGGGAATTAGATTAGGAAATGAGACACTTAAAGTAGTGAATGAGTTTTGCTATTTGGTGAGCAAAATAACTGATGATGGTCGAAGTAGAGAAGATATAAAATGTAGACTGGCAATGGCAAGGAAAGCGTTTCTGAAGAAGAGAAATTTTTTAACATCGAGTATAGAGTTAAGTGTCAGGAAGTCGTTTCTGAAAGTATTTGTACAGAGTGTAGCCATGTATGGAAGTGAAACATGGACGATAAATAGTTTAGACAAGAAGAGAATAGAAGATTTCAAAATGTGGTACTACAGAAGAATGCTGAAGATTAGATGGGTAGATCACATAACTAATGAGGAAGTATTGAATAGGATTGGAGAGAAGAGAAGTTTGTGGCACAGCTTGACCAGAAGAAGGGACCGGTTGGTAGGACATGTTCTGAGACAATGAGGGATCACAAATTTAGTATTAGAGGGCAGCATGGAGGGTAAAAATCGTAGAGGGAGACCAAGAGATGAATACACAAAGCAGATTCATAAGGATGTAGGCTGCAGTAAGTACTGAATGAAGAAGCTTGCAAAGGATAGAGTGGCATGGAGAACTGCATCAAACCAGTCTCAGGACTGAAGACCACAACAACAACAACAACAACAACAACTATTTTGTGTTATTGTGGTGTTCGTTTTAGCTCTGTACCTCTTGCTGTTCCCTCCCTCTGAGTGCAGAGGTTATGTTTTTACTGTATAGGCCTTTTACAAGTATGTCTGTTAGGAACTGGGGACTGATGACCTTGATGTTTAGCCCCCATCAAATCCCAAAACTAACCAACCAACTGCCACCTGTGAAATGTAATTAGATTGACACAAATATTTATTTTGACAAAAAAACTTGTTATGGACCACAAATAGTAGTTACTTTACAAATCACTATCATTATTAAAATAAAATAATGGTATTCCCATTGTTAATAAATCAAGCTGTGTTGTTCATTACCAGGGATTCAATTGCAGATGCGAAAGCCGTCGGCACACGAACTGTGCATCCCTATGTCGAGCATTGAGCATGTCGAGTTTCTGATGTCAGAGCTTGGAATAGCACGTTGAGGAGTCTTTCTGAATGTGCAGGGCAAGAGATAGCATGTCAGATACTCTGCACGTGCATTTGAATGTTGACCAGTGAGATGGCAGAATGCCACTACGTCACACACACGCCATCTCCCTGCAGTGCAGATTTGGGATGCACCATATTGGCTTTACTTGAAGCTCATATATATACAGGGTGGTCCATTGATCATGACCGGGCCAAATATCTCACGAAATAAGCGTCAAACAAAAAAACTACTCAGAACGAAACGTATCTAGTTTGAAGTGGGAGACCAGATGGCGCTATGGTTGGCCCACTAAATGGCGCTGCCATAGGTCAAACGGATATCAACTGTTGTTTTTAAAATAGGAGCCCCCACTTTTATTACACATTTGTGTAGTATGTAACGAAATATGAATGTTTTAGTTGGACCACTTTTTTCGCTTTGTGATAGATGGCGCTGTAATAGTTACAAACATATGGCTCACAATTTTAGACGAACAGTTGGTAACAGGTTGGTTTTTTAAATGAAAATACAGAACGTAGGTATGTTTGAACATTTTATTTCAGTTGTTCCAATGTGATACATGTACCTTTGTGAACTAATCATTTCTGAGATCGCATGCTGTTACAGCGTGATTACCTGTATATACCACATTAATGCAATAAATGCTCAAAATGATGTCCATCAACCTCAATGCAATACGTGTAGTGACATTCCTCTCAACAGCGAGTAGTTCGCCTTCCATGACGTTCGCACATGCATTGACAGTGCGCTGACGCATGTTATCAGGTGTTGTCGGTGGATCATGATAGCAAATATCCTTCAACTTTCCCCACATAAAGAAATTCGGGGATGTCAGATACGGTGAACGTGCGGGCAGGGTATGGTGCTTCGATGACCAATCCACCTGTCATGAAATATGCTATTCAGTACCGCTTCAACCACATGCGAGCTATGTGCCGGACATCCATCATGTTGGAAGTACATTGTCATTCTGTCGTGCAGCAAAACATATCGTAGTAACATCGGTAGAACATTACATAGGAAATCGGCATACATTGCACCATTTAGATTGTCACTGATAAAATAGAAGCCAATTATCCTTCCTCCCATATTGCCGCACCATACATTAACCCGCCAAGGTTGCTGATGTTCCACTTGTCGCAGCCATCGTGGATTTTCCGTTGCCCAATAGTGCATATTATGCCACTATTGGTGAATGACGCTTCGTTGCTAAATAGATCACGTGCAAAAAATCTGTCATCGTCCCGTAATTTCTTTTGTGCCTAGTGGCAGAACTGTGTACGACGTTCAGAGTCGTTGCCATGCAATTCCTGGTGCATAGAAATATGGTACGGGTGCAATCGATGTTGATGTAGCATTCTCAACACCGACGTTTTTGAGATTCCCAATTCTCGTGCAATTAGTCTGCTACTGATGTGTGGATTAGCCGTGGCAACAGCTAAAACACCTACTTGGGCATCATCGTTTGTTGCAGGTCTCAGTTGAGGTTTCACATGTGGCTGAACACTTCCTGTTTCCTTAAATAACGTAACTATCCGGTGAACGGTGCGGACACTTGGATGTTGTCGTCCAGGATATCGAGCAGCATACATAGCACACGCCCGTTGGGCATTTTGAATACAATATCCATTATATCAACACGATATCGACCTTTCCGCAATTGGTAAACGGTCCATTTTAACACAGGTAATGTATCACAAAGCAAATACCACTCGCACTGGCGGAATGCTACGTGATACCACATACTTATATGTTTGTGACTATTACAGCGCCATCTATCACAAAGCGAAAAAAGTGGTCCAAGTAAAACATTCATATTTCTTTACATATTGCACGAATATCTAATAAAAAATGGGGGTTTAAAAGAACGCTGTTGATATCCGTTTGACCTATGGCAGCACCATCTAGGGGGCCAACCATAGTGCCATCTGGTTTCCCCCTTCAAGTTAGACGAGTTTCGTTCTTTGTAGTTTTTTCGTTTGACGCTTATTTCGTGAGATATTTGGCCCGGTCACTATCAATGGACCACCCTGTATATGCCGTTTCTGAGCACCAGAAAACTGAGGTGCTCTCGAAAACCCACCATTGATTGTGTGATTCTTTGTAATGAAATTGTGTGTTACTGGTTCCTGTCTCAAAGCATCAAAATATTTCTTTTCTATCCTTCGCGTTTCAATAGGTTCTGATATGTTTTTATTAGTTTAAAGTAAGTATATACTATAATATTCAATGTTATGTAAGTGTAAGTGCGCTCCTTTTGAGGAGTGAGTTGTTTCCATTGGCTTGATCTGCAGGACCCCTTGCACTACCAGCAGTTAAGATATTTTTCCTTTTTTTTTTTCCTTTTAAGTTTTGTAATTGACATGTTGTAGAGATCCAGCACCTAAGTAGGAACAGTGATCAAATAAGACTGACATTAGGGTTTTACTAAAAAGTGAGAATGATGAAATAATTTTTATGTTATGTGGAGAAATGTTGTAAATTTGTATTGCACTATTTGTAATGGAACTTCTATAAGCCGGTGTCCTTATTGACTTGACATGGTACTTTCCTTTTTGCCTTATAGTATTTTCACAGATATCGAAGTTTTTATTTATGAATGTGGCAGACTGAACTACCTGACTAGCATGTGGACATGCGAGGAAAGTACATTTTAATAGAGCTAATATAAGAATTTTACAGCCATCCATTTTGTAAACAGTATGATTTACAAACCAGATACAGCTGACACTACTGCTGAAGTGCGTTGAAATCACCCATACCACGTTTAGGACCAAGTACCGAATGTACAAATTGTGTCATTTCCGAGTTTTCGATAGCACGTTGAACTCGGCATGCTCAACATTGACGTTCGAGAGCACGGTTCATGTGCTGATAGCTTAAAGACAACTGGAACTGGCAGGTGTACTTCGACAGGAGTGTCGTGCTGTAATGCGTCATACACCAGCGACATTCGGGCTGCTGACGTCGTGACTCGTTATGCGCCAGAGTCGACTGGCAGTGTGGACGCATCGTGCCCCTCACATTGAGGTTGCAGCTGGAATCGTATGTCTGGTGTACGGGCAGTGGTGCCAAGAAGCCGAATCCCTCCTCTGACATTTTTAAGTGAAGTGTTTATACTCGAGAGTATCGTATTTACTCGAATCCAAGCCGCACTCGAATCTAAGCCGCACCTGAAAAATGAGACTGAAATCAAGGAAAAAAAATTTCCCGAATCTAAGCCGCACCTGAAATTTGAGACTCGAAATTCAAGGGGAGAGAAAAGTTTTAGGCTGCATCTCCAAATCGAAACAAAGTTGGTCCATTGTAATATGAGAGACAATTTAGGTCGAGTGAATGACGATACAGCTACAGTAGTTTGGTACGAGTCGTAAGCTTAGCAGTTAAGCTTTACCAGGTAGCCATTGCTATGCGTCAGGCGCTCCGTCCGTATTTATACGGGTACCCTTCCTTTTTCACGTGCTTCGTCTGGTTTGAATTGATTTCTTTTTTTCCTTTGATCTGATGAGTGCCGTTTTCTTTGTTATAGGTGTTTACATCACCTTAAGCTGAAAATGCATTACTGTACTGTGTCACGTATTGTTTGTCGCATTGTGATGTGCGTGTTTACGGCCTGATGCCGCTCGCGGCATGGGCTTGCTTTTGTGCGCGCTACCGCCGCTTACAATTAAAAAGAGAGAGAGAGAGAGAGAGAGAGAGAGAGAGAGAGAGAGAGAGAGAGAAAGAGAAAGAGAGAGAGAGAGAGGAAACGTCTCATTAGCGATACAATAGCAAGAGACTGCTATTTGAAGATGTTCTGAATGAGAGTTTAGCGAAAATTTTTCTCCGTTTGAAAATCTTTGCAGGCGCCTCTTTAGTACATTAAATTATGCACAGAAATTAGAGTCATCTTAGATTTAAAAATCTAGTCAATTGCTGTGCTTCATTTCTGACTGTATCACTAATAGGCATAAGAATAATACGAATATAAACATGACATGATATGTATATTCTTCCACGTTTGCTGTTGTCTCACTCTAGTTTCGTAGTTTATTAGGCAGACAGGATTTTAATGAGATAGCAGCAAACACAAAAGAATACATGGCAAAATGTTTATATTCGTGTTATTCTAATGGTGAAGAGAATACTGCAAGTGATTCACTATTCATAAAAGTTCCTATTAGCAACAAACTCTTCTCAGAGGTAGGAAAAAATGCATAACGTAGAGTTGGCCATATTGACAAATATCCCAAACAGTCTTGCCAGTTGGATTTTCGTAGCACATTGAAATGCTGCTACAGTCGAAGATGAACAATACGGAATATGTATTTACTTCGTTGGATAATGTACGAAAATGCAGTGGTCGAAACTCGGGGCGGAGAAAAAAAGCTCGTCTTCCACCTTTTTTTTAATTTATTTACTGGCGCAGAGGATTTGGTGCCAGTATTTATCTTTGTGCCTACAAAGCATGCCTGTGTAGCGCTACATATATTCGACGGCAGAAGTTAGTTGTGGCGCCACCCACCAACATTTTTCAGAACTTCCGCTTGCTTTGCACTCGATTCTAAGCCGCAGGCGGTTTTTTGGATTACAAAAATCAGAAAAAAAGTGCGACTTAGATTCGAGTAAATGCGGTAAACTAGAAATTGTCAGTGTGTCCCCCATCTCGGGACGGTCTCTCTCCTTATGTTCTGCAGAGCTTTCTCTCTGGGTTCAGGCACTCACCTGAGTGACGAGCTCGTGTTCTTCGTGTGGCCAGTCAAATTATTTTGCAACTTCTTTCTTAACCATTTGGTACTGCCCACAACTCCCACAACAGAAGCCCACTCACAACTGTTGAGAAAGTTATTTCTAGAATGCTTTCCCTTGTGCTGACAGTTACGTATCACCTGTTCGCTTTCTCTCAGGCCTAACGATACGGGTTTAGGTGCACGACCAGCCCGACACTCGATCGAATATATGATAGAGACCAGGTGAACACCCTGTGGCTTTCTTCCGCGTGCAACTCTAATCTGCAGGGTTGCGTGCCACTCTATCGATGGGCGGCTACGGTATACGAGTGGCAGGCAGAGTGCCTCTCTTAGCCAATGTGTTAAGATAGTTTTGTCTCCACCACCGGGTGGCGTTCAGCGAGTTGCGGTCGTAACCCTGTGTCCCGTCAGTGTACATCTCGTATACTGGCTGTAAAAGTTTTGTGACTGTTGAGTCTCACCGAGCTCGTTCTGTATTCGGAAGTGTGTAATTTTATACGCTACTGGTTTGCCGGGCCTGTCATGAACTGGATTTGCTATCTGAATTTGCCCTCATGCTGCTTTGGTCCGCACAAGGTATTTTATTTTCCTCCTCCCCTCCAATAGCCAGGAGCTGTCGATGTGAGTTCTCCGAGGCTCCACACTAGGATTGAACTCTCTGGGGTCGAGGCTCCCCGAGAGAAGGTAGCGAAAAGAAAAGAAAGTTTCCTGTACCCGGAGAGTGTGGTAGAAGATGGCAGGAGTGACAGTAAGGAGAGTAGCAAAAGGGGAAGGTGAGCACACGGATTCCTGCAGATTGTAAGAAACGCGGTACGGAGTGAGGACGTGCGACCTGAAAGTGGGCAGTTGTTATGCCGATCATACCGTGCTCCAGTACGTGTCAGAACTGTGGGCAACAAAGAAAAGGCAGGTGAGTGGGACACGAGCTTGCAGGATGAAATTTCAGAGAAGCAGAGTAGTCTTACGGGAACGGACTGAGTGAATAAGGAATGAGTTGCTGAGAGAAAGAGAGAGAGAGAGAGTTGCCTGTGCAAGAGAACATAGAGAAGATAAGATTAAGGTGGTATGATCATGTTAAAAGAACAGGAATTGATAGGCTCTCAGAATGAGAATAAGAGATGAGAGACCTCGAGAAGTAAAGTAATGTATGAACAATAGAGGAGAAAAAAATGGTTCAAATGGCTCTGAGCACTATGGGACTTAACATCTGAGGTCATCAGTCCCCTAGAACTTAGAACTATGTAAACCTAACAAACCGAAGGACATCACCCACATCCGTGCCCGAGGCAGGATTCGAACCTGCGACCGTAGCAGTCGCGCAGTTCTGGACCAAAGTGCCTAGAACCGCTCGGCCGCAGTGGCTGGCCGAGAGAGGAGAAGACAGAGTGGAGAGAGGGATATGGTGGAAGGATGGAGAGGCTCATTTTCCACGCAGGCCCAGCCAGGGGCTGCAAGCTGTACAGTATTTCTGAGAATCTGTCATCGGCTACATGTTCCTGGTTTTCTGTTAGGTCTTTTAGTGCCTCCGATATACATTGTCTTTTAGTTTTGGTTAGTATAGCTCACTGTCAGATAGACTGTGAGTGAGAGAGCAACTCAAGTTGCTGCTGCTAATAAGGAAAGTACACCATTTGTTTGTTACATATTTTTACTAGCTTCCAACAGGAGCGACTTATATTTACAGATACCTGTGTAGTTACTAGTTTATTTCTGTATTTTCTTGTGTGTACGAGTGCTTGCTAGGCACAACCTTTTATTTTAATAGCAGTGTAGCCTACAGTACCGCCATTGTTATCGACCCTCGTATTGCACAGGCTTTTGTTCGTTTTGGTTAGTGTAGCTCAGTGTCGGATAGACCATCAGTGGGAGGGCACCTCGAATTCCTGCAGCTAATAAGCTGAGTACAACGTTTGTTTGTTACATATTTTTATGAGCTTCAAATAGGAGCGACTACAGTAGTGGATAGTAACTGTGATGGCTGTGTACAGATGCGAGCTGAGTTTGTGACCCATTGCTCACAGCTTCAGACTGTGCTGGCTTCCGTCACACAGCATCACAACTTGAGGCTGCTGCTGAGGGGTCGGACGTGGGGGAGCACGTCCCACATGTCCCCCGATCGGTCCATTGCTGTGGCCGCCCTGGGTACTGCCTGCGCTGAGGTTGAGCCCTCTCCTGTGGTCGAGAGGGAGATCGTTCCGAAGCCTGGCAGACAGCGAAAGGCTCTCTGAGGGGCCGGTAGTAGGGGCTCCCCCAGATTCGTTGGCAGAACACTAAGAAGGTGTAACAGGTCTACCAAAGAGACTGCTTACACCGTGCATGTCCACCCTGTTCTGGAGTATTGCTGTGCAGTGTGGGATCTGCATCAGGTGGGACTGACAGTTAACATAGAAAAAGTTCAGAGAAGGGCAGCTCGTTTTGTATTATCATGAAATAGAGCAGATAGTGCCATAGACACAATACATGAATTGCAGTGGTAATCATTAATACAAAGGCATTTTTCGTTGCGACAGGATCTTCTCACGACATTTCAGTCACCAATTTTCTCCTCCGATTGCGAAAAAATTCTGTCGGCACCCACTTACATAGAGAGAAATGATCATTACGATAAAATAAGAGAAAGCAGGGCTCGCACAGAAAAATTTACGAGAGTGGAGCGGTAGAGAGACAGCTTGAAGGTGGTTCATTGAACCCTCTGCCAGGCACTTTATTATGAATAGCAGAGTAATCCCATAGATGTAGATGCTAGTCTTATCATTATTGATTTTTGGGCCTTTTTTCGAACTTACACGTTTAAGTTTTTCCATTAATTGTTGAAATTTATTTGAATGGTAGACAAAAAGTATGACGTTTTCGGCAAAACAAAGTTTGTGTAGGTATTTGCCCTTCTTTCTCCCAGTTTAGGAGTGTAAAACCTCCTGCAGGTATTCTGAAAATGTTTGTAGTAGTGTGGGATCTCTTTACCTGTCCACTGTCCTGATGAAGCTAAAGCATTGGCATTCATGGCTCCCTCTAAGTGGTCATGGAGAGAAGGCTGCAAGTCACGTAGATACCCCTCCCCAGCCCCCCCACCCCCACCCCAAATCCGACCCCCACCCCATCTCCTGTCCCCTTGCTATATTTTTCGTTGAATTAGTTTTGAGGCATTGTTGGCCTTTGCAGGCATTGTGTAAATAATTTTGCGAGTTCCTTTTGTGCTACATTTCCTTTGACTTTAATAATTTCTATTGTAACATTGTGGTATACAGCACCATTCCTTTATTCTAATATCAAATGGATTCGTGCACGTCATCTGAATTGCTTACTGAATATCATTAGATTCATTACTATTTGCTTTTCTAATTCAGCTCCTGAACTGACTTTTGTAAAGAAATGCTTATAGCATTTCTTATCTTCTGCAAGTTACTGAGCCATCAGCCTTCTCAACTGACGAAGTGTGAGGTTTACCTAATGTAAGTTACGATTTCAAACAATAAAAACTCCAGGGATGAATATCGACACTGTAGGAAAAGACAAATTGCTGCTTACTTTAAAGAAGACACGTTAAGTTGCATACGGGCACAATTAAGAGATACTTACACACAGCTTTCAGCCCCAGCCTTCGTCATCAAAAGAGACAGAGAGACATCACTCTTATACACAAGGGAGCATCCCTTGTGCACTTGTGACTGCCAACTCCAGCACCTCGGGCTGGAATGCAACTATCACACGTGATGCAAGCAGCAATCTGGAGACGGCGAGGAAGGGAAAGGGATAGTAGTGTACAGGTGGGGAGAGACACAAACGCTGTCAGGTAGAGTGTGCAGGGACTAGAATGCCAACAGGCACAGTGTCAGGAGGTTGTGGTACAGGGAGATGTGGAAAAAAGAAGCAAAAAAGGAGAGGAGCAGGGAAAGACAGGCAAATGCATTGGTAGGGGGTTGCAAATAAACAGGGTGGGAGATGAGAAAGGGAGGAGATGATAGGACAGAGGGGGTGGAAACTGTTGAGTGGAGGGTGTGGAGAAGGGTAGTTCCTATCTGCACAGTTCAGAAAAGCTGATAGTGGAGGGAAGGATTGAGGTGGCTCGGGTAGTGAAGCAGCCATTGAAATTGAGTTGATTATGCTCAACTGCACGTTGTGCCAGAGGGTGCTCCACTTTGCTCTCGGCCGCAGTTTGGAGGTGGCCATTCATCCCGGTCGACAGCCGGTTGATAGCTGTACGAATATAAAGAGCTGAGTAACGACTGCAGCGGAGCTGGCAAATGTGTGTGTGTGTGTGTGTGTGTGTGTGTGTCTTTTACTGATGAAAGTTGTAGCCGAAAGCTTTATGTAAGTGTCTTTTAATTGTGCCTGCCTGTGACTTGATAAGTTCTAGTTTCTTTTTTAGTATCCTACGGTAAAATTTTACAAAGCACTGTCAGTGCCTTTTACTTTAAAGCGTATGTCGGTAATGCCTGCTGTGAGTGGTGACGGGAATGTAAGGTGGCGGAAGAGCTGATTCGTTTAGCCAGTAAGAATGATGTTTGGTTTCAAACTTTGGCGAAACAAGTACTGTGTTTTTCACAATGTCCTTTAGCATAGTATGTGTAGCTAGTAAGATGGAATTTAATTACCACAGACAAACACGGATACACAAAAACACACAATAAATGATTTAACACAAGTGATAACAATATATTCTTGGAGATGAGACCTGCCCATGGAACAAAACAAGCTTTTGTTTTTATTGTACACAGGTTTCACTTCTTTGTATTTAAGAAACACAGTGTTTTACAAGCCACTAATGTACTAAACTAAATAACTAAACTGCATCCGAACAGCTCTCTGAACACGCAGCATTACTGACCGACTGCCGTGTTGTCGTCATCCTGTAGGTGTCACCGGATGCGGATACGGTGGGGCACGAGGTCAGATTGTCAGTTTTCTTTACCGGAGCCGCTACTTCTCAATCGAGTAGCTTCTCGATTGGTCTCACAAGGGCCGAGTGCACTACTCTTGCCGAAAAAACTTAATTTTGGTGATAAAACGGGAACTGTGGTACCACGGTGGTCGCCAATGGCACGATCCATTAATGACACTGTAAATAAGAAGAAGCGAAATCTGTGTGACAGAAACAAACTGTCTTTTATTTAGTTACGTAGATGGATCACATCTCCAGTAAAGTAAAAATATAGAAACAACAAAGGAATTCCAAAAAATAACAATCCGTTATTTTATTGAAAATAACTCATCACACTAAGTCTTGTGCACTGTTAGTGCACTCTTCGTGAAATGTGTAAATAAGTCCAGCTATTGAAAGTACCTTCTGCATCACACGTATTTGAAAGAGTAAGTGTCAAAAAATTTTTTGCACCATCTAGTGCCACGAAGAAATCTTATAGCTGACTGGGTGCCTTTGATACTACAGGGTTATTACAAATGATTGAACGCATTCGGGAGGACGACGGTTCAATCCCGCGTCCGGCCATCCTGATTTAGGTTTTCCGTGATTTCCCTAAATCACTCTAGGCAAATGCCGGGATGGTTCCTCTGAAAGGGCACGGCCGACTTCCTTCCCCATCCTTCCCTAATCCGATGAGACCGATGACCACGCTGTCTGGTCTCCTTCCCCAAAACAAACCAACCAACCAACCAACCAACAAATGATTGAAGCGATTTCACAGCTCTACAATAACTTAATTATTTGAGATATTTTCACAATGCTTTGCACACAGATACAAAAACTCAAAAAGTTTTTTTAGGCATTCACAAATGTTCGATATGTGCCCCTTTAGTGATTCGGCAGACATCAAGCCGATAATCAAGTTCCTCCCACACTCGGCGCAGCATGTCCCCATCAATGACTTCGAAAGCATCGTTGATGTGAGCTCGCAGTTCTGGCACGTTTCTTGGTAGAGGAGGTTTAAACACTGAATCTTTCACATAACCCCACAGAAAGAAATCGCATGGGGTTAAGTCGGGAGAGCGTGGAGGCCATGACATGAATTGCTGATCATGATCTCCACCACGACCGATCCATCGGTTTTCCAATCTCCTGTTTAAGAAATGCCGAACATCATGATGGAAGTGCGGTGGAGCACCATCCTGTTGAAAGATGAAGTCGGCGCTGTCGGTCTCCAGTTGTGGCATGAGCCAATTCTCCAGCATGTCCAGATACACGTGTCCTGTAACGTATTTTTCGCAGAAGAAAAGGGGGCCGTAAACTTTAAACCGTGAGATTGCACAAAACACGTTAACTTTTGGTGAATTGCGAATTTGTTGCACGAATGCGTGAGGATTCTTTACCGCCCAGATTCGCACATTGTGTCTGTTCACTTCACCATTAAGAAAAAATGTTGCTTCATCACTGAAAACAAGTTTCGCACTGAACGCATCCTCTTCCATGAGCTGTTGCAACAGCGCCGAAAATTCAAAGCGTTTGATTTTGTCATCGGGTGTCAGGGCTTGTAGCAATTGTAAACGGTAAGGCTTCTGCTTTAGCCTTTCCCGTAAGATTTTCCAAACCATCTGCTGTGGTACGTTTAGCTCCCTGCTTGCTTTATTCGTCGACTTCCGTGGGCTACACGTGAAACTTGCCAGCACGCGTTCAACCGTTTCTTCGCTCACTGCAGGCTGACCCGTTGATTTCCCCTTACAGAGGCATCCAGAAGCTTTAAACTGCGCATACCATCGCCGAATGGAGTTAGCAGTTGGTGGATCTTTGTTGAACTTTGTCCTGAAGTGTCGTTGCACTGTTATGACTGACTGATGTGACTGCATTTCAAGCACGACATATGCTTTCTCGGCTCCTGTCGCCATTTTGTCTCACTGCGCTCTGGAGCGCTCTGGCGGCAGAAACCTGAAGTGCGGCTTCAGCCGAACAAAACTTTATGAGTTTTTCTACGTATCTGTAGTTTGTCGTGACCATATGTCAATGAATGGAGCTACAGTGAATTTATGAAATCGCTCAATCATTTGTAATAGCCCTGTATTAGTGTGTGCACGTATTTTGGGACCCTTAAATGTCACTTTGTGGTTAACTGTAGAATGCTTGAATCCTTCATTGTTCAAGCATTTGTATAACCTAAAACAGTCGGAAATGACAGCCATTCCTGGAAGAAATTACTCTTTGATGATACTGAATAGCAACTTTTTCATCCTTCAGGGAACAACTTAAAAACGTTTGTGGGTTCCTCTTTGGATTCCTCCGAAAATGCGCTATCCTCTTTTCTCGTTCCTTCTGCCATATTTTCCTCTTACAAACATTGCCTCGTCGCTCTCAACAGTAACTCTGTTGCCACCGAGTTTCTCACTTTCTTTGAAGTGCATTTCACTACGTACTTCTCTGCAGAAGTTCTTCCAATGTACTACTGTATTCTCAGGTAACAGTAGTTCATTGATAATAAAAAAGTTTTTGCATCTTTTAGCTCAGAGACAAGCTAATTGCGGAATTTTTGCAATGTTTAACTTGCTTCACTCATACAGTGATTTTTTTTTTTTTTTTTTTCTGATGCTGCAACTAACTCTGTGATCAGTCTTTTTGCAGCTCCAGTGCACCCCATCTGTACCTTTTGTATGAGAAATAAGGCTCATATCCCCACCACACTTCGGACACATCCTACGACTGGCTATAAAACCGTGCAACATACACCACTTAACTACATTGCCATAAGGACAAGGTCCCTGTAGCAAACTTGTTCGAATGCGGTAGCTGAAAACTCGATGGAGTCAAATCGAATTGGCCGCTCAAATCAAGCTGAAGTACTCTGTTTTGGTATTCGTCATAGGTTACTTAAAAGAACACCAAATGATTGTCTTATAGGGTGATTAGAGACAAACTAACTCAGGTCAGAAAACTAAAAGGTAATATCTCTAGAAATAATTACACTCGAGTAAATATTTCTGTAGGTTAGTGCGAAATAACCCCCATTTTAAAAACTCGTACCGTTTCAATGTGGTGTGATCAGAAGAATCTGTGTAACACAGGAAGAACCTATTAATGGAACTTGACGTTAGTATCTATTTATCAGTGCCAATAGTGTTAAAGATTGAGACACGTCGCTCTTACATAGACCTTGGGCTACACTACATGTCAGTTTGACAACGTAACAGTTTTCCAGCTTTCACATACATTCGCATCGCAAACTGACAACCAGTGTGTTGCCTTCCAACCTTACCTAGGCCTCTAGCTATGCTACAAGTCAGTTTGTCACTATAACGAGTTTTTCTGCTTTCACGTTTGTTGGCTACTCCAACTCACAAGTAAACTGTTGCCTTCCAAGTTTGCCTAAGCCTTGGGCTATGCTACAGGCAACTACCACAACCAGGTTTTTACTTTCTCTTTTGTTGGCTTCAGACTGTTTGCATTCCCACCTAATCTAGACACTGTTAGGTTACGAGTCGTAATACACACGTAATTCGTGGCTACGAAGGCTTTCCCGGCGTAATAATTGATAATATTCTTCTCGGGTATGCAGCCGGATCATAACGTCTTCATGACACAATATTTCCGCGGTCCAACTGGCCGCCATCTTCAGGTGAGAGTGCTGGTGCACGATCTCGCCGGAACTGACTTCCTAGCGCAAGCGGCAGCCCCTATATAGGCCGCAGAAGACCCACAACGCGTGCACGAGAAGGTGCCATAACTGCCGTCTAGCGCAGTAAACATACCGCGCCGCCAGTGGTGGAAATAGGCGAAATCGAGATATTGCTATCAAAAATTTAAAAAATTTTTATTCCGACAATCGAAACACAGACCGTTGTTTTTTAATGTCAGATAACACCGGGTCCCAAGTCTTACTTAAAAGATAACCCTTGTCTCTATTAATAATATGGTCAGATAAACGAATCTCTACAGATTCTTTTAAAACACAGTCCCAATAGCGAGATGCAGGGGCAACCATTTGTGTCTTGTTACAGAGCTTTCTGTGTCCCTCGGTGAGACAGTGCTCCGCCACTGCAGATTTCTCAAGTTGAAGCAGCCGTGTGTGCCGCTGATGCTCAACACATCGGTCCTGAATGGTCCGGATTGTCTGACCAATATAAGCCTTCCCACAGTGGCAAGGGATCTTGTACACACCGGGCTTCCTCAAACCCAAGTCATCCTTTACAGAGCCAAGGAGCGCTCTAATCTTGGCTGCCGGACGAAAAATACTTTTGATATGGTATCTTTTCAGGATTCTTCCTATCTTCAAGGAAATGCTCCCAGCAAAAGGCAGAAAAGCCACCGATTTGCAGGTATCTTCTGGTTGTTCAGGCGGAGGACCAAACTGGAACGCACGACGGATCTGTTTATCTGTATAGCCATTCTGCTTGAACACAACCTTAAGATGGTCCAATTCTTGTGTCAAGCTTTCTCCATCTGAAATGGCATAAGCTCTTCTCGCCAATGTCCGCAGGAGCCCCGAACACTGGAACGATGGATGACAGCTAGAAGCATGCAGGTAACGGCCCGTGTGCGTAGGCTTTCGATAAACACTGTGTCCCAGTTTCCCATCATCCTTTCTGTACACCAGAACATCCAGAACCGGAAGCTTTCCATCACTTTCCACCTCCACGGTAAACTTGATGCTAGGATGCAGGGAATTAAAATGATCTAGGAGGCGGTCAAGATCTTCTCTCCCATGATGTCACACCATAAACGTATCGTCAACATACCTCCAGAAACACGTTGATTTTAAGGACGCCGTCGACTATTGGGGACAATGGGCTCCCCATAGTCACTCCGTCAGTCTGTTCAAAATATTTGTCATTGAATAAAAAGTATGTCGACGTCAGCACGTGGCGACAAAGCCTGGTTGTTTCCTCATCCAGTTTCTCACCAATTAATTGCAAGGATTCTTCCAGAGGAACCCGGGTAAAAAGTGACACGACATCAAAGCTCACGAGTAAATCTGAGGGAATAAGAGACAAGGACTTAATCTCTGAATAAACACCATAGAATTGAAAATGTGATGTTCGCATTTACCGACGTGAGGGCCAAGAACAGATGCTAAATACTTGGCTAGATTGTAGGTAGGAGCACCCAAATTACTCACGATCGGACGAAGCGGGACCCCTTTCTTATGAATCTTGGGTAGACCGTATAATGTCGGTGGCACGGCAGCACCAGGACGAAGTTTTTTGAGAACGTCGTCAGGTAAAGAACTCTTCTTCAGCAGTGAAAGCGTCTTCTGTTTTATCCGTTCAGTTGGGTCGTCCTGCAATGTTCTGCATGCTGAGTCTTCAAGTAAGAGATCCATCTTTCCCAGATAGTCATCACGTGACAGAAGAACCGTTGTGTTGCCTTTGTCCACTGGTAGAACTATCAGATCTTCGTCTTCTCTAATGGGCCGGGCGGCTGCCATTTCGAGACAGGAGATGTTACTCCGTGGAGGCGTCACCCCACAGTTCCGGCGAGATCGTGCACTAGCACTCTCACCTGAAGATGGCGGCCAGTTGGACCGCGGAAATATTGTGTCGTTAAGACGTTATGATCCGGCTGCATACCCGAGAAGAATATTATCAATTATTACGCCGGGAAAGCCTTCGTAGCCACATCAGAAGCCTCTACGGGGAGGAGATGGTGGAACTTGTGAAGAAGTTTGATAAACTTCGTAAGAAGAAAGGTAAGTTGCCGAGTGCCCTCGCCTCTTTGCTGAGATGCCGCAATGGAAGAGTAATAACTAAGTTTGCTAGATTTGTGCATTTTATTGATACGAAAACAGCCAACAACATCAAGAAGCATGCCAGTTTCGCCTTAGTCAAGGAGCGCATTCGCTTCACTCGAAGACAACTGGATCTCATATCCAAGGATTTACTCTTCTTGCACTTGGAGTTATCGTCACTGCTGTCGGACACATCCTGGGAATGAGTGGATAGTTCGTCTTGGGCACTAACAGATTGGACGCATAGGAGTGCCGTCAGGAAACAGTCGTCGAAGTTTCAACGGCTTTGTTCTTAACCCACGATATCTGATGACGACACCCGTCGACGGACAGTGATTAACCTCACGAGTAAAGAACTGGATGACGCCACACTGTCAGTGTTGGAGAAAGGCCTGAATTTTGCCCCTACACCTAATTAGTCTCTCATCGCAACAAGAATTTGTCACTGTATATAATTTACTTCCTATCAGAATGTCACAAAACAAAGATGTCCATAATTTAGACATGTCTCGTAATAACTTCAGCATACTTCAAAACACCATACTACATGTATACATTGATTACAGAAATGCCAAAAGCAACAGGAGTAGAAAACTAATAAAGGGCCATCCATAAAATGTGAATTATTTGTAGCAGTCTGTCACCAACACAACGTTCCACAACTACTCTTTAGTGAGTTTGTGCTCGGCTTGCGAGGGGTTCCAGCCTTTGCAGCATCTTTTCCCTCCTGTGCTGCATGACTATCTACCTGTTATTATTTTTCCCCCTCCTTTGGGGGACATGACTCGGATATTTCTGGGAACATTGGATATTTCTGGGAATATGTTCTGAATTTTCAGTAGCCTGACAGCAGAACAGTCCGTCCACTGTTTTTTCTTTCTTTCTTCATTCTCCATCTCCTATCCATCCTCTGCTTCGGCATTTGAGGTTCCTCTCTGTTTCTTCTTCCTCCCCGTGTGCCCCTGACGACTGGCCCACACATCTGCCGCGTAACGGGTGACCGGGTAACGTGTAATTCCCAGCCCCGGGTCGACAGGTACGGTCTGCGTGTACCCCCTGCTACGGGCTGGGCACAGGGAGCTGTTGCCTGCCCGAGTTGCCAATCGGTACCTCTGTCACGAGTTCGGGAGGTGTGACACGAGGTTTGAACAATCACCTGAGGCAGGTGAGCCCCCCCTCTCGACGGGGAGTCCCGGTCGGAAGAAGTGCACCGTCGGAGACGCCGGCAATCACGAGGGATTTTCTCGGAACGAGCCAGTCGCCTTCTCCGCAGTCTACGTGTACTTAACGTAAACACAGTGAGGCTGACGATTCAAAGACCCTCCCAGCCGCACCGCAGTTCCTCGTGGTTTCACGTACCGAAGACGGTCTCGAGCACGACAACTGTTTGCAGCTTCGCTCCCCTGTGGCTACCCTGTCAGTGTCGAGGCCCACCGAATGCCAGATTTTTCACGTCGAGTTATTTTCACTGTGCTGCTCGACGATCTGACTGAGACGGAAGGCCAAACTTACCTGTCCCATCGGGATGTTGTTACAGTTCGTCGGGTGATTGAAACAGGTAAATGCGTCCGTAGTGCCCACATTTGATAGAGTAATGCTTCCTTCAGAGGTCAGTGCAGGCTACGCAGCCCGATTTTACGTTCCAAAACCGATGTGCTGCTACCGGTGTCACCGTTACGACCACACTCGAATGTTCTGTCCAAATGTGTAACCTGCAGTAGGGATGTCACGAGGGCGATTGCCCGCCTCGTCCTCGTCCTCACTGTATCAATTGCAGTGGCAACCGTGCAGCCTCCTCCCGAGATTGTTCCGCGTATCTTGGTGAGTGCGCCGTCTCGGAGATCCGGGTGAAGGAAAAGGTGCCTTACCCTGTCACTCGCAAGTTGCTGGCAAGTCAGAAACCCCGAATTTTACCATTTGGCCCCTACAGTGCTGTTCTCGCTACAGCTCGCTCTGTGAAGGACGTGGCCACCCTGATATTTGACCTCAAATTCGGCACCGCAGTTGTAAAATCGCCGACTCTCACGGTAGCCTGTGCAGTGAGCTCCCAAATTTTCCTCTCCGGCAGCGAAATCACTTGTTACGCAATTGGCAGGCAGGAAAGGACAGAAGGAAAACTTCTAAGAAGACTTCTTACTTCCCTCCAGCCAAAAAGCATCACAGTCTTCCTGTGCCAACCGCAGAGGCTCCAAATACTTCGGTGACTCGGAGATCCTCTTCAGTGGAACCACCACGTGATATCCTCAACTGGCTGACCTCCGTTTAACCGGTGTGCACCGCCTGTCGTTTTTCTGCCCTGGAATCCACAGGCCGACCCAGTCAGAATGGTGGTGCCTCTGCAGATCTCACAGAGCAGGGTCCTCTGTGCCTCGTAGCAGTGAGTCTACGAAAACTGGCAACTGGTAGTTGCTGAGGTGACAACCTTTTATTTTTTCCCTCCTCGCCTTTCTCTGTCGTGACTCTCCTCCGGTGGAATGTTTGCGGCATTAGATCCGAGGAGGAGGAATTGTGGCTGATCTCGGAATCGTAGTGTCCAATTTTTTTTTCTGCCTCCGGGAAACAAAATTGCGTCCTCGTAACCGCTTTGAACTCTGCCATTTTTTTTTTTTTTCCAGTTCGCTTTGAATTTCCCTCCGGGAATGGCACCCGTCTCGTGGGAGAGTTGTTCTACTCGTCCGGGATGATGTTCACATAGTCAGACCACCTCACTGAACACCTGACTGCAAGCTGTTGCAATCCGCATTTTCTTTCCTCGCTTCACCTTTTCTCTTTGTAAATTTTACATCCCTTTGTCATACGATGTCACCAGGGCAGATTCCTCCTGCTTATTGGTCAACTCACTTACCCCTTTTTAGATGACATTAATGCACACCGTCCCCTCTGGGACTCTTCCAGACCCTGCCCGAGAGGTGCCCTCTTGGCTGACCTTCTCAGTCAATTTGACCCCATCTGGCTCAACACTGGAGAATCCACGTTTCTCTCAGACTCCACGCATGCCTATTCCCATTTGGACCTCTCCTTCTGCACTTCCCAGCTTGCCCGTTATCTCGAGTGGTTCGTTCTCCGACACGTACTCGAGCGACCATTTCTCGTGTGCTATCCGTTTGCTTACTCCTACCCCACCTATGTGTAAACCCGACAGGCAGCTTTCTAAGGCCAACTCCCTGCCGACCTTCAGTGAATGACATTTGGATGTTGTGATGACCAGGTAGAACACTACAATCATTATACTTCTTGCCGTAGAATGTTCCGTTCCACTTCACCTTCACTGCTCCGTGTCCTGGTCAGTTGTTCGACTGAGGCATGCCGCGTCACAATTCGTGGACGGAGACACATTCTCTGTGTTTTTAACCGTCATCCTACCGATGGCGAGCTTTGTTTGTTGTAAACAGTTGTACGCACGGTGTCACGCATTCTTCAGGATGGCAAAAAAGCTAGTTGGATTTCATGTACTAGTTCTTTTAACAATTCCACTCTCTTTTCTGTTGTGTGGGCTAACCTCCACTGACTCTCTGGGACTGAGGCCAATTCCCTACTTTCTGGTCTGAATGTAGCATGTGATGTCATTTTGGATTCTGTTGCTATCTCCAACACTTTAGGCCACTATTTTGTGGAGATTTTGAGCTCTATTCACTATCACCCTGCCTTCCTCCATTGAAAACAAGTGGAGGAGGCTCGGGTGATACACATCTCCTATCAGAATCGTGTATGCTACAGTGTCGCCTTTACTATGTCGCAGCTAGATCGTGGTCTCACATCATCCCGATCTTCGGACCGATGACCTCACTGTTTGGTCCTCTCCCCAACCGACCAACCAACCAACCAACCAACCAAATCACCCACCTACCCGATCTATGTTGCAGCACCTTTTTCTTGCGTGGAAGCAATTTCTCCTTAATGCATACAATAATGAATAAAAAAAATAGGAGTGTGGGTAAGCTACT
Source organism: Schistocerca serialis cubense (assembly GCF_023864345.2). Lineage (NCBI taxonomy): Eukaryota > Metazoa > Arthropoda > Insecta > Orthoptera > Acrididae > Schistocerca > Schistocerca serialis. Next base: position 253,209,668 of record NC_064647.1, on the reverse strand, counting down.
ACAAACAGCATAGTGAACACATTATTGTGGCCAAGATAGACACGACGCCCACACCTACTACAGTAGTACAAGTTTACGTGCCAACTAGCTCTGCAGACGATGAAGAAATTGATGAAATGTATGATGAGATAAAAGAAATTATTCAGGTAGGGAAGGGAGACGAAAATTTAATAGACATGGGTGACTGGAATTCGAGAGAAGGGAAAGGGAGAGAAGGAAACATAGTAGGTGAATATGGATTGGGGGAAAGAAATGAAAGAGGAAGCCGTCTGGTAGAATTTTGCACAGAGCATAACTTAATCATTGCTAACACTTGGTTCAAGAATCATAAAAGAAGGCTGTACACATGGAAGAATCTTGGAGATACTAGAAGGTATCAGATAGATTATATAATGGTAAGACAGAGATTTAGGAACCAGGTATTAAATTGTAAGACATTTCCAGGGCAGATGTGGACTCTTACCACAATCTATTGGTTATGAACTGTAGATTAAAACTGAAGAAACTGCAAAAAGGTAGGAATTTAAGGAGGTGGGACCTGGATAAACTGAAAGAACCAGAGGTTGTACAGCGTTTCAGGAAGAGCATAACGGAACAATTGTCACAAATGGGGGAAAGAAATACAGTAGAAGAAGAATGGGTAGCTCTGAGGGATGAAGTAGTGAAGGCAGCAGAGGATCAAATACGTAAAAAGACGAGGGCTAGTAGAAATCCTTGGGTAACAGACGAAATATTGAATTTAATTGATGAAAGGAGAAAATATAAAAATGCAGTAAACGAAGCAGGCAAAAAGGAATACAAACATCTCAAAAATGAGATCGATAGGAAATGTAAAATGGCTAAGCAGGGATGGCTAGAGGACAAATGTAAGGATGTAGAGGCGCATATCACTAGGGGTAAGATAGATACTGCCTACAGGAAAATTAAAGAGACCTTTTGAGAAAAGAGAACCACTTGTATGAATATCAAGAGCTCAATTGGAAACCCAGTTCTAAGCAAAGAAGGGAAAGCAGAAAGGTGGAAGGAGTATATAGAGGGTCTATACAAGAAGAAATAAAACTTTAAGGTTCTCCGATGACATTGTAATTCTGTCAGAGACAGCAAAGGACTTGGAAGAGCAGCTGAACGGAATGGACAGTGTCTTGAAAGGAGGATATAACATGAACATCAACAAAAGCAAAACGAGGATAATGGAATGTAGTCGAATTAAGTCAGGTGATGCTGAGGGAATTAGATTAGGTAATGAGACACTTAAAGTGGTAAAGGAGTTTTGCTATTTGGGGAGCAAAATAACTGCTGATGGTCGAAGTAGAGAGGATATAAAATGTAGACTGGCAATGGCAAGGAAAGCGTTTCTGAAGAAGAGAAATTTGTTAACATTGAGTATAGATTTTAAGTGTCAGGAAGTCATTTCTGAAAGTATTTGTATGGAGTGTAGCCATGTATGGAAGTGAAATGTGGATGATAAATAGTTTGGACAAGAAGAGAATAGAAGCTTTCAAAATGTGGTACTACAGAAGAATGCTGAAGATTAGATGGGTAGATCACATAACTAATGAGGACGTATTGAACAGAATTGGGGAGAAGAGGAGTTTGTGGCACAACTTGACAAGAAGAAGGGACCGGTTGGTAGGACATGTTCTGAGGCATCAAGGGATTACAAATTTAGCATTGGAGGGTAGCGTGGAGGATAAAAATCGTAGAGGGAGACCAAGAGATGAATACACTAAGCAGATTCAGAAGGATGTAGGCTGCAGTAAGTACTGGGAGATGAAGAAGCTTGCACAGGATAGAGTAGCATGGAGAGCTGCATCAAACCAGTTTCAGGACTGAAGACCACAACAGCCACACCCATGCAAGTGGTTGGGTGGCAGGTCAAGTGTGGTATTGTTGGACGTCCCCCTCTGAGACAAACTAATTGGAATTATACAATATTATGAGAAGGAAAGTTGCTTCTTACCATGGTGGTGGGAGGATGTATAGGACAGATCTTCCATGTACACTCTTTGACATAAAACTTGACCGGCGGCCGGCCGCTTCAGAGGCTAAGTCCGCGCCGATCGCGACATGGGACAAAAAAACTGGCCAACTCGCTAATTCTCTAAGTCCGGTTATCTGCACAATCTGGCAACACTGTAGACTGCGGCACTTCCTGGAGGAAAACTTGTCCCATGATAGAGAAACTCTAGGCTGATTACGCCTGTGGTCTAGCGGTAGCGTGCGTTGTTTCTGTTCATAATGTCAGTGGATCGAGAGCAGCTGGCATAAAATATTTTTATAGCCTCTTCTGTCTGAATGCTGAAGACGTGAATGTAATGGTAGCGCAGATTCAATCTATTTCGCTTTGTGACACACCGATATCAAAATTTTATCCAGTAACTATTTTGCGGCAGATTTCCTGCAGACTGTCCTCCTCTGGACGCCGTATGCGGCAAAGCTCCGGGATCCATTTGCTGGCTACTGGCAGCGGCCGTGGCGACAGCAGCGGCGCTGCACTCCTCTGTTCTTTATCGAAAGCGCCTGCTACCGCTCATCGCTTTTGATGATTTGAAACGCTTTATTATTAAATGTTGCTCCACAGAAAATTTCTACAATTTCCATTCACGCTCAAAAGCAACGGAGACAGACGCCCTGATTAGTAGGCGGGTATTATATTACATTAATCGGCAAGAGCTGAGTATGGCCCGAAATTAATTTTATAGACTGGGACGAAATTAAACCACCTCACTACATTCGATGAATTTATAAATGCTTCATACCTCGTTTCTTTTCCTTTCAAACTCAATTATTTGTGCAACTTTTGGTCAATGTTTGGATGTTTTCGTCAAGCCAGAGTGAGCGTCTGTGGTGTAAAGTGTATTACAGTTCTTGTTTCATTCCTTATGGTAAGTTGATGCGATAAACTGTGTGAATACCTTGCAATGCATGCTCTGTAGCAGTGCAGGAACACTGCACATTTGGAGTTCCATGTATGGGTTCATGAAGTATTTATTGTTGATCGGGAGTGATAGTTAAGGTCATCAGATTTAAACCAGAAAAATTTGTCGTTTTGAAGGTTTCAGAGAACGGAAAGGAATTGCTAACGCCGGTGTTAGAAAACGTCTACAGTTAAATGCTATTGCAAAAATTTAGAAGAAGGGAACTACATTAATGAACATGTTCACTTCATAAACAACCTTCTGACATGTTAGACCTATATGACGAACAAAGCTCAAATTTATATCGTTGACAGTCGGTTTGAATCTTTTCAGGGTCTATTTTACAGTGAAGCACCTTGGAATTCGCAAAGCAGAAATCCATGATATTAACTTAATTTACCAAGTCGAAATCGGACGAAGATTGATGTTTAAAGGCATTCTTCAGATTTCGCATAAGAAATTTTTACTAGCAGTTTGCAACTCCATTAATTAAAATGGAAAATAAAAGGTTGTACTCAGCGGCTTCTACCGTGATTCGAACTGCTATGTCTTATAGTACAAGCACTGCAACGCACAAGGGAACCTCTGAGCTAACGACACACTGGCGGCCAGAGGCGGAATATAGCCACTGCGATGTTGCCTGAGCCTCAAAACGCAACCTTAAACACACGAACAGAGGAGGTGGAGATTACTGTTTTAACGTCCCGTCGACAACGATGTCATTAGAGACGAAGCACAAGTTCGGATTAGGGAAGGATGGGGAAAGAAATCGGCCGTGCCCTTCCTAAGGAACCATCCCGGCATTTGCCTGAAGCGATTTAGGGAAATCATTGAAAACCTAAATCAGGATGGCCGGGCGCGGGATTGCACCGTCGTCCTCCCGAATGCACACACAAACAGGTGTTACTTATGTGAAGAACGCCATTCTTGGAGTCCAGAAATTAAATATACTTTCTAATTGTGTCATCTTGCAGTGGATTATATCGTACGAGTCTTTGATGTGGAAAACGAATGTCAAGTGAATTTAGCGAGGTAACGCCGACCTACACCCGGGAGTAAATGCACTATCAGAGTGTTGACAAATACTTGCTACGACGCTGCCATTTCTAGGCTCTCTGACGAGGCAGCTCTTCAGCGAAATGCTTGCCGTGATTCTCCGATACGGTTCTTCAGAGTGGAGATGCGCGCGCACGTTTGGTTTTTATGCGGCATTCTCCCCTGATGGTTTCTGACGTCGCCTTCTGGGCTATGTATACATATGAGACATTCAATTATCATTAATCCAGAATGATACAAGTTTCAGCTTCCGGTGTGGAAGAAGGCTGTTGACGCCGACATTATATCATTTCAACGTAGGGAAAGCAAAACGGATCATTCAATGTTTCTCATTCAACATAAAGCATGTGAGATAATTTTCCGTAACGTTCATAATCATCTAAAATTACAAACGAAGTAAAAATACACCGGAAGCTTATTCGAATTGAATATAACGCTTTGCACCTCGATGTCGAATTTGTCCACTTGCAATCTTTTGCAGCATACACATAGAATGTCATGATTACCACGAGAATGAAGAAATATGTTGGTAAGGATGGAAGCAAGAAGAGACGCAGTCAACAAATATTCTATTCCTCATGGCATTCATTTCATTTGACACGTAAGAAGAGGTAAAGTGGGAATTTACTTTCGTTAACACGAAAGATATGCCGCACATATTGATAACGAGGAAGTCTGCGTCTTCATACGTTTCCTCCTTGAAATCTGTATGCTCTATTATATACTAAGTAGCCCGATCATTGTTTCAGTAATGTTACCCTCTTGTTTGACCACGTAACGATGAACAGATTCCAAATGCATGTCTCCCTTCCTGGGTTGTTTTTTTGTGTTTTATTGCTTGGAATTCCTGAAGCAGACCACTGTGCCTTCCCCCCTCGTGGGTTAGGTCTCAAAACTAAACCGCTTTGTATCCAATGGCATAATTTATTCAGACAGCATCAGCATAAGACTATCAAACAAAGCCTTCCATTTACAGTTGCAGCACTCTAACCAGCACTGACCAAAGTGTAATCCACGGTCATGGTCCTAAATTACCAGCTGTCTGCTACTGTGGCAAAGTCCGTACTACACTGTCGATTCCGCAGCACCATTTTATCTGGTAACACTGTGCAGTTGCACAGTTGTGCTACCAGGTCTGTCCTCACACTGTCAACATTATGTATCTCACTTCTCCTGTAGCGTAGATCACGAGGAGCCGAAGTAAATGAGTGTATTCTGCATGACGTAACATTCAGTATTCCCTTCTTTCATAGCCACTCTTCATGTGCATCGATACCAAATAGGAATGCGAAAACTCTTGCGAGTGAGAGAATGACAATAACAATCGTAACAAGAACAAGCAAATAATGAATGATGTTTATTCCAACGCAGAACGAGAATGGCTTTAAATATAAAAATATGTATCTATATCCATATCTATTGATCTTTGAGTTGGCACAATGCAAATATATTCTTAGGATTTAGTTACTGAATTTAGTTCTGGATGTTTGCAGAGAAAAGGAAAAGTCGGTACTTCTCGCTAGTGTAATATAATGTGAACCAGCAACTACCCTTTCCTTAGAACACGACTCAAGCAGGTCCTCAAGTAGGTAGCAAGGCACTGCTGCATTCTGTTCCCTGACATTGCTCTGATGACGGTTAATGCAGATAGTTCCGATTATGAAATACAAAACGTATTGCAGGTTAGTTCCTAGGATAGTAACATTAAATTTGCGTTGTAGACGGCACATGAACGTGACGACTATCCATATTACTCATCAATATAAAAAGACAATATTTAGGGAATTTAGCAGGATTACTCAAAATGAATTCTGAAATTGGGTGACTGACTGCACAGGTGCTAAACGTCGTCAAGAGTATACGATGTCCTAATCGCATTAGGAATATGAAGATCGTCTTCGACAGCTCGCAACTTTCACATTGCTATCTCCACCCTACTCCAGACAGCCCTCGGTGGAGTTGCACGACGTTGCCGATGTTATGGAAGGCCTTCAAACGACAACAGACCACATATTGAAAAATACAAGCGAATTCTCTTGCAGCGTAAGCTTATTGTAACTAATCTAAAAATTATTGGAGAGGAACATTGTCCTATTCAAAAAAAGTAAAATGTTACACACTGTTGACGTCAAACGGACATTATCTATGTCCTGTCTTGTGTCCTACTCATCTGTAATATCAAGTGTACTATGAAAATGATTATATATAATGGATGATAGGGTAATGCATTGATACCAGATGGTGGGGGCCGGCCGGTGTGGCCGTGCGGTTCTAGGCGCTTCAGTCTGGAACCGCGTGACCGCTACGGTCGCAGGTTCGAATCCTGCCTCAGGTATGGATGTGAATGATGTCCTTAGGTTAGTTAGGTTTAAGTAGTTCTAAGTTCTAGGGGACTGATGACCTTAGAAGTTAAGTCCCATAGTGCTCAGAGCCATTTGAACCATTTGAACTATTTAACACAAAATGACATTAAAAATTAAAGTTATTCACGAGCAGCTAGTTGAGAATATGTATGAACATTAAATGACACGACGAACTGAAATAATATGACGAAGAGTTCAGCGCTCACTGGGAATAGAGCCCCACACATATCGTTGTTGACTACACACAAAGAGACGTCAGCTACCGAATTTTTCTCCACCAGCTGCTCAGAATAGCATCTTGAACTTGCAGTCATCTCGCAAATAGTTCTGTGTCTCACTGGGAGTTAAAAACGTCAGATATCGTTAGTGTTGACAACGAATGAAAATACATTAAAAATCAAAATTATTATCCACCAGCAGATAGGTGTTCTCATGATAGAGCTTGATAATACATAATTAAATCTTTAGTGCCGGGCCAGGATTCAATCCCATTCACGCGTAATATGTGAAGGTGTTGAGGAATCTGCAGTTTTGAACAAACAACAAATTGTAGCCGAGCTGTATTGCCACGAAGGGATCAAATTCCGCGTTAAGGGCGGTCTGAGTTGCATTCCCAGTTTATAACCAATTTTATCGACATACAGAAGCTCAAATAAAAGATGGAATAAGTGTCCTGTGACCATACATAGCGTTTGTGTCGTCACTTGAAATAAATAACTAGTATAAGAAAGGTTACTGGTGATAGAGTTTCTACATGTCGCCACTCCAGACTTTATTGTGGTTCAACCTACCGCCTACTTGGTAAAGAAGGAATATCATCTTTAATGTGAATTTTCAGACCACGCAGCCATTATATCTCCTCACTTGGTGTAGCCAGGAGAGAATGGAATCTGTCTCTCCCTATCTAAAATCATTGACGGAAGTGGGAATCGAACCCAGACCATAGGTATAACAACCTACCATCCGTCCAACAGACCACGAAATCCTCTTCTCTGCGAGTCATTTTTCTATCGTAACGCAGTTGCGCCACACTGGATGACAATTCTGACACACAGGCTCCCTGTAGTAATTTGCAGCATGTTCAGTTAATTCATTTACTTGGTTGACCGAATCACCATGAACTAGCTGCCTCGGCTACCCAGTGCATACATTCGACTATTTTGTAATCACAGAAATAAAATCACGTAACTGCCACCTACACACAACTGCCAACAGTGCAGGATGCAGAAGTTTAAATAGGAAGTGTTCCTTTCCACTTGAGCTATTCTATTGCGCTATCTGTTACTAGAAAACGTCGTTCAGTCCAAAAGAAAAGCTGTAACTGTTTGTCTCTCAGAAGTCAAGACCTGGCCATATGCATAATCTCACAGTGCTGTGGAATCCAAAAGTTCTGGAGGAATAGTTACCGAGCTCTGGAGCTGCTGTAGCTACGTGTGAGCTTGTAGCATAGATAAGATGTCGCGAGTTCGAATACATTCAGTGCTACATTGTAAGCATTGTAAGTTTTTCAACATTGCACTATGAGCTGAAAGCATTTTCTTGCGATTTCCTTATTGATGTTTGATCTGACTGCTTGTAGCTCTTTCACAGAAGGGATAAAAACGTTACAGTCAGTGAGACTGGAACTGCGAACTGTAACAGACGCTTTTTCACAGCTCAGCATGTTACCACAGAGCTGGCGAGGAGGTATGGGTCTTAGCTTCCTATTACGAGGGCAATAGTAACTAGAACTCGTAAACCGCTATTTGAATGTCGAGATTAGTTGCGGTTTCCACCTGCAACGACTTTCCTGGGCTGGAAACCGTAAATTTTCAATCTTTTGTTACCCTGCAAGCGATAATAACTCGGATTATTCAATGGAAATGACAGGTAAAATCAAGTGAACTTTGAGGCTTAATTCCGTGCACACCAGGAAGTAACTCGTCGATCACAGAGTTGCCAAACATACGTTGCCTTGTTGCCAAATCTCAGTTACAGTACCAGCAGTAAGAAGACGAACCGATGTGATCCTACAGCGGTCTGGGAAGTGACCATAGCTGGTGTCTCCAAGTCACGGCTGCTACGGCCTGGAATACGTAATGCGTCTGATTCACTTTCTGTAACTAGGTTTAGGGACTGGAGCGTAGTTACTAATAATACTCAGAACTGACTGCAAACTGAGCATCATAAATCAGTAACTCTCATTGTTGTTTTTATATTTCTTTCGTAAGTGTACTCAAAACTAAGAAAGTCATTCGCAGGCGTTTTCGTGCCTCGCCGATAGTCGAGCACAACATACAAATAAAAATGAAAAAGAATGTGTGTGTGTGTGTGTGTGTGTGTGTGTGTGTGTGTGTGTGTGTGTGTGTGTGTGTGTGTGTGTGAGAGAGAGAGAGAGAGAGAGAGAGAGAGAGAGCGAGAGAGAGAGAGAGAGAAATAAAAAGCAATGAGAGAGAGTGTAAAAAATTGTTGTAAAGAAATTGAATCATGGTATTTAAAGAAATCTTTCATTAAAATGACACGTTCCATATCATTACGAAATGTCGTATTCATGATCTATGGAACAAGAGTTAATCTAATGTAATCTAATCTAATCTAATCACATCATATTGATGATTAGCCATGAAGAGTCATGAATTACCGAAATTTTGGCCAATACCAGTAACCAAATCTAAACTTGAAAATAAAAGACGACAATTTTTGTAATAAACCGTGACTCCTATCAAGACCCTTTCGTCCCTGTTATCGAACCACGAAAGATGTCTGATATACCTCCATTCTGAAGTAACAAAGTGTGCATGCATTTAAAGATGAAGTGCATGATGTGAAGTTCTGTGACAGAGGTACGAACCCAACACGTAATCCGATTGTTAACTAAGAAAAATCAAATGTTACGTATCGGTTTTTCTTACGAGCCGCTAGGTGTCTGAATCTAAAATAAGGATACAAACTTTTGTGCCTAAGCGACAATCGAACTGCACACCTACCGTGCATCCACGAATATAGCTTAAGTTTCAGTTGCTTACTCATGAACAGTAAGATGTGTGCGTGTTTGACCAGAAATAACGACACCTGTTGCCATTGTTGGAAACACATGAACAGACATTGAAATTGCGCGTTAATTTTCACTAGCAGGTGGGTGTGCACTTGATAAAGCTAGAAATGAAATTATGAATATTTTTGTACTGGATCAGGTTTCAGACCCACATACTTACCTTTGGAGGAGACCTACAGAAGATTGCAGTCTTGGGAAAAGGAACGAAATGACTGAACTATACTGTTCCGAGAGATTCAGATCCTCGAAAGAGGAGATACGAATTCGAATCACAGTCCAGCACCAAATTTTTAAACGTCTCTAGTTCAATCAAGTACAAGTAAAATAAGAGCCCTGTCCCTTTAAATGGCTATCGGTTCATCAAATAAAATAAAATTTTCTAATGTAAGTAAGCTTACTGGCGACTGTATTTCTGTTTACCATGACTTCCGCTGTGTCATTTCCCAACGTAAACCGGCTCTGCCCAGTTGGTAATGAAGGAACGTGATGTTTAATGCGGATTCTGGATTATAACGTCTTTCTCTTGAGGTTACCAGAGGTAAAATAAATCTGTTTGTGCCTCTTAAAAGTAAATGCCTGAACCCACGCATTGCACCTGTGATAGCTCGTTCCACCATACCATTGTGGCCACATTACCCAGCCCCAAGAGTGTGCTGTAACGGATGATGTGCTTAGCTTACAAAATTAGTCACGGTGGAAAAAATGCGAGTCTATTAAATGGTCGAGTAGAAGCAAGTTTCTGACGCAGAGATTATGCTATTCTCATGTCATCAGGATGTAAAGACTCTTCTAGGCATCATAGGCTGGATGTGAAGCCATTTTGATTTTTCACAAATTCAGCAAATTTCTTAGTTCGAGAAAATCCACTGGGAAGTGTGAAGTTGCCGGATAATTCGATTATTACTGTTATTATTACTATCATTTTATTCATACAGCTGCTGTAACACAAGTGCTTGAACATCATTTAATGCCTTTTGGTCACTATAGATGTAGTTTCCCATGAACAGGTTCTTTCCCTGTCTACGGAATCCTTTTCATGTTAATATCAAACACCAGCAATTACTCGTAGATTACTTTAAAACTAAAGTAATTGACGAAGACGTTACTTGGTAACAAAAACGCACTGCCTTTCTTCACTTACTTTCGCCTAGAAATGGCTATCGAGTACTGACAAACCCAAAGGCAAGAGATCTTACTGCCTTCCGATATACGTTGCTGTTAGTTCTTCCACATGATTTGGTCGACATGACCTGTTTCAAGTTGTGTATGACAGACAGTGTTTTAGAAAATCTATTGTTTCCCTTTGAAATAAACAGAAGTGTTTTCACTCTAAGCTGCCCAAGTACAAAATTTTCGCAATATTAGTTCAAACTTAATATTCGCTTCTATAATGTAGGAAAGTATTTCACAGTCGCAAAACTCGCATCCGAAACGTTGACCTTACACTTAGTCGCTGACCATAAATTCTAGCTCAGAGTGACACCAGTTTAAATAACCTAATGTAGTGAAGACTGTTTGCCGGTGCTCTTTCTCACCGGAAAATACGCAATTCACTCATTTGGCTCCATAAGTACACTGTAACAGTAATTTCTGTGTGAAATTTGTCAGTAAGCTTTTGCCTTCCAACCGGCAAAATACGGCAGAGTACGGCTGGTAAACAATTCACAAACCACGATTTAGTGCCAATAAGACGATTTCTTTAAACATTGTCGAAGCTGAGGGAATTTAGTTTCTGCTTAAATCGTCTTAAGCAGCAACAATCACAGATATCTCAAATAGGAAAAAGCTGAATATCCAGGTACGAAGGTTGTAAAACAAACTTCCCACAGTTTGTGTCAGGTTGATCTTTTCGGCTGATAACACTGCTTAAGTATTTTGTCTAAGAGGTATCACAAGTAGTATCCTTGTAGCTGTGGGAATCATTGTTTGAAAACGAGTTTAACACCAATGGGTACAGTGCTGCTAAATTTTCACAATTATTATCAACCTAAGTCTGAGTTCATCCACAAACTGAGGCATATTTATAATATTGGAGCTAGACTGTGTATCCTTGTCTTTCTTGAGTGGTCATTGGATGGCATTTACACACACGTATACAATACTATGCATACTTCGAACGCTATGGTTAACGTTGCTCTTATAAACTATTTTTTTTTTTTAATTCTTCTGGATCTTCAGCGTGCAATATATGTTGTAGATACAGTCTCAGACCAAAAAATTGACCGCCGAGTCGTTCACGTAAGGTGGACAATACAGTCATGCTCCTCTCAGAATTCTATGTCTGGCAATATGCCCGATCTAGCAACATGTAGACTGCGGCACTTCCCAGAGGAAGTCTTGACTCCAGTCTTAGTACATTACTCTTGACTACGACCGTAGTCTTGAGGTAAAACGCGAGACCAGCTAATATGATATTGTAGATTCGCTTGAATTACACTCATAGCTTCAGCACCGAGAGGAAAGGGGCGATAAATATTTTGTCGATATGTGCTTTCGGTCGCCAGATGTCATATTAGCTGGTCTCGCGTTTTACCTGAAGACTACGGTCGTGTTCCAGCAGCGGTTTGAATAAAATGATAGTAATAATAACAGTAATAATCGAATTATCCGGCAACTTCACACTTCCCAGTGGATTTTCTCGAACTAAGAAATTTGCTGAATTTGTGAAAAATCAAAATGGCTTCACATCCAGCCTATGATGCCTAGAAGAGTCTTTACATCCTGATGACATGAGAATAGCATAATCTCTGCGTCAGAAGCTTGCTTCTACTCGACCATTTAATAGACTCGCATTTTTTCCACCGTGACTAATTTTGTAAGCTAAGCACATCATCCGTTACAGCACACTCTTGGGGCTGGGTAATGTGGCCACAATGGTATGGTGGAACGAGCTATCACAGGTGCAATGCGTGGGTTCAGGCATTTACTTTTAAGAGGCACAAACAGATTTATTTTACCTCTGGTAACCTCAAGAGAAAGACGTTATAATCCAGAATCCGCATTAAACATCACGTTCCTTCATTACCAACTGGGCAGAGCCGGTTTACGTTGGGAAATGACACAGCGGAAGTCATGGTAAACAGAAATACAGTTGCCAGTAAGCTTACTTACATTAGAAAATTTTATTTTATTTGATGAACCGATAGCCATTTAAAGGGACAGGGCTCTTATTTTACTTGTACTTGATTGAACTAGAGACGTTTAAAAATTTGGTGCTGGACTGTGATTCGAATTCGTATCTCCTCTTTCGAGGATCTGAATCTCTCGGAACAGTATAGTTCAGTCATTTCGTTCCTTTTCCCAAGACTGCAATCTTCTGTAGGTCTCCTCCAAAGGTAAGTATGTGGGTCTGAAACCTGATCCAGTACAAAAATATTCATAATTTCATTTCTAGCTTTATCAAGTGCACACCCACCTGCTAGTGAAAATTAACGCGCAATTTCAATGTCTGTTCATGTGTTTCCAACAATGGCAACAGGTGTCGTTATTTCTGGTCAAACACGCACACATCTTACTGTTCATGAGTAAGCAACTGAAACTTAAGCTATATTCGTGGATGCACGGTAGGTGTGCAGTTCGATTGTCGCTTAGGCACAAAAGTTTGTATCCTTATTTTAGATTCAGACACCTAGCGGCTCGTAAGAAAAACCGATACGTAACATTTGATTTTTCTTAGTTAACAATCGGATTACGTGTTGGGTTCGTACCTCTGTCACAGAACTTCACATCATGCACTTCATCTTTAAATGCACGCACACTTTGTTACTTCAGAATGGAGGTATATCAGACATCTTTCGTGGTTCGATAACAGGGACGAAAGGGTCTTGATAGGAGTCACAGTTTATTACAAAAATTGTCGTCTTTTATTTTCAAGTTTAGATTTGGTTACTGGTATTGGCCAAAATTTCGGTAATTCATGACTCTTCATGGCTAATCATCAATATGATGTGATTAGATTAGATTAGATTACATTAGATTAACTCTTGTTCCATAGATCATGAATACGACATTTCGTAATGATATGGAACGTGTCATTTTAATGAAAGATTTCTTTAAATACCATGATTCAATTTCTTTACAACAATTTTTTACACTCTCTCTCATTGCTTTTTATTTCTCTCTCTCTCTCTCTCTCTCTCTCTCTCTCTCTCTCTCTCTCTCTCTCTCACACACACACACACACACACACACACACACACACACACACACACACATTCTTTTTTATTTTTATTTGTATGTTGTGCTCGACTATCGGCGAGGCACGAAAACGCCTGCGAATGACTTTCTTAGTTTTGAGTACACTTACGAAAGAAATATAAAAACAACAATGAGAGTTACTGATTTATGATGCTCAGTTTGCAGTCAGTTCTGAGTATTATTAGTAACTACGCTCCAGTCCCTAAACCTAGTTACAGAAAGTGAATCAGACGCATTACGTATTCCAGGCCGTAGCAGCCGTGACTTGGAGACACCAGCTATGGTCACTTCCCAGACCGCTGTAGGATCACATCGGTTCGTCTTCTTCCTGCTGGTACTGTAACTGAGATTTGGCAACAAGGCAACGTATGTTTGGCAACTCTGTGATCGACGAGTTACTTCCTGGTGTGCACGGAATTAAGCCTCAAAGTTCACTTGATTTTACCTGTCATTTCCATTGAATAATCCGAGTTATTATCGCTTGCAGGGTAACAAAAGATTGAAAATTTACGGTTTCCAGCCCAGGAAAGTCGTTGCAGGTGGAAACCGCAACTAATCTCGACATTCAAATAGCGGTTTACGAGTTCTAGTTACTATTGCCCTCGTAATAGGAAGCTAAGACCCATACCTCCTCGCCAGCTCTGTGGTAACATGCTGAGCTGTGAAAAAGCGTCTGTTACAGTTCGCAGTTCCAGTCTCACTGACTGTAACGTTTTTATCCCTTCTGTGAAAGAGCTACAAGCAGTCAGATCAAACATCAATAAGGAAATCGCAAGAAAATGCTTTCAGCTCATAGTGCAATGTTGAAAAACTTACAATGCTTACAATGTAGCACTGAATGTATTCGAACTCGCGACATCTTATCTATGCTACAAGCTCACACGTAGCTACAGCAGCTCCAGAGCTCGGTAACTATTCCTCCAGAACTTTTGGATTCCACAGCACTGTGAGATTATGCATATGGCCAGGTCTTGACTTCTGAGAGACAAACAGTTACAGCTTTTCTTTTGGACTGAACGACGTTTTCTAGTAACAGATAGCGCAATAGAATAGCTCAAGTGGAAAGGAACACTTCCTATTTAAACTTCTGCATCCTGCACTGTTGGCAGTTGTGTGTAGGTGGCAGTTACGTGATTTTATTTCTGTGATTACAAAATAGTCGAATGTATGCACTGGGTAGCCGAGGCAGCTAGTTCATGGTGATTCGGTCAACCAAGTAAATGAATTAACTGAACATGCTGCAAATTACTACAGGGAGCCTGTGTGTCAGAATTGTCATCCAGTGTGGCGCAACTGCGTTACGATAGAAAAATGACTCGCAGAGAAGAGGATTTCGTGGTCTGTTGGACGGATGGTAGGTTGTTATACCTATGGTCTGGGTTCGATTCCCACTTCCGTCAATGATTTTAGATAGGGAGAGACAGATTCCATTCTCTCCTGGCTACACCAAGTGAGGAGATATAATGGCTGCGTGGTCTGAAAATTCACATTAAAGATGATATTCCTTCTTTACCAAGTAGGCGGTAGGTTGAACCACAATAAAGTCTGGAGTGGCGACATGTAGAAACTCTATCACCAGTAACCTTTCTTATACTAGTTATTTATTTCAAGTGACGACACAAACGCTATGTATGGTCACAGGACACTTATTCCATCTTTTATTTGAGCTTCTGTATGTCGATAAAATTGGTTATAAACTGGGAATGCAACTCAGACCGCCCTTAACGCGGAATTTGATCCCTTCGTGGCAATACAGCTCGGCTACAATTTGTTGTTTGTTCAAAACTGCAGATTCCTCAACACCTTCACATATTACGCGTGAATGGGATTGAATCCTGGCCCGGCACTAAAGATTTAATTATGTATTATCAAGCTCTATCATGAGAACACCTATCTGCTGGTGGATAATAATTTTGATTTTTAATGTATTTTCATTCGTTGTCAACACTAACGATATCTGACGTTTTTAACTCCCAGTGAGACACAGAACTATTTGCGAGATGACTGCAAGTTCAAGATGCTATTCTGAGCAGCTGGTGGAGAAAAATTCGGTAGCTGACGTCTCTTTGTGTGTAGTCAACAACGATATGTGTGGGGCTCTATTCCCAGTGAGCGCTGAACTCTTCGTCATATTATTTCAGTTCGTCGTGTCATTTAATGTTCATACATATTCTCAACTAGCTGCTCGTGAATAACTTTAATTTTTAATGTCATTTTGTGTTAAATAGTTCAAATGGTTCAAATGGCTCTGAGCACTATGGGACTTAACTTCTAAGGTCATCAGTCCCCTAGAACTTAGAACTACTTAAACCTAACTAACCTAAGGACATCACTCACATCCATACCCGAGGCAGGATTCGAACCTGCGACCGTAGCGGTCACGCGGTTCCAGACTGAAGCGCCTAGAACCGCACGGCCACACCGGCCGGCCCCCACCATCTGGTATCAATGCATTACCCTATCATCCATTATATATAATCATTTTCATAGTACACTTGATATTACAGATGAGTAGGACACAAGACAGGACATAGATAATGTCCGTTTGACGTCAACAGTGTGTAACATTTTACTTTTTTTGAATAGGACAATGTTCCTCTCCAATAATTTTTAGATTAGTTACAATAAGCTTACGCTGCAAGAGAATTCGCTTGTATTTTTCAATATGTGGTCTGTTGTCGTTTGAAGGCCTTCCATAACATCGGCAACGTCGTGCAACTCCACCGAGGGCTGTCTGGAGTAGGGTGGAGATAGCAATGTGAAAGTTGCGAGCTGTCGAAGACGATCTTCATATTCCTAATGCGATTAGGACATCGTATACTCTTGACGACGTTTAGCACCTGTGCAGTCAGTCACCCAATTTCAGAATTCATTTTGAGTAATCCTGCTAAATTCCCTAAATATTGTCTTTTTATATTGATGAGTAATATGGATAGTCGTCACGTTCATGTGCCGTCTACAACGCAAATTTAATGTTACTATCCTAGGAACTAACCTGCAATACGTTTTGTATTTCATAATCGGAACTATCTGCATTAACCGTCATCAGAGCAATGTCAGGGAACAGAATGCAGCAGTGCCTTGCTACCTGCTTGAGGACCTGCTTGAGTCGTGTTCTAAGGAAAGGGTAGTTGCTGGTTCACATTATATTACACTAGCGAGAAGTACCGACTTTTCCTTTTCTCTGCAAACATCCAGAACTACATTCAGTAACTAAATGCTAAGAATATATTTGCATTGTGCCAACTCAAAGATCAATAGATATGGATATAGATATAGATACATATTTTTATATTTAAAGCCATTCTCGTTCTGCGTTGGAATAAACATCATTCATTATTTGCTTGTTCTTGTTACGATTGTTATTGTCATTCTCTCACTCGCAAGAGTTTTCGCATTCCTATTTGGTATCGATGCACATGAAGAGTGGCTATGAAAGAAGGGAATACTGAATGTTACGTCATGCAGAATACACTCATTTACTTCGGCTCCTCGTGATCTACGCTACAGGAGAAGTGAGATACATAAAGTTGACAGTGTGAGGACAGACCTGGTAGCACAACTGTGCAACTGCACAGTGTTACCAGATAAAATGGTGCTGCGGAATCGACAGTGTAGTACGGACTTTGCCACAGTAGCAGACAGCTGGTAATTTAGGACCATGACCGTGGATTACACTTTGGTCAGTGCTGGTTAGAGTGCTGCAACTGTAAATGGAAGGCTTTGTTTGATAGTCTTATGCTGATGCTGTCTGAATAAATTATGCCATTGGATACAAAGCGGTTTAGTTTTGAGACCTAACCCACGAGGGGGGAAGGCACAGTGGTCTGCTTCAGGAATTCCAAGCAATAAAACACAAAAAACAACCCAGGAAGGGAGACATGCATTTGGAATCTGTTCATCGTTACGTGGTCAAACAAGAGGGTAACATTACTGAAACAATGATCGGGCTACTTAGTATATAATAGAGCATACAGATTTCAAGGAGGAAACGTATGAAGACGCAGACTTCCTCGTTATCAATATGTGCGGCATATCTTTCGTGTTAACGAAAGTAAATTCCCGCTTTACCTCTTCTTACGTGTCAAATGAAATGAATGCCATGAGGAATAGAATATTTGTTGACTGCGTCTCTTCTTGCTTCCATCCTTACCAACATATTTCTTCATTCTCGTGGTAATCATGACATTCTATGTGTATGCTGCAAAAGATTGCAAGTGGACAAATTCGACATCGAGGTGCAAAGCGTTATATTCAATTCGAATAAGCTTCCGGTGTATTTTTACTTCGTTTGTATTTTTAGATGATTATGAACGTTACGGAAAATTATCTCACATGCTTTATGTTGAATGAGAAACATTGAATGATCCGTTTTGCTTTCCCTACGTTGAAATGATATAATGTCGGCGTCAACAGCCTTCTTCCACACCGGAAGCTGAAACTTGTATCATTCTGGATTAATGATAATTGAATGTCTCATATGTATACACAGCCCAGAAGGCGACGTCAGAAACCATCAGGGGAGAATGCCGCATAAAAACCAAACGTGCGCGCGCGTCTCCACTCTGAAGAACCGTATCGGAGAATCACGGCAAGCATTTCGCTGAAGAGCTGCCTCGTCAGAGAGCCTAGAAATGGCAGCGTCGTAGCAAGTATTTGTCAACACTCTGATAGTGCATTTACTCCCGGGTGTAGGTCGGCGTTACCTCGCTAAATTCACTTGACATTCGTTTTCCACATCAAAGACTCGTACGATATAATCCACTGCAAGATGACACAATTAGAAAGTATATTTAATTTCTGGACTCCAAGAATGGCGTTCTTCACATAAGTAACACCTGTTTGTGTGTGCATTCGGGAGGACGACGGTGCAATCCCGCGCCTGGCCATCCTGGTTTAGGTTTTCAATGATTTCCCTAAATCGCTTCAGGCAAATGCCGGGATGGTTCCTTAGGAAGGGCACGGCCGATTTCCTTCCCCATCCTTCCCTAATCTGAGCTTGTGCTCCGTCTCTAATGACATCGTTGTCGACGGGACGTTAAAACAGTAATCTCCACCTCCTCTGTTCGTGTGTTTAAGGTTGCGTTTTGAGGCTCAGGCAACA
Source organism: Schistocerca serialis cubense (assembly GCF_023864345.2). Taxonomy (NCBI): domain Eukaryota; kingdom Metazoa; phylum Arthropoda; class Insecta; order Orthoptera; family Acrididae; genus Schistocerca; species Schistocerca serialis. Next base: position 253,190,996 of record NC_064647.1, on the reverse strand, counting down.
TCGCAGTGGCTATATTCCGCCTCTGGCCGCCAGTGTGTCGTTAGCTCAGAGGTTCCCTTGTGCGTTGCAGTGCTTGTACTATAAGACATAGCAGTTCGAATCACGGTAGAAGCCGCTGAGTACAACCTTTTATTTTCCATTTTAATTAATGGAGTTGCAAACTGCTAGTAAAAATTTCTTATGCGAAATCTGAAGAATGCCTTTAAACATCAATCTTCGTCCGATTTCGACTTGGTAAATTAAGTTAATATCATGGATTTCTGCTTTGCGAATTCCAAGGTGCTTCACTGTAAAATAGACCCTGAAAAGATTCAAACCGACTGTCAACGATATAAATTTGAGCTTTGTTCGTCATATAGGTCTAACATGTCAGAAGGTTGTTTATGAAGTGCACATGTTCATTAATGTAGTTCCCTTCTTCTAAATTTTTGCAATAGCATTTAACTGTAGACGTTTTCTAACACCGGCGTTAGCAATTCCTTTCCGTTCTCTGAAACCTTCAAAACGACAAATTTTTCTGGTTTAAATCTGATGACCTTAACTATCACTCCCGATCAACAATAAATACTTCATGAACCCATACATGGAACTCCAAATGTGCAGTGTTCCTGCACTGCTACAGAGCATGCATTGCAAGGTATTCACACAGTTTATCGCATCGACTTACCATAAGGAATGAAACAAGAACTGTAATACACTTTACACCACAGACGCTCACTCTGGCTTGACGAAAACATCCAAACATTGACCAAAAGTTGCACAAATAATTGAGTTTGAAAGGAAAAGAAACGAGGTATGAAGCATTTATAAATTCATCGAATGTAGTGAGGTGGTTTAATTTCGTCCCAGTCTATAAAATTAATTTCGGGCCATACTCAGCTCTTGCCGATCAATGTAATATAATACCCGCCTACTAATCAGGGCGTCTGTCTCCGTTGCTTTTGAGCGTGAATGGAAATTGTAGAAATTTTCTGTGGAGCAACATTTAATAATAAAGCGTTTCAAATCATCAAAAGCGATGAGCGGTAGCAGGCGCTTTCGATAAAGAACAGAGGAGTGCAGCGCCGCTGCTGTCGCCACGGCCGCTGCCAGTAGCCAGCAAATGGATCCCGGAGCTTTGCCGCATACGGCATCCAGAGGAGGACAGTCTGCAGGAAATCTGCCGCAAAATAGTTGCTGGATAAAATTTTGATATCGGTGTGTCACAAAGCGAAATAGATTGAATCTGCGCTACCATTACATTCACGTCTTCAGCATTCAGACAGAAGAGGCTATAAAAATATTTTATGCCAGCTGCTCTCGATCCACTGACATTATGAACAGAAACAACGCACGCTACCGCTAGACCACAGGCGTAATCAGCCTAGAGTTTCTCTATCATGGGACAAGTTTTCCTCCAGGAAGTGCCGCAGTCTACAGTGTTGCCAGATTGTGCAGATAACCGGACTTAGAGAATTAGCGAGTTGGCCAGTTTTTTTGTCCCATGTCGCGATCGGCGCAGACTTAGCCTCTGAAGCGGCCGGCCGCCGGTCAAGTTTTATGTCAAAGAGTGCACATTACGGGGGTATGAGCCATGAGGTAAGTGATTGGAAACGGGTTGTGTAAGGATGGACGAATATATTGTGTAGGTTCAATGGACGGCAGAATACCACTGTGGGAGGGGTGGGAAGGATAGTGGGCAGGACATTTCTCATTTCAGGGCATGACGATAGATAATCAAAACCCTGGCAGAGAATGTAATTCAGTTGCTCCAGTCCTGGGTGGTACTGAGTTACGAGGCGAATGCTCCTTTGTGGCCGGACTGTGGGGCTTTCGAAGGTGGTGAGACACTGGAAAGATAGGGCACGGAAAATTTGTTTTTGTACAAGGATGGGAGGATAATTACGGTCAGCGAAGGCTTCAGCGAGACCCTCGGTATATTTTGAGAGGGATTGCTCGTCACTGCAAATGTGACAATCACGGGTGGCTAGGCTGTAAGGAAGGGGCTTCTTGGTATGGAATGGGTGGCAGCTGTCAAAGAGGAGATATTGCTGGTGGTTAGTAGGTTTGATACGGACGGAGGTACTGATGTAGCCATCTTTGAGTTGGAGGTCAACATCTGGGAAGGTGGCTTGTTGGGTTGAGTAGGACCAGGTGAAGCAAATGGGGTAGAAGTTGTTGAGGTTCTGAAGGAATGTGGATAGGGTGTCCTCACCTTCGATCCAGGTGGCAAAGATGTAATCAGTGAATCTGAACCAGTCCTCTAGATGGCCCATGAAAAGATTGGCATAGGATGGTGCCATTCGGGTGCCTATAGCCATACCCTGGATTTGTTTGTAGGTAATGCGTTCAAAGGAGAAGTAATTGTGGGTGAGGATATAGTTGGTTTGGAATCTGTCAGGCGTTGGGAAAGGTAGTGTTCAATAATGGTAAGGCCATGGGCATTAGGAATGTTAGTGCACAGGGAGGTGCATCAATAGTGACTAGTAGGGCACCTTATGGGAAAGGGACAGGAACTGTGGAGAGTCGGTTGAGGAAATGGTTGGTATCTTTTATATAGGAGGATAGGTTCCGGGTAATAGGTTGAAGGTGTTGGTCTACGAGAGCAGAGATTCTCTCAGTGGGAGCACAGTAACCGGCCACAATGGGGTGTCCTGGGTGGTTAGGTTTATGGACTTAGGAAGCATGTAAAAGGTAGGAGTGCAGAGAGGGGTAGGGGTGAGTAGAGAGATGGACACCAGGGAGAGGTTCTGGGATGGGCCTAAGGATTTGAGTTGTGACTGGAGATTCTTCTGGATTACTGGAATGGGGTTTGTAGGTAGAAGTATCTGCAGTCCTCCCGCCAGGTAATCCTTGCCGTTCAAAACAACAGTGGTGGAGCCTTTGTCCGCAGGCAGGATTGTAAGGTCAGAATCAGTTTCTAGATGGTGGATAGAAGTTCTTTCTGCAGATGTAAGGTTACTCTGCATGTTGAGGGATTTGGGAAGTGATGGTGAGGCAAGATTTGAGGTTAAGAAACTCTGGAAAGTTAACAGGGGGTGGTTTGGGGGCAGTGGGGGTGGATCACGGTTGTATGGAGGAGTGAACTGAGTTAGGCAAGGTTCAATATTGGTCTTTGCTTAAGTCTGATTGGCAGGGTTGGTGGCAAGAAAGTGTATCCACTCTAGGGACTGGGAGAAGGAGAGGTCTTTAACAAGTCCACAGGATTGAATTTGGGAGTGGGGCAGAAAGTGAGGCCTTTGGAAAGGACCGATATTTCTGTGGGGCTAAAGCTTTTGGGATAAGTGTTATGTATGAGGCGGAACTGTGGGCTTCGTGGAAAAAGGGTGACCTGCCGGAGACACGCAGTTTGACTCTTGGTCTGATAAAGAGATGTGGCCATTAATTGCACGCATTGGTCACGTAGGCTGTCGTGAGGATAAATGAACTATACTTGACGGGATGTATGGAACATCTTAGGTTATTAGAAAGTTAGTAGACAGGAATACAATTAAATACTTAGCTTTAACTCGGCATCAGTGGTGAATGTCGAACTTGACTTTGTACAATAGTATTTGCAAGTGCAGTTATAGAATGAACTGCGAATACTTCTTTACAATTCTGATTGCTTCACACATATAGATCAATTGTCAATGCCTAAACTGTACGTGGCACCTGGCTAGGCCGTAGCTACTGACTTAGCGGAAGGCTATGCTAACTAGCTTCTCTGCAAATGATTATCTCTGAAGCTATAACAAGCGAACCGTTCCTACTAAAGTCAGCTGTAGAACTGGCCAGTGCACTAGCTTGTCTCTTAAGACCAGCCGAGTGGAGGCGGCGCTCAGTTTGCTAGCGTCGACAGTGGCGACATGCGGTTCCAATGTGTACTGATGGACCACAGCCGATTTGAAGCCTACAACCTAGCAAGTGTGGTGCCTTGCGGTGACACCACATTCCTCACCCGCAAATCGGCAAACGGCCGTGCAATACGGCTTACGACTGCCTGGGAGAGGACCCCGTGCTGACGTATGCGAGGAGATGGGGAGTCGAAGTGCAGATGTGGACTCTGACCACAATCTATTGGTTATGAACTGTAGATTAAAACTGAAGAAACTGCAAAAAGGTGGTAATTTAAGGAGATGGGACCTGGATAAACTGAAAGAAACATAGGTTGTACAGCGTTTCAGGAAGAGCATAAGGGAACAATTGACAGGAATGGGGGAAAGAAATACAGTAGAAGAAGAATGGGTAGCTTTGAGAGATGAAGTAGTGAAGGCAGCAGAGGACCAAGTAGGTAAAAAGACGAGGGCTAGTAGAAATCCTTGGGTAACAGAAGAAATACTGAATTTAATTGATGAAAGGAGAAAATATAAAAATGCAGTAAATGAAGTAGGCAAAAAGGAATACAAACGTCTCAAAAACAAGATCGACAGGAAGTGCAAAATGGCTAAGCAGGGGTGGCTAGAGGACAAATATAAGGATGTAGAGGGTTATCTCACTAGGGGTAAGATAGATACTGCCCACAGGAAAATTAAAGAAACCAAAGAAACCTTTGGAGAAAGGAGAACCACTTGCACGAATATCAAGAGCTTTGATGGAAACCGAGTTCTAAGCAAAGAAGGGAAAGCAGAAAGGTGGAAGGAGTATATAGAGGGTCTATACAAGGGCGATGTACTTGAGAACAATATTATGGAAATGGAAGAGGATGTAGATGAAGATGAAATGGGAGATATGATACTGCGTGAAGAGTTTGACAGAGCACTGAAAGACCCGAGTCGAAACAAGGCCCCCGGAGTTGACAACATTCCATTAGAACTACTGACAGCCTTGGGAGAGCCAGTCCTGACAAAACTCTACCATCTGGTGAGCAAGATGTATGAGACAGGCGAAATACCCTCAGACTTCAAGAAGAATATAATAATTCCAATCCCAAAGAAAGCAGGTGTTGACAGATGTGAAAATTACCAAACTATCAGTTTAATAAGTCACAGCTGCAAAATACTAACACAAATTCTATACAGACGAATGGAAAAACTGGTAGAAGCCGACCTCGGGGAAGATCAGTTTGGACTCCGTAGAAATGTTGGAACACGTAAGGCAATACTGACCCTACAACTTATCTTACAAGAAAGATTAAGGAAAGGCAAACCTACGTTTCTAGCATTTGTAGACTTAGAGAAAGCTTTTGACAAAGTTGATTGGAATACTCTCTTTCAAATTATGGAGGTGGCAGGGGTAAAATACAGGGAGCGAAAGGCTATTTATAATTTGTACAGAAACCAGATGGCAGTTATAAGAGTTGAGGGGTGTGAAAGGGAAGCAGTGGTTGGGAAGGGAGTGAGACAGGGTTGTAGCCCATCCCCGATGCTATTCAATCTGTATATTGAGCAAGCAGTAAAGGAAACTAAAGAAATCTTCAGAGTAGGTATTAAAATCCATGGAGAAGAAATAAAAACTTTGAAGTTCGCCGATGACATTGTAATTCTGCCAGTTTCAGCAAAGGACTTGGAAGAGCAGTTGAACGGAATGTACAGTACCTTGAAAGGAGGTTATAAGATGTACATCAACGAAAGCAAAACGAGGATAATGGAATGTAGTCGAATTAAGTCGGGCGCTTCTGAGGGAATTAGATTAGGAAATGAGACACTTAAAGTAGTGAATGAGTTTTGCTATTTGGGGAGCAAAATAACTGATGATGGTCAAAGTAGAGAAGACATAGAATGTAGAGTGGCAATGGCAAGAAAAGCTTTTCTGAAGAAGAAAAATTTGTTAACATCGTGTATAGATTTAAATGTCAGGAAGTCGTTTCTGAAAGTATTTGTATGGAGTGTAGCCATGTATGGAAGTGAAACGTGGACGATAAATAGTTTAGACAAGAAGATAATAGGCGCTTTCGAAATGTGGTGCTACAGAAGAATGCTGAAGATTAGATGGGTAGATCACAAAACTAATGAGGAGGTATTGAATAGAATTGGGGAGAAGAGGAGCATGTGGCACAACTTGACTAGAAGAAGTGATCGGTTGGTAGGACATGTTCTGAGACATTGAGGGATTATCAATTTACAGCATGGAGGGTAAAAATCTTAGAGGGAGACCAAGAGATGAATACACTAAGCAGATTCAGAAGGATGTAGGCTGCAGTAGGTGCTGGGAGATGAAGAAGCTTGCACAGGATAGAGCAGTATGGAGAGGTGCATCAAACCAGTCTCAGGACTGAAGACCACAACAACAACAACAACAACAGCAACAACAACAACAGACAATCACATCTGGGCAGATGGCACATTTCCCAAATACTGGCGTGAAGCCACTGGCGTACCTATAACTAAGCCCGGAAATCACAAGCACCGTCCTTCTAGCAGCTGCCCCATTTCCCTCACCACGGATGTTTGCAAGGTAATGGAACGTATGGTTCATGCCGACCTTATTTGGTGGCTGGAGTCTTGCATTTTACTAACCACTTCACATTGTACATTTAGACCACACTGTTGTGCAGTTGATCATCTCATCACTTTGTTGAGCTATGCCGTGAACGGTTTTTTGTAGAAATGCCAGACTGTGGCCATGTTTTTTGATTTGGAGAAAGCCTATAACAGCTGCTGGAGGGTATCCTCCATAGTGTGTACACGTGTAGTTTTCTAGACCGCCTGCCCCATTTCCTTCAGGAATTTTTAAAAGACAAGAGTTTGCACGGTATGTGTGGGCTCTGCCTTATTGGTCACATTATCTAGGAAAATGGGGTGCCTCAGGGTTCCGTCCTGAGGATCATCCTCTTTGCTATCGGCATTAAGCTTATTATGGTTTGTCTCCAGCTGGGCATCTCCACCTCCCTTTTCTTTAATGGTTTTGCGATCTGTTGCAGTTCTCCAAGGACTTGTCTCCTGGAGTGGTATCTTCAGTGATATCTAGATCGTGTTTACTCGTGGGGCATCGGCAGCAGTCGTCACTTTACCACTGACAAAACTGTTTTTATGAATTTCTTGTGACTCAGTGGGTTTCTTCCACTGTCTTTACGCCCCAGGCACGTTTCTCTTCTGGTCACTGAAACTATGAAATTCTGGCAGCTCCCACTAGATAGGAAATTCTCACGGTTCCCACACGTGTCTTACCTGGGCACCCGCTGTACTCTGGCCCTCAATGTCCTGTTTCCTGGGGAGCAGATCGGACTGCCCTCCTCTGTTAGTAGCAATCCCTTCTCCAGTCAAAACTAGACGTGGGAGTTTTGTTGATGCATTTGCATGTCCGTCCATCTTATGATGTATAAATACAATGCCCAATCGTTGAATCCGTTTGACCACTGGTACTTTTTACACTAGCCGGGTCGATAGTCTGTGTGCAGAAGCTGCCGAACTACTGCTGTAGTATCAATGTAATATTCTCCTCGGCAGATATGCTTACCGTCTGTCTGGGGTGCCTAGCCACCAATCCTACGTCTCCTTCTTCGACGACTCCTTTGACTGCCAGTACGGGGCACATCTCTCTCTTCTGTTACCTCTTGGAGTTCGCTTTCTGCTATTGGTTTGGCAGCTTAACTTCACTCTACTTGCCACTTTCCCGACAGGTGCGAGCCCTTCTCCGCCTCGGCATTGAGTGGCAGCCCGCAGTTACCTCGGACTTTGATCGCTTCCTAAGGGCTCTACTCCAGATTCGATATACAGCTGTAAGTTTGTCGACCTTTGCACGGAACTTAGCAATAGTACCTACGTTTACACTGGTGGCTCTCGGACTGACTGTGGTGTCGGGTGTGCCTTCGCCATTGGCACAGATCATTTTTGGTATTGGCTTCTGGAACACTGCTCAGTATTTACAGCGGAGATCTTCGCCTTGTATCAGGCCACGCAGTACATCCGTCAACAAAGGCTTTTCAATTTTTTCGTCTGCTCCAATTCTCTCTGTGTCCTTCAGAGCCTCCGTATGCTGTATGCAGTCCATCCTTTAGTGCAATGGGTCCGAGAAAGCTTTTTCTTGCTCGCTCGTGAGGGGTCCACTGTGGTGTTTAAGTGGGTTCCCGGTCACGTCTGTCTGATGGGAAACAAGGTTGCTTACGCTGCTGCCAAAGGCCACAGTCCACCTACCTCAGCCCCACTAGTTTTTCTATTCCTTCCTACAATCTCCGTGTTGCCGCCTGTCAGCAGGTGGTGTCACTTTGGCATCACCGCTGGTCTTCCCTTTAGCGGAATTAAACCTCTCCCGGCTGCTTGGCTGACCTCCTCTCTACCTTCTCACTAGAGTGCATATTGCACGCTGTCATTTTAGCCATTGTCATTTTTTAATTGGTGATCACCCAGCACTTTGTGCTCATTGTCATCGGCCTTTGACAGTTTGCCGTTTCCTGAACAGATGCCCTTTTTTTAACCACTTCTGTTGTAATGTATGTTTGCTGTTGCAGTTATCCGCCATTTTAGCAAATGACGTGCATGCTGTCAACCGCGTTTTATTTTTTATCCGTTGTAGCAATATGGCGAATAACATTTAATCTTTAGTGTGGGTTCTCTGTTGTCTCTACAGCATATTTTGTGGATGTTACTTCAAGAGAAAGTACTTCTTCTTAGCTGTTTTTCCTTCCATCGATTGGACTTAACACGAAGTCACTTTTAACTTCTTTTTCCTATTAATGTTGTAAGATTCTGGCACTGGCAGTTAACCTTAATTGTTTTTGTGACCTGAAACAAAACAAAACACAACATATGTAATTCGTCTGTCATCCAGACAATAATTCTCTGTTGCATATAAATTACATATGATCAGACTGTGACAAAACAGATTTCCATAATTTAGACAGACACAGTAATAACTGCTTCAACATAAAAAACGCCGAACTGCCTTTATACATCTAGAATGGAAAAGCCAGAATGCAGATTAAGGAGAAAATTAATGAAAGGTCATCCATAAAATGTAAATAATTGATTGCTGTCTGTCACCAACACAACATTCCACATTTAAGAAAAAAAAAATCGTTAGTAATATTTCACCGTACAAATTGCTAGATTTATTAATAATGGAAACATCAGCATGTTGCAATAGTAAAAATTAAAGACAGGGCTGTCTACAAACCACGAATAATTCTTGTGCGTCCATCACCACAAGTGAAATATCATATTCTGATCTTAATTTACATAATAAACGTAGATATATGGCCAAAAAATGTTCGTGTAAAAATAATGCGAGTCATTCGTATTTTGTCATTTTCTGGGAAACTCGTTAGCTCCACTAATGCTTTTCTCCAACTGGCTGCCATCACTGAGACAATCACAGGCATTGCCAACTTTTACACTATACTGTAAATGAGGGCAGCACTTGGATGGCCTGTAGAAAGTTTAACCCACTCGTATTGTGTTCACATGTTTCTATTACCAAATTTTCACTCCATCTTATCACATCTTCACGAACAGGTATCCAAATGGTTTGCACAGTTCAGTATATTCTACAAATTATCTTGTCTTATTGTTAATAACTGCCTCATTTCATTCGAAATAGTGTTTCCGCTTAATTTTGCAAGTTGCCGAACTGTTGCGTAGTATAATTTGGTATCGCTCTCTGTTCTTAAATAAAATCTTACAGTCTATATTTTGTATTCACTTGACAGTTTTTTACTTTCTTTCTATCTTCACATCTGTTTTTAGTCTGCACATTACTGTTCTAAGATCGCCTGAATTATAAAGCTATCTCAGTGTGTCACATTCCCAGAATGCGAAATGGCGTAGTCCGGGCAGTGTGATGCGTTAGGCTAGCAGACTCACAGTTTTCAGAGCAGTGTGTCATCCTCTTCAAACCCCAGTGACGGTTTTTGCCTCAGATGGTGGGCAGACCACACTCTTGATGTTATACCCTGCTGCCCATTAAAATTGTGACATCAGATATGGTAGAAAATATAGAAATATTACTCAGGAAGAGTATACAACTAATTTGAAGGTAATTTGGGCACACAAATTGCAAAACTTAATGCACTAAACTTCCAGCTGTAGCAGTGACGACGGCTCAGACCTGCCCAGACACCGAATAGAACTGAACTCAGGTGACAGATACGTACACATCATTCGTCATTCTGTATCAGAGTTCGTCGACTGTAGTGGGTGTCTGCAGGTGACGTACCGGTCTCTCGGCGAACTGACGGTGGACGAATTCGACAAGTGAGAGGTGTGGAAAATGTGCCGACTGGGGCGACAGTAGAACACCCTCCGTATCGAAGGTGCTGCCCATTAAAATTTCCCCCAGGGGCTCAGCATTCATTTGCTGAGTACGGGCTTGGCGACCCCGGGGTCCTGAGCTGGGGACTGGTCAGCGCCGCCAGTCTCCTGTCACCGTAACCCCCGGACGTGCTTCAGTGACCACCATATGGTGCGGCGGTGGAATGTTATGTGCTGCGGGGAATGGTAATCTTGGCTTGACCGCCTGGATTGCGAGGAAGGTTGATCTCTATAAAAACCCCTCAATCTTACGGTGTGCTGTGCGCCTATAAGATGCATAAGATGCACAGCTGTTGGGGTGGAACAGTCGCAAACGGGCAACCTCTGGGGCACCTGCCGCACCCCAGTTGTATAAGGCTTACTTGGGCACGCGGGGCTCTGTCTGGGTGAACCTTTAGTTCCCTAGCTGCTCATGGGACCGCAATGGACCCTTCGACCTCTACGTTTCCCCCTACCTGCGGATTGGGTGGGCCACTGGTAGGAAAACACGCACCGTCGAAAAAGCAACTTCGTGCTGCGAGTCCTCCAGTGCCTGGTGTTACTAGATATTTATCAGACTGTCGTAACAGAGCGCATGCTGATAACCAGAATGTGTTTTTGATTGTCAAATGGAAGGAGGGTAGCTTTGAGAGGGTTTCTCCCTTTTCCATCCACAAGGGTCTTGAGGGAATTGCAGGAACACTGAAATCTGTGAAGCGACTGCGCAATGGGACTCTGTTAGTTGAGACTTCTAGTTCCTGTCAAGTCGCTTCTCTTCGGAAAGCGACCTATCTCAGAGAGTGCGCTATCGAGACCGAGCTCCACTCCACTTCGAACTATAGTAAGGGTGTCGTGACATGTAGGGACTTGGTGGATATCTCCGAAGACGAGTTGAAATCTGAGTGGGCTGACGAAGGTATTGTTGACGTGCAGCATATTATGAAACGAGTCGATGGGGACCTAGTCAAATCCGACTCGTTTATTCTCACGTTCAGTTGCCCGAGACCCCAGAGCATGTTAAAGCGGGTTTCTTACATTTGCCAGTACGGCCATATTTCCCCAACCCAATGCGCCGTTTTAAATGTCAGCGCTTTGGGCATACTACATTGGGGTGCAATGGGATAGCCACTTGTGGTAAATGTGGTCAGCCTGCCCACGAAGGAGCCGATTGTTCATCGCTTGTGAAGTGCGTGAATTGCTCTGGTAGTCACTCTTTTTGGAGCCGGGTCTGCCCCATCTGTCTCGAGGAATGGAAGATACGGGAGATCAAAACATCTAAGCGCATCCCCTGTGGTGAGGCCAAGAAGCTCTTTAAGGCCGTGCAGCCTCCCGTGTTTACAACATCTTTCGCTTCCGCTCTGCAGAAACCGGTACAGTTGGCCACTGTTGCTACACAAACGGAGGTTGCTAGTGTCAGCACTAATACCTGCGTTTGCCAGTGCACTCGTGCTGCTGCGGTTGTTTTGCAACCTGCAGCTCTCCCCACAACGTCGGACAAGGCCGTGGTTGCCAATATTAGGGTACTTCCTGCCCCTCCCCATATGACGCCTTCTGCCCAGGCGGGTAAAGCTCCGACTGTTGACAAGGTTCTGCATTCTAAGCCCCCCAAGACAAAGACGCCGAAGGTGAAGGTTTTGCCACCTGAGGAGACTAGTCGGGGTCAGTCAGATGACGAGGCCATCGTACTGTCTGACGTCTCCCTCGGGTCGCCATCGGAGCTGACGGACATTGATGTCGACCGGGGGCGATCTTCTCGCCCCAGGAATAAATCTCTGGCCAGTGCGGGCTCTTCTCCAAAGCACAGAGGCAGGGTGAAAGTTCAGCCACCCTGATCACTGGCTCCCATATTGCAGTGGAACCTGAATGGGTTCAGGACGCACGTGGCCGAATTACAACTCCTTGTGCGAGAGTGCCCCTTGTGCTTATGTCTCCAAGAGACACATTTTCGGGCCACTCGTGCTCCTTCTTTACGGAGCTATACTGTATATCGAAAAGATGATCTGATGGGGGAAAGGGCAAAGGGTGGTGTTGCGGTTTATGTCCGTGACACGCACCACTCGTCTGAGCTCTCTCTTGTTATGGACTTGCAAGCAGTTGCAGTTGACCTTCTTGTGGGGCAGAGGCTTACAATCTGTTCCGTTTACTTACCGCCTCAGGATGCAATAGACTCCGAGGCTCTCACAGACCTTATTAGCCAACTCCCCCACCCATTTCTCCTTCTGGGGGACTTCAGTGCTCATAATGTCTTATGGGGCTCTACGACTACTTGCCCCAGGGGTCGCGTTCTGGAAAGCCTCGTGATGTCCGAAGAACTGTGCATCCTCAACTCTGGTGCTCCCACTCATTTCTGTACTGCTTCTGAGTCGTCGTCAGCTATTGACCTTTCCTTTTGCTCTCCACCACTCGCGGATTCTGGTCTGTGGGAGGTTGTTGCTGACCTCCATTCTAGTGACCACTTCCCCCTTTGGATTTGCCTCCTGGATGAGGATGTGGCATTACCAGTGCCACTCAGGTGGCACCTTTGCAGAGCTGACTGGACACTTTTCAGCCATCTGGCTGTTTTGGAACACCGTGCCAGCGTCCACGAATGGGTCGACCACGTTACAGCTGTGATCTCCCGTGCTGCTGAATTGTCGATCCCACGGTCCTCAGGTCATCCCGAGAGGCGTCCCGTCCCTCGGTGGACCACCGAGTGCCGCTCAGCTGTCCGAGCCCGCCGTGCAGCTCTGCGCCGCTTCAAGTGCCGTCCCTCAGCTGACAATCTTGCGGCCTTTTGGGTGGCGAGGGCTGAGGTGCAGCGAGTGATTAAGGAGAGCAAACGATGGCCGTGGCAATCGTTCTCGAACTCCATCACCCGCTCCACTAGTTCTACGAAAGTATGGGAAGCCATCAGGAGGATTTCCGGGAAACGCAGCCAACTACCTGTCACGGTATTGCCGCATCAGGGATGTCTCCTCACGGCGCCGAGAGACATTGCCCAGACACTGGCCACGCATTTTGCGGAATCTACCACCACTATTGACTGTGATCGATATTTCTGCCGCTGCCACACTGCCATCGAGAGGGGTCACTTGGACTTGTTGTTGTTGTGGTCTTCAGTCCTGAGACTGGTTTGATGCAGCTCTCCATGCTACTCTATCCTGTGCAAGCTTTTTCATCTCCCAGTACCTACTGCAACCTACATCCTTCTGAATCTGCTTAGTGTATTCATCTCTTGGTCTCCCTCTACGATTTTTACCCTCCACGCTGCCCTCCAATACTAAATTGGTGATCCCTTGATGCCTCAGAACATGTCCTACCAACCGATCCCTTCTTCTGGTCAAGTTGTGACACAAACTTCTCTTCTCCCCAATCCTATTCAATACTTCCTCATTAGTTATGTGATCTACCCATCTAATCTTCAGCATTCTTCTGTAGCACCACATTTCGAAAGCTTCTATTCTCTTCTTGTCCAAACTATTTATCGTCCATATTTCACTTCCATACATGGCTACACTCCATACGAATACTTTCAGAAATGACTTCCTGACACTTAAATCAATACTGGATGTTAACAAATTTCTCTTCTTCAGAAACTTGGACTTATGGTCTCCAAATTCGGAACCCTACAACTGCCCCTTCACAATGTGGGAACTGGATTCGGCGCTGTCTGTGGCTCGTGGTACTGCACCCGATCGTGATCAAATCTGGTACAGCATGCTGCAGCACTTGTTGCTGCCATCCGAGGAAGTTCTCCTGAATTGTTTTAATATGATATGGTTAGAGGTCTGCGCGGATGCGGATATCCGCGGTATTTGTTACTTGACGGATAAAATCGCGACTGGCGCGGATATCCGCGGGTCATCTGCGGATAATGAACAAGGCATCTGCCCAGTATGTATGTTGCAATGTTAGTTGAAAACTTCAAGTCTGTCAACATTCTTGGAACCGTGCAGGGCCCAGGTAGAGCAGATGTCTGTTGTCCTTAGCCCCTGGCTACGACCGATGTAGCTGTACCCAAGAGACCTGCGCCTAATCCGTTCTACGACTGTGTCTTTTGTGTGGCCTGTGAAGTGCTCTCTGGGTGGCACACCTGTCCACTGTCTACCAGACAGGTGCCCGTTGCAATTTACCGCTGACTTCAGTTAGTGCTTTGTAGTGACCGAGTGACAATGTGCATCGTAGCAAATATCAGTGAGAGTTCTTTCTTCAAATGAACACCATATCGATGGATACAATTTCGTGTAAGGTGAAAAAAGGTGATTTTACATTAGTGAAGGAAAACAAATTGAAATCACCAATTTGGAAAAAATTCGCATACATATTTGATGGCAATGAAAAGATAAAAGATATAGTGGCTTGTTTTGCATGTAAAAAAGTATATTCCTACACTGGACACAAAAGTGGAACTTAAAATTTGGTACGACATTCGTGTGAGGCTCGACAAAGTAGCATGATTACTTATTTAAATACCAAGAGAGACGTGAAAGTTCCTGAAGTTCCGCCAAATTTGAAGACAGCCACGACAGAAAAACTCATCAATCTTGTCAGCAAAGACATTTTACCATTCGAAGTTGCGTGTGGATCTGGGTTTCTCGTGACGGCACAGTTTCTTATTGATGTGGGGGCCAAGTACGGTGCAGTGAGTGCTAAGGAACTGCTACCTCATCCAACCACTTCTAATTTCTATAACCACTGATTTTGTTGTCACTCTTCGGAAGATGAGTTATTTCTTCCAGACAATGTAAATTATTGCTGGCAGTTTATCTTTTTCACAGGTGCGCCAATGTTTTGCAGTGTGGGCCTAATACTGTAAATATTTTTACCTGGAAATGATGAGGACTGAACGCGTAAGCTATAATATAATCATCAGCTGACATGAATGGCTTCAAAATTTGCTACATCCAAGCAGTGAGTACAAAAAAACTGTCTGTAAATGATTGCAATGTGCTAGTAACAGTTTAAAACCATCGTCATTTGCAGCTGTCTTGGCACAAGAGCAGTGAAATATAGTTGTTTCTATACACGTATTTTCATCATTTAATACTATTACATTGAATTTTATTTTTTAGAATAGCGTTTCCAATCTCACGAGATCCGAGCCGCTACTGTGTGTGCTCCGGAGCACCAATGCTTTCCTGTTTGGAATGGTCTGCTTTAGAGTAGGTATAGAGCATTTCCGGTGATTTAAGAAGTCAAAAGTAGTTAAGTTGTCGCAGAAATGGCGCCCTAACAATAACTATGTGATTACATACCATAATTCTAAGTACTACTGTCTATTACTATTAATTACTCATTCAAAACTTAAATATATGTGGATGCGGATAAGAAACTTGCGGATATGCGGATTAATTGCAGCGGATTAGGACCTTGCGGATGCGGATTGCACTTTTCTTATCCGCGCAGACCTCTAGATATGGTTATCCGGCACGTTCCCTGATTCGTGGAGGGAGGCGATTTTGATTCCCCTCCTCAAACCGGGGAAGGACCGAACACATCCCAGTAGTTATCGGAGTATTGCTTTGACGAGTTGTGTCGGGAAGACGTTTGAACGCATGGTCAACCGTCGCCTGATTTGGCTGCTCCAGACGAGGCAGCTCCTTAACCACTCTCAGTGTGGCTTTCGGAGATGTCGTTCAACTATAGACATCTTGACCCTGCTTGAGGCGGCCATCCAGCAGGCCTTCCTACATAACCAGCATTGTCTAGGTGTATTCTTTGACATTAATAAGGCGTACGACAGTACTTGGCACCGCCTTATCCTCAATCGACTCCATCAGTGTGGCTTTAGTGGCCATCTCCCCATCTTCATTCTGTCCTTTCTTTCCCACCACCTCTTTCGATATCGGGTTGGTAATGTGCTGTGTGATTTGTACGTGCAGGAGAATGGTGTTCCTCAGGGAAGCATTTTAAGTGTCACCCTCTTTGCTGTCACCATTAACAGTATCACGTCCACTATCCGGAGTCCTGCCCAGTGCTCCTTGTTTGTGGACGATTTTGCTGTTTTCTGTTCTTCCTCTGGTCTTGTCACTGCTAGTCGGCGGTTGCAGCTTACAATAAAGCGATTAGAGGCATGGCCTGCGAAGACTGGTTTTACCTTTTCTGCAGACAAATGTGTGTGTGTTCATTTTAATCGTTCTCGACGTCTTTTTTCCTCCCCTGATTTGCGTCTGAGGCACACCATTCTTCCTTTTAGCGACACTGTGTGAGGTTCCTGGGCCTCACTTTTGATTCCAAGTTGTCGTGGTTGCCGCATCTTAAAGACCTCAAGGTGCGGGCCCTGAAGGCACTGAATATTTTGAAGTGTCTGAGCCATCGGTCCTGGGGAGCAGATTGGGCACGTCTGCTGCAGTTTTATAGGGCTTTCGTCCGGTCGCGTCTTGACTATGGATGCACCGTGTATGGGTCACCGAGGCCTTCGTATCTGAAGATTCTTGACGCAGTACACCATGAGGGTATCAGGCTGGCCACTGGTGCCTTCCGTACCAGTCCCATCCCCAGCGTGTGTGCTGAGGCAGGGGAACCACCGCTCGCCATCTGGCGGAAACTCCTCATGGTGCGACGCGTGTGTCAATTCCTTGCCTGTCTGCCTCCCCTGCATACCCTACCGTTGCCCGACCGCCTATGGAACATCTCTTTTCCAGTCATCCCAGGGCAACGAACCCATTTGGGATTCGTGCCAAATATTTGCTAGAGTCCCTTGGTGTGGAATGTGTGGCACCCCAACTCCAGGGTTTTACCCGCCTGCCTCCCTGGTTACTCCAGAGGCCCAGTGTCCTTTTAGACTTGTCAGAGCACCAGAGGAGCTGCACTCCTGCATTTGTTTTTACTTCCTTATTTTACGATATTTTAAACCAGCATCCCGACCATGTACCAGTATTTACGGATGGCTCTAAACAGGGGGACTGTGTTGGTTGTGCTGTTGTTTTCCCTGATCGAGTCGTCAAGTTACGGCTTCCTGCGGCGTTTACTATCTTTGATGCCAAATTGTTTGTGATCTTGCGGGCATTGGAGCAGATGAGATGTGTTCCCAGTCTTAAGTTTCTCATCTGTTCTGACTCCCTGAGTGCCCTTCACATCATGCAACACTTGTATCCAGTGGATACGGTTGTCCAGAACATCCATGATGCCCTACTCCACATGCAACGGCAGGGGAAGGAGGTTTCTTTCTGCTGGGTGCCAGGGCACGTGGGTATTAGGGGAAACGAACTGGCGGATGTGGCTGCCAAAGATGCATGTTCCCTCCCTCACGTTGTTGAATGTGCCGTCCCCCTCCATGCTGTTACCTCCCTTTTGCGTTTTCGTGTTTTGCGTCAATGGGAAGAGGAGTGGCTGGCAGTCGGTGAAAATAAGCTGTGTCTGGTCAAGGCCACCACGCGGCCTTGGCGTACGTCCTACCAGTCGTGCAGGCGGGATGAGGTTTTCCTCACTCGCCTCCGCATCGGGCACAGTCCCTTAACGCATGGTTTTTTACTCCGTCGGGAGGACCTCCCAATCTGCAGTGCTTGTGGCGTCCAGATTACTGTCCACCACATTTTACTTGACTGTCCTTTATTCTCTGACCAGAGGGCGGTGGTTTCCTTGCCACCGGATTTGTCCTCTATTTTGCAAGACGACGCAATTACTGTGGGTAAGGTCTTATGGTTTTGTGTCCTGTCCAGTTTGTTGCCTCGGATTTTAGGGAGAGGATTTTAATGCGCTGCTGGGTGACTGGCTCACCCAGGTTTTAGGTAAGAGGTCCGCCAGTCACGATTACCTACTTGTTTCACTTCAATTTCTGTTCTCTTTTCCTTGTGTTTCCTTTCCTTCACTTCGATTTCTGTTCTCTTTTCCTTGTGTTTCCTTTCCTTCACTTCGATTTCTGTTCTCTTTTTCTTGTATTTCCTTTCCTTTTTTTAGTGCGTTTCTTCTCCTCTTGTTTTGCCTCTGTATTTGAGGCTTTAGAACTGTGTCAGGTCTGTGTCTTTTAGCCGTTCTCCTTGTTCGCTGTCCGTCTTCGTCCCTTCACCGCATGTGTTCCTGTTTCTATGTGTTTGGGCGCTGATGACCATGCTGTTTAGCGCCCGAAAACCTCAAACCACACACACACACACACACACACACACACACACACACACACACACACAACACACACACACACACACATTAAAATTGTGACATCAGAAATGGTAGAAAATATAGAAATTGTACTTAGGAAGAGTATACAACTAAATCTGTAGGTAATTTGGGCACACACATTGCAAAACTTAATGCTGTAGCAGTGACAACAGCTCAGACCTGCCCAGACACCGAATAGAACTGAACTCGGGTGACAGATACGTGCATGTCATTCGTCATTCTGTATCGGAGTTCGTCGACTGTAATGGGTGTCTGCAGGTGACGTACCGGTCTCTCGGCGAACCGAGGGTGGATGAATTCGACGAGTGAGAGGTGTGGAAAATGTGCCGACTGGGGCGACAGTAGAACACCCTCCGTTTCGAGGGAGGTCGGGATGGCGTGGGTACCAGTATATTGTCGAAAGGTAGTGTCAGAAAAACCACAAAGTTACAGCACAGTCACATAATGAGTAGAAAATGTAATGCCAACCGTCTGACTTACCGATCGGAGGTGACTGTGTTGTTTACCCGAGGCCCCCCCGTCCTGTCCCGCAGGGCCTGTTCGATTACGACACCGGGAAACCTCACAGCCGAGCGGGTGGCGTATCTGTCATCTCGTTCTGTGGGGCTGTCAAATTCCTCCGTAGTGCAGAGTGCCGCCCTACAGAATCCGTCGATTCCATATTTGTGTGGCAGCTGTGGGGTCCCGACTGCACGAGTGGCAATATTGCAGGACACAAAATTGCAGTCTCCTGCTGCGGTTCTCCAGCTGATGTTCGAATGAGAGGCCCGGAATAGAAATCTGCTGTATAATCTTTTCTAATGTACAGAATGTAGGTAACATTCTTCTTACCTAGTTAGTGCTGTTGCACTGAGATTCAAATCGTATGCATATGTGAGCACATACTGCCCTTCCTACTGACTTCACATCTGTTTCACACTGCTGTCACACTGTTTCAGTTTTAGTGACCGGTAGGGTGTCTGCCTGTCGTTTGCCTCGACAGATGGTACCGGCTTGTGGTCTAGCCTCCATCTATCATTTCTGCTGTTGTATTCAACATTTCCTACTGGAGAAATGCCTTGTACTTTTTGTCCTACCTGTGTAATAAAATCTGAATTATCATGCCGAGAGATGTCTAACACTTTGTAGGTGTCCTCTGTGCCTCTGTCAGAATGTGGTGCAACTGTCTGTAGATGAGAATTATTGCAGAATATCTATTGTTTATTTTTAACAATGCCCTTAGTGTGTGAACAATATTAATAGTAGCCTCAGACTTTTTGCAGTTGAGGCAGTTATCTATAATGAAGTACTGTCTAAAAGAAGCTCCATAAATATTCAGACAGATCTTGATAAGATTTCAATGAAGTTTGAAGATTGACAACTTGCTTTAAGTGTACAAAAACATAAAATGGTGCACTTCACAAAATGAAAAAACCTAGTATCTTACAACTGTAATATCAATGTGTCGTTGTTGGAATCGGCCAACTCGTACAGATACTTGGGTGTAAAACTTTGTAGGGGTATGAAATTTAATGATCACATATGCTCATTTGTTGGTAAAGGGGGTGGTAGACTTAGGTTTATTTGTTGAATACTGGGGAAGAGCAGTCAGTCTACAAAGGAGATTTCTTACAAATCACTTGTGCGACCCATTCCTAGAATATTACGTGAGTGTATAGGATCCAATAGGACTAATGGGGGATTTCGGATGTATCCAGAGAAGGGCAGCACGAATTGTTGCAGCTTGTTTGATCTGTGGGAGAGTGTAACAGACTTGCTGAAGAAACTCAACAGACATGCTGAAACAATGGAAAGTCCAGTTTGGAATATCAACAATCTACTCACTGTAAAGATGACACTTTGAATTGCAAACAGGAATGACAAAGAGACTGTTAACACATTTAGCTTTTCATGAAAGCCTTCTTCAGAAAAGGAAACACCCACACATTCATAAAAGAAGCACAGATGACTTCCATTTCTGGTGGCTCAGTCTGGAAAGCCATTTGTGTGTGTGTGAGGTGTGCTTGCTTCTATGGATATGTGTGTTTGTGGGTGTGTGTGTGTTTGGAGGTGGGGGGCTGAGATTCGGTACCAAAATGTGTGTCTACGATTATGCGACAACCTCTTACGTATCGCTCACACAGGGATCGTGAGGACAAGAATAGATTAATTACAGCACACACAGAGACATTTAAACAACCAATCTTCCAACACTGCATATGTGAATGGAATGGGAAGTAACCCTTATAACTGGTACGACAGGACGTATCCTCTGCCGTGCACTTCTCAATGGTTTGCACAGTATATATGTAGGCGTAGATGTAGGTATTCTGTCGAAGAGTCATTCAAAATAGTAATACTGCTCCGTTTCTCTGTAATAGAATATGTCTCAATTTTAATTCTATATCAGTACATTGACACCCAGACCTAATAGTCCACAGTTTCTATTAGTGTTGTTATTATTTCTTTTTTCTTCAGCAGATACCCTACATTTGAGTGTAGAACAAATACTCTTAAAATTATTCCACCTGGATATAGTTTAACAATTAACATTTGGAACGTGTTTTATATGTCATCTCTCCTTTGCACTCTGCCTTTATTCTCAAGACTGTGACCTGCCTCGCAAATAACAGTAAAGGGCTGTTTTTATCTTATATTTTAAGTACAGTTCATTGGCAGAAAATGAACAGAAAGTTGATTTAGCTTTTTACGTTTACTCGTAAATGCTGCTCGTGCATTTACCAGATAGCAGTATTTCCACTCTGTCGATATATAAGAGTGCCGCGACGTATTTCTTCCTCGCGCCTGAGCCGGTTTCGTTAAAGCTTTACAGGTTTAAATATTCCGTTGCAGAATTATTTCTGTTACTTCGTACTATTTGCGATACGATAACGACGGGGTGCGCGGCAGTTTTTATTTGGATATTTTGCGCAGTTGTGGTAGTGATCTCTAGAATGTGCTTCAGCTCAGCTCGCCAGTCGTTGTAAACAGACATCCCTCTTCTGCCCGCAGATGGTGCCCAACAGCTGTGCGACACACGCCCTCCTGTCGGTGCTGCTCAATTGCCCCGACATCCACCTGGGCGCCACGCTGAGCCGTCTCAAGGCGCACACTTCAGGAATGTGCCCCGAGAACAAGGTGAGCCTTCCCGTGTTATTTCTCTGTCGGAGACCCGCACGGTGTGTGACTTTCCTCTTTACCTGTTGATGGTGCACTCAATTTCATGTATCTGTCTCATATCTCGATGTTCTGAAATAATGTGCTGGAAACATTTTATAAAGGGTAGTGTCAAATGATACTGACCACAAACAGATGAATTTTAAAGTGGCTTCTCCCAATTTATTACCTCTATGACATTGTGGATTGTTTCCATTTTTACAGATCACAGTTACACAGGAAATAGGTGCTCACCTCGGCCTTCGTCAATATGTTTGGAAGAGAAATAATCCAGCCGTAAATTAGGGAGACGACTTGTGTGTTTCCTATTGCACATGAAATTTTACGATGTGAAGGTTGTGTACTCTTTATTTATGTATTCGTTAAGTGTACACTCTCGAGGCACAAAGTTCTTGCGTATGTCGGTGTTACTCGCTAGTAACCCGGGTCTTCCACTGTAGCCTGCACATTTGTTACACAGTCATTTGCCGCTCGCAGACTTTCTCTTTAAGTGACACAGTTATTGCGTGTACAATTGCTGGTGGCAGATTGACAATTCTGGGGCAGGGGTGGGTATTTAAAGACAGTCGTAAGAATATGTTGTGATTACTTAAACTACTTAATAGTTTTAAAATCGGCACGGTTAAATGTTGATATTTTGTATGGGCTATGAGACATCACTGTTACCTGGTTTATGAAAAATGTATTAGGTTAGTAAATTATAAAATTATATGGAATATCATTATGCTTCAGTAGTCAGAATTATCCTACTTATGAGTGCAGCTATTAGTCTTGCTGTCTTGAAAATAATAAATTATTCAGAGTCAAATTAGTGCCTTAATTGATTTAATGATAGATGTCATCTGATTAAAAAAAAAAAAAACTATTTTGTGTAAGTTCAGAATCTTGGAAGCATTAAGGCAATATAGGCAGCCATAATTATGAGATTCCAAACTTTCTGTATCAGATATTTTGGAAGTTAGTTAGTTACAAGCAAATTAAAGTACATTTTTAGAAGGAGTGAAATGTCTACTTTTGGATGCACTGTAACAGCACTTCGTATTCGGTCTGTTACCTCAGAGTTTTCCCATGTTACTTACCATAGTCGGAACTTCAGTTACCCTTAACTTTTAATTAAGTCAGGTTGTAGTGAAACTAACTGTATCATTGGAATCGGTAAGATCACCAAAATTGATTAAATAATAAGTTCACATTGAATTCAATGTAAATAACATTCTGGAATACTCATGTGTTTTGTTGTACATTTGGTTTATGTCAGTATTAACTGTTGTAAAATTAAAAACAAAAAAAAAAAAAAAATTAGTTATTCATGAGAGTAGAAAACACATTGTTACGTGGAACATGTAAACATTATCCTTTCAAAACGTAACTGTCACAGTGCAGTATGTTTGGACAAACACACGACTTCCACACTGTCTGCGTTTGTACTCCACGATGGTGAAGGACACTTCTGGTGCCACCGTCATTTTCCTCGAGTGTGCAGGAAGGAAAACTGACGTTTCACCTCCGTAGGAGCTCTATATTCTCTGATTTCCTTGTAACGTTACACTTATGTGGGAGGAAGTAATATGTTATTTGATACTTGCCACATTGTTCACTCTCATACTTTAGATGTTAAAGTAGCCATTTAGGAACTACATCACACCCTTTTTAGATGTCCTTGCATAATAGTAGCTGCCAAGAGTCCCAAATGTACGAACTGTACTCGAGAATCGGTTGTACGATTTTGCAAGTCACCTCCTACTCGAGTACATTTCGATAGGATTCTTCTGATGGGTAAGGCATCCGATTTGCGTACACCTACAGCATCGTGAGAGTTAGAAGGCGATGGCGTGGCGTGTCCGGCACAGAGTGAGGCAGAGAATATTTTATAGGGTCAGAGGTTGGACATTTTCTGTCCCAGCACCTGGTGCTGGTAGGGGAGCTACCCCTGGCTGGCAGCCATTACCAATGACAACTCCATTTCGAGAAAGTTATGTACTCGGAAAACTGACCCCTTTGCTTTCCAACGTGATTGTCATCTAGGACAGCTCGTGTCCCCGTATTGGACACGACAATGGCTACGTAGCTTCACCCCTATACAGAGATACAAAAATTACACCGTATACTCGATGCGTGACCCTGAGTGCACACTACGGGGTCGTGCGGTAGGACAGTGCTGTCGATCGGTTCGACACGTGTCTGCCACCTGTGAGTAATGCACACCGTAAAACATCCCTCATTTGTACGTACACTCCACTCTCATCTGAAGCCGTCCGTCTACTTCACGTCCTTTCACACAGGTATTCCCAAGTATTTTACAGTTGATACTGTTCCCAATGACTAACTACCAGCAACATAATCAAACAGCAACACATTTCTCACCTATTTATGGTCGATACGATACATTTTATTTACGTTTGGGGCAACTGCCAGTCTCCAAATCGATCCTCAATCCTCTGCAGTTTTTCGTGCATTTCACTAGAGTCTTTTGACATTGCTACTTACTTACAGACAACCACCTCTGCAAACATTTTTATGGGGCCTCCTTCATTCTCCACTAGATATTTTTAGGTGTTTTAAACACTAGCGGTCTTATCGTATTTCCTTGGTGTACTCCACAATTGTATTTACCTCTGTCGATTTTATTCTGTTCAGATTGACATATCGAGTTCCACCTTCGAGGAAGTCCCAAATCTGGTTCGGTAAGCTCGTACTTTGCTCACTAAATGACAGTGCAGAACTGTACAGTACGGCTTCCCAATGTCTAGGAATGCAGCATCGAAATGGAGCTCTTTTTCTACAGATCTACCACGAGACTACTCCGCAGTGCTCGTAGGTGTGCTTCACAGAGGGTTTGCAGAACCACTTTCGGACTGTTCCTCAGCCGTATTACTAATAACAAGTGACAGAAATGAACACCTCTCTGTGCAACCAACGATTTCCGTTAGTCTATTTCGACACTGATTTATCCGTCGGTAGGTGGGAGTCGACAAAATACTTTCTCATTTGGTCGAGAAAGTTGATGTTTGAAATGCTGTAAAAAGATTTATGTGCAGCAAAACGTGCTTCCATTTTGACAACCTGCCAACCCATCTCACGTATGTTACCCGTGACACCGTGTCCCGTATTTCGCGATAATACAAAATGTGGTACCGTTCTTTGAACTTGGAGCAGACTGAATTTCACAGTTTCTCATTTTGCTGAATCTGTGTTGCTGTTTATAGACGAGATTTTATTTGTTCAAAAATGTTGTAATATAAGATCATAAAATGTGTCCCACAATTCTACAACAACTGGACGTCAACAGTATGCACCTGTAATTATATGCATTTGTCTTACAACCCTTCCGTAAGAGGGAACGAACTGCTCTTCGTTCCCGTCACTGCTCTGGCATACGGCATACTATTACTAGAACAAGAGCGAGCTATTCTGCGTAATCTGTGCAGAGCCTCACAGGTATTTTATTTGGTCTAGATGCCTTTCCAGTATTAAGTGGTCGTTGTCAAATTTGTGTTCTGCAATCACTTTTGTCAATATGTGACATTTTGGAGGTTCTGCAGTGATTAATTTGAGGAACTGTATTGTGGTCTTCTGTTGTCGAACAATCTCGAAAGACCAAATTGAGTGTTTACGCCTCCTCTGTATCGTTTTCTGTTTTGATCCTAGTACCATCACTGAACAACTGTACAGGTAATTTTGATCAATTTCCTGACATTAAGTAAAACTTAAATTTCTAAGATTTTTTTGTCAAATTGGCCACCAGATTTTTACTTTTTAATTTGTAGATCCCTTCTCAACTCTTCACCTTACTCTCATTTTAATGTCATTTAGCATCTGTTTGCCAACAAGTCTTCAGATTTGCATAAATCTGCAATGAAGCTCTGTTTACTTTTGTAGCAATTTTCTAAAGTAGCTGTTGCACAACAGTGGACTGTACCCATCCCCCACAACCTTTCTCAGCACATACAGGTCTGAAGCGTATTGCACAGTACTTTCAAATTTTACCCATTCTTCATTTTCAGGGTTGAATGTTTGATGCTAACTGATGTGCAAACTGCTATCTGTTTCCTCTCACACTTACCGAGCAGAAATATTTTACTGCATTTCTTACCGTTAATTTTAACACTTGTAGTTATTGATGCCATAACATTCTTATGGTCTCAAATTCCCATCTCTGTGATAACTAATTTGAAAATCTGAGGTCTGTCAATCTGAGGTCTGTCAACTACAAGTACATCCGAGACGTTGCCCGTACGAGTTAGTTCTCTAAGCAGTTGCTCAGAATAATTTTCATCCTGTCCGTGGCACTATTTTAATTACACGACTGTCCCACTCTATAGCTGCCAAGTTAAAATTTTCTTCTATTACTGTACATGATTAGGAAATGTACGGAAATGTACCCGTAATATTTTTCAAGTTTTCTCCAAAACATTTTGTTATTACAGCTCATGAGGCAGGCATGATGTAAAAGAATCCGATTACAGTGTGTGACCTATCTCTGATACTCCCCTTCACCTCACTGGATATTCTCGTGTTCTCTCCGGCAGTAAATGCGACGTTGCCATCAGGTGCCTAACATATGCTCACAATAAATATTCTGTATCGAAGTTAAGATTCCATCACTATTCTCTTCTTGCTTCATCCGGATTCCTGTTGCTAGCACTGTGTGGGCATTACAACCATTAATAACTGGGACACTACTGTGGGTGTCCCTACACATTGATACGGTACAGAAAGCTCTGGCACAATGCAAAGGTAACAACTCACCAAATAGTAGGCATGTCAGTCATCCACAGGTACATAAACAAAAGTAAAAATATTGCTAGCCTTTGGATGCATCCTTTTCTGATCTCTCTCTCTCTCTCTCTCTCTCTCTCTCTCTCTCTCTCTCTCTCTCTCTCTCACACACACACACACACACACACACACACACACACACACTTATCGAATGGCAAGGGAGACGGCACGCTGCCGGATGGGGTGATGCTGGCAGTGGTTCTTGTTTGACCACACTTGCTGCTCTTAATATTTTCTCCTTGCATTGGGTCCCCACCTCGTAGTTGTGTTGGCCTCCGTGGACGAAAACACCTGGGACAATGCACAAAAGAAGTGACGAAACAAGAGATTAGAGAGTAAGGCTGTTACAAACTGCAACACAATTTATTGTGAATGTTGTCGATATATAGTCTTGCAAGTTTCGCAGGAACTTCTGTGAAGTTTGAAAGGTAGGAGACGAGGTACTGGTGGAAGTGAAGCTGTCAGGAGGGATCGTGAGCTGTGCTCGGGTGGCTGAGTCGGTAGAGCACTTGCCCACGAAAGGCAAAGGTCCCGGGTTCGAGTCTCGGTCTGTCACACAGTTTTAGTCTGCCACCATGTTTCATATCGGTGCACACTAGGCTGCAGAGTGAAAATCTCATTCTGACAGTCTGTTGCGAATAAAACAGGAATAGTTACCATATTTACCCAAATGTAAGACGATGCCGAATATAGTATGACCCCCTTCTTCCTTGAGAAAATAATTATTTTTCACAAATTTTGACAAATCAAAATTACAAACTGTTTTATTGGCATAAAGTGTAAAAGTTAACATTATACCTATACTAAACTTATGGCATTTATTTATTGTCTGCATTTTGATAATACTAGGAGAAATAAAATAAATAAAAGGATATGATTTACATTAATTTTTGGATCATTTTCTTTTTTGTCTTTGCTTACTAACCCTGTAGTCTTTTGTATCCATATTTTTAATAATAATAATAATCTCACCATTCAGATTGCATAGATATGAAATTAATAGCTTCATTGACACAAATATTTGGCTATTTCTTCTGAATATATTACTATTTCTGAGGTTGTCGTTATGGTGGGAACTGAGAACACAGCCCTTTTTTACGAAATATATATTGGATTTCGCTTCCGTACTGACGTGATAGTGTTACAGGTCTCTCTTTTTCAAACTTATCACCTGCTCGCCACTATCTCACTGGCCTTGTAGAAACAGCTGACACGCCCCCTTTCGTTCCTGTCATATGTCACGAGTGTCGACAACATAGCAGCGAGAAACACGTTAGTATGCCACTGGCCGCTATCTAGACTTTTATCGTCTCCTGCAGAAGCGAATACTATTGCTGAGTATTTGCCCAATTTTAGTCACTTCAATTCCGACTACAAATGGATTTGGGCAAACTGCAATTTAAAAGTGGTACATGTACATAATAAGTCAAAGTACACATTATAGATTGACACGATTGGCAGCGTGACAAAATTTGAAGCTCACTCCCTTGTCCCCTCCTTGCAGTTGTGTCCAATCTCTCAGCCAGGCTGGTGTCACTGTGCCCCCCCCCCCCCTTCCCACCTTTTTGTACTGCTGAGCTTGAGCAACTGTGAAAAACAGACTGCAATGTCTTCTAATATGTAGGCCATATGTAATAAAAACAAATACCCAAATAGAAGATCGCAATTGTAATTTGGCTCCATTCTAGAACTGTTGCTGTCCTGCTATCTAGTGACATCTGTAGCTTCTATTTCCAGGACGGGTCTTGCCACTGTAATTTATTCTTGCTATGATAGTTGCAGTCAGTTTAACATGATTGATTTCCTTTGTTAGACATTTCATTCTGGATTAATTTTTCTTCTTATTTCAGACGAATGTCACCATCACGTTCTAAAGCCACTTAAAAGCCGGAAATGTTTTTACCCCGTATTCTAATACAGTGACCTATTTTCTCATTTGCAATCCACTTAGTAAATTGTTACAGTATCTCATAAACAAACAAAATATTGGTGTGCATTCTGAATCAACTAATTTAATTGGATAGATAAAAAATCTACTCTACAAGGAGCGGCAGAAAACACACGCACAAAAGATAGTTATAATTAGACGAGCTTTCGGTGCGAGTGGCTCCTTCGTGCAGAAGGGTTGAAGAGGAAGGAAGAGGGGACAAGGAAAAGGACTGGAGAGATATAGGAAAAGGGGTAGATTTTGGGAAAGTCGCCCACGACTGTGGGTCAGGGGAGACTTACTGGACGGGATGAGAAGGAAAGACTGATTGTTGGGGACTGCGTCGGACAAGATTTGAAAACCTGATAGCTTAATGATGGAAGACAGGGTAATATGCGAGACAGTGATTACTGCTTAAACATCGAGCATGAATTAATAAGAGTGAAAAGCTAAGTGTGCTGTATGTAACAGAGGTGGGAGGGGTGTGTGAAAATAAGACAATTAAAGATGTGTAAAACTAAAATGGAGTGAAGAAAAGAGTACTTACAACAAAGAAATGCTGAGATGGATGAGGTTAACATAAATGAAGGCCAGGTGGGTGGTGAGAACCGAGGACATGTTTTTGTACAAGTTCTGAGAAACTGGTGTCTGAGGAAAGAATGCAGATGGCACGTGTGGTGAAACAGGCACTGAGGTCACAACTGCATGCTATGCAACAGGATATTGCATGTTGACCCTCTGCCTATCCCCATTCATCCGATCTGGTAAACTGATGGTTGTCATGCTCTGTAGGAATCAGCATGGGTTTCGAAAAAGACGGTCGTGTGAAACCCAGCTCGCGCTATTCGTCCACGAGACTCAGAGGGCCATAGACACGGGTTCACAGGTAGATGCCGTGTTTCTTGACTTCTGCAAGGCATTCGATACAGTTCCCCACAGTTGTTTAATGAACAAAGTAAGAGCATATGGACTATCACACAAATTGTGTGATTGTATTGAAGAGTTCCTAGATAACAGAACGCAGCATGTCATTCTCAATAGAGAGAAGTCTTCCGAAGTAAGAGTGATTTCAGGTGGGCCACAGGGGAGTGTCGTAGGATCGTTGCTATTCACAATATACACAAATGACCTTGTGGATGACATCGGAAGTTCACTGAGTCTTTTTGCGGATGATGCTGTGGTATATCGAGAGGTTGTAACAATGGAAACTTGTACTGAAATACAGGAGGATCTGCAGCGAATTGACGCATGGTGCAGGAAATGGCAATTGAATCTCAATGTAGACAAGTGTAATGTGCTGCGAATACATAGAAAGATAGATCCCTTATCATTTAGCTACAAAATAGCAGGTCAGCAACTGGAAGCAGTTAATTCCATAAATTATCTGGGAGTACGCATTAGGAGTGATTAAAAATGGTATGATCATATAAAGTTGATCGGCGGTAAAGCAGATGCCAGACTGAGATTCATTGGAAGAATCCTAAGAAAATGCAATCTGAAAACAAAGGAAGTAGATTAGAGTACGCTTGTTCGCCCACTGCTCGAATACTGCTCAGCAGTGTGGGATCTGTACCAGATAGGGTTGATAGAAGAGATAGAGAAGATCCAACGGAGAGCATTGCGCTTCGTTACAGGATCATTTGGTAATCGCGAAAGCATTACGGAGATGATAGATAAACTCCAGTGGAAGACTCTGCAGGAGAGACGCTCAGTAGCTCGGTACGGGCTTTTGTTGAAATTTCGAGAACATACCTTCACCGAAGAGTCAAGCAGTATACTGCTCCCTCCTACTTATATCTCACGAAGAGACCATGAGGATAAAATCAGAGAGATTAGAGCCCACACAGAAGCATACCGACAATCCTTCTTTCCACAAACAATACAAGACTGGAATAGAAGGGAGAACCGGTAGAGATACTCAAGGTACCCTCCGCCACACACCGTCGGGTGGCTTGCGGAGTATGGATGTAGATGTAGATGTAGATGCTGGTGTAAATGGCCATCAGTGTTTATGTAACAACTGGTATATAATGTGCCGTTTCACAGGTGGCACTCCCTTTGATAGTATAAGGGGCATTCAAATAAAAATGAGCCAGAGTCTGGAACGTGCAAATCGGTGACAGGAGGGTAACAATGTGGTGTGGTTCCAACCACAGTGTGGAAGTTCACAGCCCATTGCTATAGGGCAGAAGTGCGTGTCACGTGACTGTACAGAGCTAGCAGCAGCAGCAGCAGCATGCATCAATCGTCCGACGCTGCCAGTTGCACGGAGGTGTCAAATGAAAAGCAAAGAGGTGTTATTCTTTTTCTGTCAGTGGAAGGAGTAGGAGGAACGGACATTCGTCGATGAATGTCATGAGTGTACGGCGAACACTGCACGTCCCTTGCGAGGGTCAAAGTTCTCACGAGTGCTTCGGGGAAGGACGGGTGTCGTTAGCCGACGGTGCACGGTGTGGAGCACCACACTACATTACTGATGACGTCGGCCAGCTGGTGGATGCACTCGTTACCCGGGACCACTGAGTGACAGTGAAAGTCACAGCCGCCGTGGTCAGATTGAGCGTCGGAAGTGTCCATACTGTTGTGAAGAATGACTGCACGTGCACAAAGTGTGTGCCCGGTGGGTGCCCCACAGTCTTCAACCACACCAGGAAGCATGTCGAATGGCTCACTGTCTTGCTCATCTGCAGCGCTTTGCTCGGGAAGGGAATGCGTTCCTGGCCCTAGTGATGGCTGGAGAAGAGTCACCGTGTCATCACTTCGAACCAGAATCGAAACGACGAAGTCTCCAGTGGAAACGTCCAGTGTCACCACCACCAAAAAAAGCCGAGGCCATCCACATCAGTGTAGTTAAGGTTATGCTGATGTTCTTCTTTTACCAATATGGCCCTCTTCTGATTCACTTCCTGCAGCCCGGGACAACAGAGAATGCCCAGCGTTACTCGTGATCCTTGACCACCCTTCGCCAAGCGATCAAAACGATCGGGCCATCTCATCCGTGGGGTCATTCTGCTCTTCGACAATGCCTAGCCTCGTGCAGCCAACGTAGTCGTGGCACTCTTGCAGAAATTCAAATGGGAGGTTCTCGCCCACCCTCCGTACAATCCGGACCTCTCTCCACGTGGTTACGCCATTCTTGGTCTCCTTAAAACCTTAGAAAGGCTCTGAGATGCAAACAATTCACCTCGGATGACGACGTCCAGCTGTACGTGCGGAACTGGTTAACATCGCAGGCCCGGGAATTATACGAGACAGCCATTCACAGCCTTGTGTCACAGTCGGACAAGTGTCTCGACAGCTGGGGTCAATACTTGTAACATACAGGTACTGGTTTCTGTAATTATGCCTCTGGCTTGTTTCTTTTTGAATGCCTCTTATATATATTTTGCCAGTTACAGGACTGGTAGGAGGGTGCATAGGGAAAGTCTTGTTGTGGGGATAGTCAAGGGGGTAGGAGCCATAGAGTAGAGAGACAGGTGCAGAAAGAGCATAGTGTCTGACAAGGATACTACAGAGATTGAGAGGGCTTGAAAAGCTATTCTAAGTGTGGTGAGCAAAATCTCAGACAGAACGGATTTCATTTCAGGGCATGATTTTAGGAAGTCATGCCCTTGTTGAAATAGGTGATTAATACATTACAGACCACTATAATAGTCAGTGACCAGCAGTGAGCTCTGATTATACAGGATGTTACAAAAAGGTACGGCCAAACTTTCAGGAAACATTCCTCATACACAAATAAAGAAAAGATGTTATGTGGACATGCATCTCGAAGTGCTTAATTTCCATGTTAGAGCTCATTTTAGTTTCGTCTGTATGTACTGTATTTCCTTGATTCACCGCCAGTTGGCCCAATTGAAGGAAGGTAGTGTTGACTTCGGTGCTTGTGTTGACATGCGACTTATTGCTCTACAGTACTAGCATCAAGCACATCAGTACGTAGCATCAACAGGTTAGTGTTCATCACGAACGTGGTTTTGCAGTCAGTGCAATGTTTACAAATGCGGAGTTGGCAGATGCCCATTTGATGTACGGATTAGCACGGGGCAATAGCCGTGGCGCGGTACGTTTGTATCGAGACAGATTTCCAGAACGAAGGTGCACCGACACGAAGACGTTCGAAGCAATTGATCAGCGTCTTAGGGAGCACGGAACATTCCAGCCTATGACTCGCGACTGGGGAAGACCTAGAACGACGAGGACACCTGCAATGGACGAGGCAATTCTTCGTGCAGTTGACAATAACCCTCATGTCAGCGTCAGAGAAGTTGCTGCTGTACAGGGTAACGTTGACCACGTCACTGTATGGAGAGCGCTATGGGAGAACCAGTTGTTTCCATACCATGTACAGCGTGTGCACTATCAGCAGCTGATTGGTCTCCACGGGTACACTTCTGCGAATGGTTCATCCAACAGTGTGTCAATCCTCATTTCAGTGCAAATGTTCTCTTTACAGATGAAGCTTCATTCCAACGTGATCAAATTGTAAATTTTCACAATCAACATGTGTGGGCTGATGAGAATCCGCACGCAGTTGTGCAATCACGTCATCAACACAGATTTTCTGTGAACGTTTGGGCAGGCATTGTTGGTGATGTCTTGATTGGGCCCCATGTTCTTCCACCTACTCTCAATGGAGCATGTTATCACAATTTCATACGGGATACTCTACCTGTGCTGCTAGAACATGTGCCTTTACAAGTACGACACAACATGTGGTTCATGCACGATGGAGCTCCTGCACATTTCAGTCGAAGTGTTCGTATGCTTCTCAACAACAGATTCGGTGACCGATGGATTGGTAGAGGCGGACCAATTCCATGGCCTCCATGCTCTCCTGACCTCAACCCTCTTGACTTTCATTTTTGGGGGCATTTGAAAGCTCTTGTCTACGCAACTCCGGTACCAAATGTAGAGACTCTTCGTGCTCGTATTGTGGACGGCTGTGATACAATACACCATTCTCCAGGGCTGCATCAGCGCATCAGGGATTCCATGCGATGGAGGGTGGATGCATGTATCCTCACTAACGGAGAATATTTTGAACATTTCCTGTAACAAAGTGTTTGAAGTCCTGCTGGTACGTTCTGTTGCTGTGTGATTCTTCTTCTTGTTCTTCTCCTTTTTTTTTTTTTTTTTTTTTTTTTTTTTTTTTTTTTTTTTTTTTTTTTTTTTTTTTTTGTGGGATCGGCAGTACCAGCATTGGATGTGATGGCCCAGGAAACCTGCTTCTAACTTGGCTAGTGGGGTAATTATGGCCAATGAAGGCTGAGGTGAGAATGGTGGTCTATTGCTGTGAAGACTCTGCATCCAAACAAATACGTTTGGCTCAGATGCCAGGGCTGTATGGGAGGGAACATTTGGCATGGAACGGATGGCAACTGAAAAAAAATGTAAATACTGTTCTTTGTTAGTAGGTTTAATGTGGACATAAGTGGGTAGCTGGCCTTTGGTGCGGACGAGATCAACATCCTTCTACAAAATCGTGCCGTTATCTGCCCCTTGTGTTTCCTTGGATGGTATCATCCGCCAAGCCAACTTCAGACTGCAACAACACGCCAGACCTCTCCCCATAAAGCTATCCCACCTTCTCCTAAACTACCTCAACAGCCTTATTTCATTTCTTGCCATCTGCAGTTCCCCAAACAGCCACACCATCAACCACCACTCCTCTCTTACAAACCGAGCTTGGTCAACCTCCTTACCGAGCGAGGTGGCGCAGTGGTCAGCACACTGGACTCGCATTCGGGAGGACGACGGTTCAATCCCATCTCCAGCCATCCCGATGTAGGTTTTCCGTGATTTCCCTACATCGTTTCAGGCAAATGCCGGGATGGTTCCTTTGAAAGGGCATGGCCGATTTCCTTCCCAATCCTTCCCTAACCAGAGCTTGCGCTCGTTCTCGACGGGACGTTAAACACTAACCACCACCACCACCAACCTCCTTAACATCCAACAGCCTTCACCACTGCCTCCTAGACCCAGAATAACCCATAATCACAAGAAAAAGCTACAACAGTACAGTGTTCTCAGCCTCTCATCTAAAGCTCTCTCCTCTCCGGAATTATCTGTATTATCTAAGGGTCTCACTTTAAACCTTAAACCTGCATTTGATCATGCTGCTTTGCTGAAGGACATATTTTCCTTCACACATAATGTCAACTGGAAGTATCACTTTGTAACCCAATCCCAAAACATTTCCAACAGCAAACCTGATATTGAACCTGCCTTAAAGAGTTCAGCAGGGATCCCAACTTGATCCACAACCACTACCTCAAAATCATCCGTTGCAAACCTTCCAAGAATTTCTCAGATCCAGCATTGCTTCATAATCCTTCTACGTCTACATCTACATCTACATTTATACTCCGCAAGCCACCCAACGGTGTGTGGCGGAGGACACTTTACGTGCCACTGTCATTACCTCCCTTTTCTGTTCCAGTCGCGTATGGTTCGCGGGAAGAACGACTGTCTGGAAGCCTCCATGCACACTCGAATCTGTCTAATTTTACATTCGTGATCTCCTCGGGAGGTATAAGTAGGGGGAAGCAATATATTCGATACCTCATCCAGAAATGCACCCTCTCGAAACCTGGCAAGCAAGCTACACTGCGATGCAGAGCGCCTCTCTTGCAGAGTCTGCCACTTGAGTTTGCTAAACATCTCCGTAATGCTATCACGGTTACCAAATAACCCTGTGACGAAATGCGCCGCTCTTCTTTGGATCTTCTCTATCTTCTCTGTCAACCCGATCTGGTACGGATCCCACACTGATGAGGAATACTCAAGTATAGGTCCAACGAGTGTTTTGTAAGCCACCTCCTTTGTTGATGGACTGCATTTTCTAAGGACTCTCCCAATGAATCTCAACCTGGTACCCACCTTACCAACAATTAATTTTATATGATCATTCCACTTCAAATCGTTCTGCACGCATACTCCCAGATATTTTACAGAAGTAACTGCTACCAGTGTTTGTTCCGCTATCATATAATCATACAATAAAGGATCCTTCTTTCTATGTATTCGCAATACATTACATTTGTCTATGTTAAGGGTCAGTTGCCACTCCCTGCACCAAGTGCCTATCCGCTGCAGATCTTCCTGCATTTCGTTGCAATTTTCTAATGCTGCAACTTCTCTGTATACTACAGCATCATCCGCAAAAAGCCGTATGGAGCTTCCGACACTATCCTTCCTCATGTCCCTATGACATAACCCTAATTTGTCCTCTGCAGAACTCGAGGGTCTATGTTACGTGAAACCTGATGACACTATCATTATCCCCTCAGCAGACAAAGGATCTATCACTGTGGTACTTGACTGGAAGGAGTATGTTAGTAAAGGTCTATGCCAGCTATCCGACACCTCTACATACAGTGTTTGCCATCAAGATCCCATCCCTGTGATTCAAACTGACCTACAGTCCCTCCATAAACCCTCAAGCCCCTCACAAGGACTAACACCTCAATCCACAGAACTTCTCACTCCAGCCAAACCATGCACCCCCACCTTTTACCTTCTTTCTAAGATCCACAAACCCAATCATCCTGGCCATTGTGAGGTAACAGGTGAGTTGTGGCGCCCTGAAAATATTCTAAGTTCGGATTTGGCGTGGCTCCGTGGGCAAGCCGGGGCTCATCATCGACTGCGTGGTGCCGTACGTTAGCTGGAGCAAGAGACGTAGCCCCAGCGCATGGTCCAGGTCGACCACATGGCTGGGAATTCCGTGTTAATGCTGTGTTGCACAATGGGCTTTGTGTCGAAGAAGGAGATTTGTATGCCGCGGAGTGCCAAAGATGGCAGACATTAGACAGCTCATGTAGAAATTAATAGTAGCCAGATGAATCATGGTACCTCTTAAAGAAACATGTACATTACCATTATTTGCACGATGATTCTGATGGTGTAATCAGATTTTCAATATCTTTATTAGTTTAAAGTTTAGTATCTGATGATAAATTATACAAGTAACACCCAGCAACAAATTTCCAAAATCTAAAGAGTTCATCCGATTTTGTCGATTGACGTGTCTTTAGAAGGCTATTAGTGTATAAATTACAGGCAAGTAACTTGAATAGTACATGATTTATTGGATGTCAAAGTGGCCGATTACTATTGATCGCGTCAGGCCATAAGTGCTCCACAGTTACATGAAAAAACGGTAGCTCCATGCATATAAATATATTTATTCATCTATGTCTTTGTTTATATCCAATATATACTATTCATGAAGAAATTTACTGTGTTTTAGAAAGCACAGAGTCATTAGGCTACTGGCATACTTCTGTTCATTATTGTGATATATGTTTAGTTGATTTGTTTATGTATTAAATAATGTGTGTTAGAGCATGTTTATGGTCCAGCCATAGGACTATTTATTTAATTTCAAGTTATTTAAATGTAAATCCAGTATTTCGAATGTGTTTCATTATGTTTGTGGGTGTGCATTGGCTTGAAGACATGGCAGGAGCACTCTAGCCAACCACAGTGTTTGTGAATGGGGAGACTGGATGGAAGTGGGAGAAGAGTACGGGAGTGGACAGGGGAGTCCTGGACAGTACACCATGACGGACGCACGGTCGTGGGAAGGACATTGAGAGTGGAGCAGTTTGCGTGTGGTCGTGGGTGATAGAAATATTTTGTAGTGCCGACGTGTGCACTTGTGAGGTTTCTGTGGCTTCTGCAGTGAAGAGTAGTATGTGTAGACCATCGACACCAGTAAGTGTTTTACAGTAATAAAGGTCATTCTTAAAGGTACTTCTACTATCGTACCCATAATTTAAAGTCGTTAAAATAGTACCTGCAGAATTTATTTAATTGCAATATTTCATGTACGAATTTCTATATAACGTTCAAAATTTGTGATTGCCGAGTGATAGGAACCTTCTACCATTTGTTTCATGTGTATATTCATTTTGTATACTGTAGACTCAGCAGTATTTGGCTCGTAATGTGGCAACTGTATCCCAGCCCCTGGACAATGAAACCAGTCAAAACTTTTAATATTTCAACTCTGAGTCAGAGGGTACATAGTTGAGGGCAACCCACACCATCACATGTCATTTTTTTATTGAATGCCCGCACCATCCTATTGGTGCTGGCTTCAAAGCACCCACTGGTCATATATCTGCCTTAGTTGATCAGTACCTGCAACATGTAGTACAAAAACTTCCCTCCTACAGCAAGGACACCAACCACTTCCTAGATCATCTGCAATAAATGCCTGTTCCACTCCCACCACACACCTCGCTTGTCACCATCGGTGCCACCTTCCACTGTACCAATGTCCCCCACGTAAATGGTCGGTCCGCTGCTGAACTTTTCCTCGGTTTGCATCCACATGATACCTTACCTGTGACATCCTTCCTACTCACCTTAATAAATTTTATACTTACCAACAATTACTACACCTTTGAGGGCCAGACATACAAACATATCAAGGGTATGGCCATGGTCAGCAGGGTGGCTCCTTCCCATACCAACCGTTTCATGGGTTGCTGGTATCCATAAGTCTTCAGCTCGTGGTTTGTTTGAAATACATTGATGACATCTTTTCTGTATGGACTTATAGAGAGGCTGACCTGTTAAAATTCCTGGAACCTCTGAATAACTTGTCCCAAATAAATTTCACATTGTCCTATTCCAAATTACGTGCCACTTTCCTCGATGTTGCTCTCGTCCTCACCAAAGGTGAGCTACACACTTCGGTCCACAGTAAATGTACTAACAAACAACAGTTCTTACATTTTGACAGTTGCCATCCTTTCCGTGTCAAATGTCCGTCCCCTCCCGCATGGCCTCGGCATTCGAGGTAAACGTATTTGTTCGGATGCAGACTCTTTACAGCAGTAGACCACCATTCTCACCTCAGCCTTCAGTGGACATAATTATCCCAACAGCCTAGTTCAGAAGTAGATTTTCTGGACCGTCAATTCCGATCCTGGTACTGCTGATCCCTCCAAAACATCATCAGAGCACACCACTGCTCACTGAGTATTACCCTGGTCTGGAATGTATAATCAGCTACTTTGACAAAGCAACGATTTCCTAAACTCGTGCCCTGAGATGAGATCCATTCTGTCTGAGATTTTGCCCACTACGCCTAGAGTGGCTTTTCATCTCCCTCTCAATCTCCGCAGTATCCTTGTCAGACCCTACACTCCTTTTGCACCTGTCTCCCTACTCTACGGCTCCTACCACTGTGACTGTCTCCGCTGCCAGATTTGTCATTTGCACCCTCCTACCGACACCTGTACCAGCCCTGTAACTGCACAACGTATACTATCAAGGTGAAAGCCACGTGTGAAACGACAAGTCGTATACCAGCTGTTATGTAAACACTGTTCGGTCTTTTCCACCGGCATGATGACCACCGAGTTACCAGTTAGGATGAATGGGCATAAGCAAAGGGTGTATATTGTCAGCATGCAATGTCCCGTTATGCTCTGCAACACGACAGTTGTGACCTCGGTGCCAGTTTCACCACACGCGACGTCTGGATTCTTTCCCCAGACACTAGTTTCTCAGAGCTTGTACTACAACATGTCCTTGGTCCTCACCAACCACCTGGCCTTAATTTATGTTAATTTTTTCTGTCTCAGCATTTCTTCACTGTAACTACTCTTTTCTTCACTCCAGTTTAGTCTTAAAGATCTTTCATTGATTTACCAGCTATTCCTCATCATTCTCTCACACCTCTGTTACGTGCAGCACACTTAGCTTTTTACTCTTATTAATTCGTGCACAATTTTTAAGCAGTAATCTCTGTCTTGTCTTGCATATTACGCTGCCTTCTACCTTTAAGGCCTCAGGTTTTCTAATCTCATCCGATACAGTCCTCAACAATCACTTTCCTTCTCATCCAGTCCAGTAAGTCTCTGTTGACCTGGGGTTCTTGGTTACTTTCTGACAATCTGATGAAGGAGTCACGGGCTCCCGAAAGCTTACTTGTGTGTGTGTGTGTGTGTGTGTGTGTGTGTGTGTGTGTTTTTCTGCCGCCACTTGGTGAGTAGATTTTTTATCCATCATGTTAAATTATTTTGTCAAATATTGACCAAATCAACTAATGTTTTTTAAAGTACATCTTTTCCATTTTTGAATATTATCTTTACTAAAAAAGCAGCATTAGTGTTTGCATACGGTATCCGTGCATGTATGAGAACGTTTATTACAAACCTGTTCAAACCCAACAAAAGTCTGTAAGATAATAGAATTTAATGTTATTTCTTGCTGTGTTTTACAAAACTGTCAAATTTCAATCAGAGGAATAGACTCTCTTAGTGGCTGTTTTGTAGTTTCTTGCGTTTCTCTAGCACTACCACTAGCGCCGCACAAGTTGGATGTCACGCGATCATTTCAGCGATATCTGTTTGAGCGAAGTCGATACTGAATCGAGTGCTTCGGCATATTGGGAAAGCCTGCCGTTCTGATTCTTCGAAATAAAGCTGCACGTGACCTCGATAGCTGAAGCTATCTCTCTTGATGTAAGACATTCCCTATAAATGGGTCAATCCATGTGAAGTGGTCCAGTGATGGTTGCTTGACCATTTTTAAATATTTTAATTGTTTATATGTGATTGCCCTATATTTGAGAAGTTCAAAACAGTGTTTTAAAATAATTTATCTTTCACCTTTACTGGATGGCGGCCATTTTTATTTGTAGGCGTGCGACAATTTTTCAGTCTGGAGACATTAGCGAAAATTTGAAAATCTCTCCCCTGTGTTAAGTTACAACATTGCAGTTGACATGATTGTTTTTAGAAAAGTGTCCTCTATGACATTGTCTGTTACACAAAATACCCTAAATTCAAAAATAACCAGTCAAAATGACCTCCAAAGTTTGGTATCCAAATTTTCAAAAATCCACTTTTTAGGTCCAAAAATAACAAACAAGGAATGATTTATAAGAGTCTTTTTTTCCTGTAGTTAGATAGCATACACTACTAGCCTCATATTGAGCAAGAACACTTACAAATGGTTTCTTAATTTTTATGAATTTTTGAAAATTGAATTTTTTTTTTTAAGTTTGGGGTTAGTTATCTCAGGTAGGACTGAATATAAAAATATGATTTTTGCACAATTTGTACACCTATATGATAGCAACCTACTGTAAATATTTCAACATTGATATCTGACTGTGAGCAACGATATGAATTTTTGAAAGTGAGGAAATAATTCACATTACAACTGATCTTATGGCTGTTGCCTATTTAAATGGTTTGTTGTTTCATTGTAATAAAATTTAACTGTAACATATATTTAGTTAACACTATCACCCAGTATTCATTTACTTTTTTTTATTTTTCGTAATGCAGTATTAAACAATAGGAGCTTTTGCTTTTGTTCTATGGTTATAAAAATGCCCATTTACATTTAGGTTTATTGTCTATAAAGAAGTACATTATTGCTGGGTGTGGCATTGTTTTAGTCAGTCTGTTCTGAAACCTCTGTTAGAGTTGATGTACATACTTCATCGATAGTGTAGAATGTGTTATGTGCTTTGTTCTGTGTGTAATTTGTAATTAATTTAGAGAGATTAACTAGAATGCAATAATATGGATGAACAGTGCTCTGTTAGACAGATAGCAAGTGAAGTGTGTCACAAAAAAGTTTACGGTTCAGTTTCAAAAAAATGTCAATCACTTTGATGAAGTTAGACAAACTTTGTTTAAATTTTGAGTCAATTCTTCTGTAACATCAGTGTTTAAGTATCATGAGAAGAAATATATTCTGAAGTACAACCACATTTTTGGAAGAAAGTGCTGTGATCCACTTTAAAGTTCATAAAAAGCCTATTATTAAAGATTTGAGGGAAATAAAACATGAACATTTGTCCTTGTTATGTGAGAGTGAAACAGCTTTCCAAGTGAAACATAATGTGATTCCTGGAAATTCCCTGTGCACAAATTGTTTCTCAAAAATATTTGTTGTGAATCCAGAACCAGAATCATGTAACCTCGTTAATGACATTTATATTCCTAATGAGGAAGTTGTTAGCATATTGGGTTTTGCTTGTTCTAAGTTAGACGTATCTCCTGCTTCAAAAATAATAAAATTAAATAGCAGAAAAAGAAAAACAGCTATTGAAAATAAGGTACAACAAATTTCAGACAAAATTAGAAAAGATTTGGAATCATGCTTTAATAATACATATACCAACATTATTTCTAGAGAAGAAGAAAACCTGCCACCAGCATCATCTGACAGTGAATATTTGAGCTTAATAGAGAAATTAAAAATTAAATGTTCAGTGGCATCTAAAGAGGAAAAAGTTAAAATTCTAAGTTTGCTCCCTGACTCATGGTCAAGAGAAAAAATAGTTAATGAATTCAACATTTCCCATCGTTTGGTTAAACTAATCCGAAAATTAGTGAAAGAGCAAGGCATTCTTCCAGTTTTAGGAAAGAAGATAGGAGTAGGTAGTGAAGAAACAATTAAAAAGATCCAGCAGTTTTGTGAAGATGATGAAAACAGTAGAATGTGCCCAGGTTGCAAAGATAGCGAAAGAGTTGTTATAAATGGAGTTAAAGTAATAAAGCAGAAACAACTAGTGCTGTCAAATTTAAATGAACTTTATGTAGCTTTCAAAAATTCTCATACTGAATGAAAAAGTGGAAGGTCAAAATTTTGTGACCTTCACCCTAAGTGGTGTATTTTGGGTGGATCCTCAGAGACACACTCCGTATGTGTTTGTTTAT
Organism: Schistocerca serialis cubense; assembly: GCF_023864345.2. Taxonomy (NCBI): domain Eukaryota; kingdom Metazoa; phylum Arthropoda; class Insecta; order Orthoptera; family Acrididae; genus Schistocerca; species Schistocerca serialis. The sequence goes on along the minus strand of NC_064647.1, from coordinate 253,149,213 downwards.
ATCATTAAAATGTCAAACTGATGATTGTGGATGCAAAACTCGGTGATCTTAAGTACAAAGAGTTACTAGATTTAATGATCTGTGACACTAAGAGTTATGACTGCGTGATGAGTTTGTGTAATAAATGCACTGGTAAGGAAACCATTATTTAATTGTTTCACGAATATGATGAGGAAATGACTGACATTATTACTTTCAAACAGTGGGTCACAAATGACAGGGCAGAAATGATAACAGTGGTTAAATCTCAGGAAGAATACTTGGAATCTTTAATTGGTAACTTACAAAAACTCAAAAGTCACCACTATGTTTCTAAAATCCAAAGTAAGTTTTTGAAGGGCAAAAAAGTACAACTTCATGAAACAATGCATAGTGCTAGCTGATTTTGCAGAAAATTTTACATTTGTGATTCAGGATGCAATACTGGGTCATTGACCAGGCGACAGTGCATCCATTCATTCTCTACTTTAAAAATGAGAAAGATGAAGTTCGCAGTTCTTCAGTTTGCATTCTAAGAGACTACTTAGAGCACAACACTTTGGCTGTACATGTGTTTTGAAGTATGTAATAAATTACATAAAAGATAATTTTCCCAAGGTTGAGAAGCTGATATACTTTTTAGATGGAAGTGGTAGACAGTATAAGAATATAAAGAATTTTTCAAATCTGTGCAACCACAAAGTAGACTTTGAGTTGAACTCTGAATGGCACTTTTTTGCATCTTGCCATGGTAAAAATGCATGTGATGGAGTAGGAGGTACAAGATAACGTAAAGTAAGTAAAGCCAGCCTACAAAGACCAACCACAGACCAAATTCTCACAGTACAGGACATGTATGTCTTTTGCAAGGATGTTAATTGAAAATATTTATTTTAAGTGTGTCAGAATAATATAAATCTTAATTTCAGTGGTGTTTCCACATTTTGTATTGATTATATCCCGCCAGTATCACACATGAATAGGCCACAGCCATAAGATCAGTTGTAGAATAATGTGAATTATCTCCTCATTTAAAAAAAAATCATATCTTTGTTCACAGTCAGATATCATTGTTAAAATGTTTACAGTACATTGCTATGATATAGGTGTACAAACTGTGCAAAAATCATATTTTTATATTCAGTCCCACCTGAGATAACTAACCCCAAACTTTACAAAAAATGAAAATTTTCAAATTTCAAAAATTCATAAAAATTAAGGAAACATTTGTAAGTGTTCTTGCTCTATATGAGGCTAGTAGTGTATGATATCTAACTATAGGAAAAAATAGACTCTCATAAATCACTCCTCGTTTGTTATTTTTGGACCTAAAAAGTGGATTTTTGAAAATTTGGATACCAAATTTTGGAGGTCATTTTGACTGGTTATTTCTGAATTTAGGGTATTTTGTGTAATAGACGATGTTGTAGAGGACACTTTTCAAAAAGCAATCGTGTCTATTGCAATGTTGTTAACTTAACTCAATGCAGAGATATTCATATTTTTGCTAATATCTCTAAACTGAAACATCGTTGCGCACTTACAAACGAAAATGGCCACCATTCAGTAAAGGTTAAAGGTAAATTTAAAAAAAAAACTGTTTTGAACTTCTCAATTATAGGGTAATCACATATAAAAAATTGTTGTTGTAGTAGTTGTTGTTGTGGTCTTCAGTCCTGAGACTGGTTTGATGCAGCTCTCCATGCTACTCTATCCTGTGCAAGCTGCTTCATCTCCCAGTACCTATTGCAGCCTACATCCTTCTGAATCTGCTTAGTGTATTCATCTCTTAGTCTACCTCTACGATTTTTACCCTCCACGCTGCCCTCCAGTACTAAATTGGTGATCCCTCGATGCCTCAGAATGTGTCCTACCAACCGATCACTTGCAGAAAAGTGCCATTCAGCCTCCAACTCAAAGTCTACTTAGTGGTTGCACAGATTTGAAAAATTCTTTATGTTATTATGCTGACTACCACTTCCATCTGAAAAGTATATCAGCTTCTCAACGTTGGGGAAATTATCTTTTATGTAATTAAAATATTTAAAAATGGTCAAGCAACCAACTTAATTTTTACTAGACCACTTCATTTGGATTGGCCCAAATGTAAGACTAACCCTCTATACTCTACTGAACCTCAGCAGCAGTAGTTTAATCTGCGAACATAAGAAAACCCTGTATTTTTCAAATGATGAATTTGGTGTGAAAAAACATCATCTTACGATCAGGTAAATACGGTAGCTCCATTACGAGAAACAGTGGGTATTCGGACACATATTCATGGTGAAGAAACTTTATCATTACTTCTACTGAAATTACATTTACGGGGAGCCTAAAGAATTTTTTGGTGGGCATGTGCTGTTCCATTGGCGAACTCTTCAGTAAAACCGATCAGTGTGCTTGTCGTTGAAGCCTGCTGAGTAATACTCAGAGTTGTGCTCTCTGTTGACTACACCTCACAAAGTTTCTGGCAGAACTAGCTTGAAGTAGTCTAGGAATTATCTTATGCATACGTTAATCTTATATATACTTTTGAATGTTCGTAACAAACTTTTCAGTTATGCAGGGACGCTTGAAGACCGCCAAGGAAGTGTGGAAAGAATATTGGCATACCAGATCTTATGAAAATATAAATTTGTTCTTATGCCATGTTCCATGTTCAGATTGAAGTGTAGACGTATTTAATTGTGCTGATGTGCCTCCAGTAGCTGAGTCTGTCAAATCTGGCTGAAAAATGATTGTCGAAATTGGGCTATTTTGTATTGTATGGCGTGGTGCGCACCAGGTTTACAGTCCAAAACACTTTAATTCCACTCTCATATTAAATAACCTACAGTTTGTGGCCAGATTTAGTCTGATTCACTATAATTTGTACGCAGATAAACATTTAGCTACATACGACACTCTACTGGTGTTCTGTATTGAGATTGTTAAAGTGGAGTAACCTAACACTGAGCTGAGCCAAAGGTTTATGTGTGGCAAGTAAATTGCAAAACATTACCTAATTATTGTCCTTCCAAGTATATAGTCATATTGAAACGAAACGTGGCGTCCACAATAAATATCATTTAGAAATAATGCAGTGCAAAGTGCAATACTATGTTTGCAGAATGCATTAATGAAGTTTGACACATTTCCACGATTAATTGCAAATCTCACAGTCAATCCTTGAAAAACAGTCACTGTACAAACTCTCAGACACAGAATTTAGATAAAACTCGGCACCTTCTTATGACTTGTGATTTGTGATAAACTCGTCTGCACACTGTGTATGATAATTTTTGAGCACAGATCCTGCTCACATCATATCTTTCCACTGACTGAGTAAAATGGCTCCCATCAGCCTCTCTTTTATAAAGTTAAATAATTAACACTAAATTCATCCTCTTTTGTTTGATCGAGTTTTAAAGGTTACAATTAAACGTGTGTGTTTCTGAGCAAATCAGTTGTGTAGAGAGATACTTCTGAATGTGAACTTTTAGATACCACAGCAATTTCCATTGAACTATGCTATCTAATTTGCCAAAATATGGGATTCAACTTCAGTAACAGTATTTTAGATAAGAATGCTAATTACTCAGAAGCTAAATGAAGATAAACGTTACTAACATATATCCAGCATTAGCTATCTAAATACTTCAGTTATTTATACATATTTCTGATCTACTAATCCACCTGGTTTGTTACAAGATCTCCTCGCTTGACTCGGAGGAGCAAACAGCACCTGTAATTCCAAATTGTTAATGGAGGAAGCACCTCTAAATTACTGGTTATGCACTAAGTATCGGTGTATTATGTTTATTAACAGAAAACCATCTACTTTGGGGGAGCAACATTGCTTGTTCAATTACCCTATTTAGTTACTTTTTGTTTACTGCTTCTTTGCAGTTCTCACTTTTCAAACTAAAAACCCTTCCTCCAGGACATGTGCAGCGTCCAGTAGCAGGAACACAGAGATGTAGATGGGCAGGTAGTTCTTACAGACTCACCCTCATTAGAGACTGTAACACAAGGAATCTCATATTGTGATACTTGTTAATAGTAATAAAATGTGACTTAGAATCAGCTTTCTATACAGGCGAAGGTTTAAAGAATTGAGTAAACAGAAATTGGCAGTGAATTTTGTGAATGTGCAGAGTGCTTTTACGCCATTTACGGATGTGTTTCGTGTTGTTGCTTGTATTGTTTGTGTAAGCACCACCATTTCACATTTGTAACCAGAATCTCTTGAGCGCTACAGCTATGGTGCGTGAGAATTATTGTCAGTGACTGCCTTTATAAAAGAACCAGACGGATCAGTTTGTCTTATTACCTTCATGACATTACCTTGTTAAGTATGTCAGCCTGAGTTCTTGTGAATCTCGTTGAGTGAAACTCACGGTCAGTAATAAGTTTTTATCCGTGCAGTAGATTATCTCAGTGATTGTGACATTTTTAAACATTTACAAGCTGTGGGGATGTCACCTACATAAAATTTAAAGATTTCGAAGTTTTGGCCAGTGCACTAAAATCGTTACTGTTCTCATCAAGATGATGGCAGCGGGCTGAGTAGTGAAATTACTGAAAAATGAGATCTTGGATAGTAATGTAACACAACCACTGAAACATTAATGTCACATTATTCCAGTTTGCGTCTCCAGTTGCAATCTTAGCATATCTTCCCCTGTACCACAGCCCCAAAGTCTTTAATTGCTGCATAACAAATTGTATCAAGTTGTACAAATATTTTAGGAATTTGTTTGGGTTCAGACAATGATGTAGGAGATGGAGGCTGCAAAGTATACCAGTTAATAATGGGCAACAAACGCGTTATTTATTGATTCTATTTCTCCAGAAAAATCAGTAACTGAAAAGTACTCACAGCCTTCTTTCACAGTGAAACTTAAAATTGACAATAAACGCACCAACAGCACTGTTGACAGTGTGTGGAACTCTAGTGGTTACAGAACTTGTATAGTTCTGCTGTTGATTCAGATACAGAAAACACCAGTCTAAAAATGAACTTACAAGCCCCATTGGTGGCAGGTGACCCACAATACGACAGTGCGGTCGAGCCTACAGATGACCCCGTCTCGGGTAGATCGGCAGTTTCAGTCAGCCAGAGAGAAATCGGGATACCCCGGTCGACCTGAGCCACTGTCGGTCAAAAGCTGTCACACTTTCTGCCGAGTCAGTGTCGTGTGAGGTACGTGCCGTTCACGCCTCGGAGACGGACAGCACTCCGTTAACCTCTGTGATTCTGTGCCTACTCACATTTTGGCTGAAAAAGTGTCAGACAAACAATCGTTTAGGTCGGTCGGTCATCACAGTCGAACACGGGGCTGCGATCGCGAGATCCTGCGGTACGAGACGGAGCGGAAACACTCGGAAAAGTGCAGTGGTGGAGTTATTGTCAGAAAATGTCACGTCGAGTATATTTAAGGGTTTCTGCCGTGTGCCGTCAGAGCTCACACCGTTAAGGAACGGACAGTTACCGAAAAATATCATTTAGATCAGATGACATTACAGAAGATCTTCTCACAATTGTACCCTAGGAGCTGCCCAGACGAGACGTCACGCGCCGATCTCGGGAGGAGCGGCTGCCGCAACAGCCTCCGACCGGCATTCGGTGAGATTTTCTCCTTTTGTTACACGGGAAACAAAGTTCGAGGAAGGGATCTCCAAGAAGAGAGAGAAGTAAACGACAGAGAATCGAGTATCTCAGCTATCCAGTTTGAGTATCCATGAGCTAATCCGTCGACGGGAGATCATAAACGGTTAGAAGAGTAAAGGTAACCACTCGCTGTACAATCGACACGCAGAGTTGTCGACAGGCGCGAGTCGACTGATTCGTACTTCATCCTGTCAGTGCAGCATGATTGGCCTGAGGGGTTGTGTTATTAGGTGGAGTGGAGGGAGGGAAGGAAGGAAGGAAGGAAGGGAGGGAGGGAGGAAGGAGGGAGGGAGGGAGGGATGGAGGGAGGGTAGGTGATGGCTGGAAGAGGTGGCAGTACAGTAGGGGATTAGATTAGCAGTAAGGGTGCACGCGTGGTGAAGGTACAGAGTACCGGACTGAAACATACGACTGGCTCTCCTGTAATTAATAGGATTCTTTGTAACTGCACCACAGCAGCTTCTGCCCCTTTTAGTGTCACCAGAAAGTGCATTTACTCGGGAAAGTATTGAAAGCCTGTACCCACCTGTCTTCCACCGCCAGGGTTGGGCCATCGGCAACACTCCAGAGCTGGCCAAGGCACACAACTCACACGCGATGCCGCAGGCCAAGAGGCGCCTCGACAAGTCGTCGTCATCCGGTGGGGTCAGCACGGGTCGCTACACTGGCGAAGCCTTCCATTTCGTCAGCTATGTCCCCATCCACGGCAAGCTGTTCGAGCTGGACGGCCTCAAGCCATTCCCCATGGACCACGGTGAGTACCGCCTCGGTCACTCGAGACCCGGCACGTTACTGTAGCGTCGTGTATAAATAAAAAATAATTCTGTATGTTATTACACTCTTGAAACTTGAATTTAAAATGCCAATAAGCTACATTGCCTAGTACTCATTTCTAACTGATGCCCCCTTCCTTTCCTCTGTACTGTGAGAATGCAGCAGAGCAGAGGAGGCCACTGCTATTAATAGGGTAAACTGTCTCCAGTCCCTACACATTTATAAGTTTTAACACGTGTGGTGTGTATCGGAGATAAATTACAGGCTCGAGGACTTCATTTCGGTTCTGTCAGTACCTCTGACACCTCGGTCGTCTGTCCGGTGGTCGTAAGAATGGGACGACTGTCAGTTATGTCACAGTAGCATGTCAGATTATTGTATCTTGCAGGTGACTCCAAAGAATAAATGTGCTTTGTGGTATTCTGTGGTCTGGTAGCAGCATCCCGGGTGGCATTTTCTACAGTGGAATATTTAGTGACTCTCAGTCTCAGTGACAGTCTCCGATCACCCAGGCCTCGGCGGCCGGACACGGTGACTGTGTACGTGTGAGTCGTGCTCGTACGAATGTGTGTGTGATTTCTACATCGGAAGAAGGGCTTTTGGCCGAAAACTGACATATATAGCAGTATTTTTGTTGTCTCTGTCTGTGACTCGATGCCTCCTCTATATAGTGTGTCACAATCTATCTTTTTCATTACATTGTTAGTATTTTTGTCACACAGATAGTCTTCTGTTGCAAAGAGGATCTACAAAGAACGAGAGGAATTGCGGAAACCAAATGTTGGCAATAGTGATTGAATATTTGTATATGACCACACACTGGTTGTGTATAGTGACTGAATATTTGTGTGTGTCACTAACTGGAAGTGCATAAAAAGCAACTGGTAGGTGCAGTGGCTGGGAACTCAGATGTTACGAGATATCTTAACCTTACGGAAAAAGAATTGGAAGCATTCCTCCTCGTCAGTCGTCTCGGAGCTCCCACTCCGGGCGGGGAAGCCCCGTCGCGGCCGCAGCCGGAGTCTGCGAGCTCTCGGTGCCGTGTGTTGGGCGAGACAAATTGTGCGACATATTGCTCTGTAGAATTCCTTCCGAATGTCTGTTGGCAGACCTAGATAATTTCTAGGACCAGCTACAAGTATGCTGTCGATGTAAGTGAGGGTTGCCGTCCTCGCTTTGACTCGCGAGATGGGGCTAAATTGATCGCCTCCAGTGAACCACTGTGCCCTGCGGCAATCTGACTGCTCTCGAAAGAGTCCTGAGCCCGACCACCGGATTGGACGGTAGACACTGTAATCGGTCTTTGCACTGTCACCGACCTGTTTTCCACCGTCTCCTATGTATACCACATAGGATCACAATACATAGCTAAAGAGGATAAGAACCTACACGAGAACTCCACAGTTCAAATTGCCACTGAAGTCGTACGCAATTTATTCACTTCTAATATCCGTTACAAAGTCCGCTTCGTCTGTCGGGGGACACTTCCAGATAGCTGATTGCTGCACGCCCCATCAGATGGTCTCTTCGTAAACAACTATTGTACACTCACTAAACGGCAACACCCGTATCAAAAACGGCCAATAGTCTTAGATATTTCACACCAGTGTGAAATGGAGTGCCCTTCCAAAGGCATTCTGAACTTCCCACACCTAGAGAACAAGTTTTCTAATTACTGGCTACAAACTTCTGAAATATGCCTCTACCCCAGAGAGCTCATCTCGCCTTCCACACCCAACTGGAGCGACCTACTCACTCGTCGATCTCGCAAGGTGCCAACAGCTCTGTGACACTCCCACCACGTGCTGAGGTCTCGGGCTGTTGGCACTGGAATTGGCCACTTACTGCTCACCGTCATAGTATTACTGTTAAGTGCTGCTGCCAAATGGAAGGAAATGCCAGCCATTCTGTGTGTAACACTCACCCTCGAAAACTACCCTGTCGGCTCAGGCCACACTCTTCAGCCATAGCAAGCAAAGATTGCCACTTCACTCTAGGCACGTTAGCGGCTCCCTTCCCCCCAAGAGCTGGAAAAGGGACTCTTTCACTCACAGTAGTGACCAGAATTTACTGACAGTCGTGGCCCAGAAATGATCTGTTACAAATTGTAATCGTAAATTGGAATTTATAAATCCCATATTCCTTCATCCATTGAAGACTCACATTAATTTCATGTTTACTATTATGTTACATCAAATTTCACCTTGTATGGTATTCTTGCAAAAGAAACCATCATAAAAACAACTAACAAGTAGTGACTGAACTGATTTGTCATTATTGATACTTTAGCATATCTACTTCTCTCTCTCTCTCTCTCTCTCTCTCTCTCTCTCTCTCTCTCTCTCTCTCTCTCACACACACACACACACACACACACACTGAAACACACACACACGTGCGCTTTTTCAATTCCTGCTCATGCCCAAATGTATGGGGGTCACACAGAAGGTCATGAGTGGTCTTTTGCTACATCTTCACTTAATGTCAAAAGCATGACTGACTGTAGGGGCTATTGAGTAAAATTTATTTGTGATTGAATTGAGGATTTTTGGCAGGGAGGCCACATTATATTACCTCAGATGGAGAGTCATTGACAGAAGCAGAAGTAACTTAAGTTGTGCCACAGGGAAGTGTGTTTGGGACCCCTTCTGTTGTGTCGTTTAAGAGGTGATCAAAAGTTTCATTGGAGGCCGTTACTGCTGTGTATATGCAACATAGCACGAGTACGATGCAGGTATATAAGCACCAAAGTGTGGGCACAGGATTAGTGTAGCATTTGTGCCTTCCCGACGTGCGTGCAGTAAATGCGGAAACTCGAACTGCGGCGATGTTCTTATCGAATGCGTCCGAACGGGACCGACATCCTGTTATTCTTTCCACAACTCTGAAGGACGAGCACCGGAGAATGAAGAGTGTGCACAAGGCAACACATGTTTCGAAAATGGAACGGTGCGACAAGTTCTGTGCCGGTCGTGACTTGACACGAGACACCGGTCGATCTCGGAGGCCAGCCTTGTCTGTGGCTGTCTGTGTGCCCAAAGCGCCTTACACGTTTCAGTGTCGAGGGCAACACTGGAGTGTGATGTTGTACGTGACAAAAGCTAGTGTGGCGAAGGGTGCTGCTGCTCCTCCGCAACACACGTCCCCATATAGCAAATCTTGTAACGCAGAATTTTCGCCGACTCGAGTGGGAGACATTAGAGGACCCACCCTATAGTCCCGAACCCCTCCCCCTCAGTGTTATCGTGCATCGGCCCCTCGAAAGGGTGACAGTTGCTGTCAGACAGGGATGTGACGCGGGCTGCAGATTCTGGGCTTTACGGCCCTTCAAAAGAAGACTTTTTTTCAACCTTTACATAATAATTAAATAGCAGACAATACTAATGTCAGATTTTTTTGCACACGGTGCAGTTATCTATACTGAAGTACTGACTGAAAAAAAGTGTACAGGCATTCAGTCATATCTCGATAATATTTCGAAATGGTGTAGAGGTTGACGACTCACTTTAAATGTTCATATATGTACAGTTGTGCACATCGTGAAACAAAAGAATGATGTTTTATACAGCTTCGTTGTCTGTGATCCACAGTTTGATTTAATCAATTCGTTCAGATACCTGGGTATAACAATCTGAGGTACAGGAAAGAAATGACGACGTAGGATCAGTTGTAGCTAAAGTGTGTAATTGATAGGGTTTGTTGATAGGACATCGAGAATTTACAAGTTTTAAGAAAGGACTGTAAGTGAGGAATACGGGAGTGTACTAAAACTCCTGTGTACACTCGTCTGGTTCGCGAAGAAAGAGTAGACTGGTTACAGTGTCCACAGAGATGTTTAGCCCGTTATTCTTTCCACATTCTGTACACGGTTGGAAAAAGGGAGAATCCCTGATAAGTAGTACAGTGAGAATTACTATCTTCTGTACACTTCACAGTAGTTTGCGGATTATGGATGTAGATGGAGAATTCTGACAACATAATAAAAATGAGACTGCTATTGCAAATTCCAGAGTTTGCAATCTGTGTGGACACGCTGTGACCTTATTTACCACTTAACTACAGCTATTATTAAAATAACAAGTATACAGCGAGCTAGAGCTACGGTGGAAATGGAGTAGGCAGTGAGACGGTCGAACGGTCAGTGTCTCGCCGTCTGCAAAATGTGTATCGTGTCAGGCAGTTGGGGAGCTGCAGAGCCGACATTTTGTGTCAGTTGTGGGATCTGTGATCTTTTGGGGTGTACCAAATAATCTTGTGGGCATTCTCCATCTCACATAGGTTTTTACGAGATTTTGTTTGTACAGGGGTAAGAGAGGGAGAAGAGGTGCCGGTTAGTCCGAAACGAGCACGGTCAGTTTCTTTCCTCATCTTTCCTTAATCAGAGTTCGTACTCCATCTCCGGTGGCCACACTCTGGGATGCCCGAGTCTAATCTCGCTTCTTTTTCCACTGACCGGTCCCAGGCTTACGAGTCCACTGTCGAGTGGTGCTCGAGGGCCGATACTGAGAGCCAGCCGACTGAGGAGAGCTGCCACGAGACAGTAGTTTTGTAGGAGCTGTCACCGAGATATTGGGTCGTAACATTTGTCACCTGTGTGAGGTGTTCTTTATGAAGCGTTCGGTTTCTGACCAGTAAGGGTACCGTCCCACTGCCCTGCATTTCTCACACATTACATAGCTTAGACTGCACATTTTGACAGCATTTAATCTCGAGTGCACCGTCCCAAAATATGGCATTATATTGGCCGACGCAAACAGTGAACTATTTGCTATCGTTTCGTATGTTGATTTCATTCAAAGTTTTTCCTATGATCAACTGTCGTTCGGTATCAAATGCCACTTACATCTCTGGAATTGTGGCAGTAAGTGTCACTACTCAAGGTAGGAGTGTGTCTCACTTCCTTTCTACTGTGCTGATGAAAGACGTCATGAGGAAAGACGACGTACTGTGCACGCATTTTTTTGTTTGTGTGCAGATACGAAATACAAATGTAAGCACAGTACAGCCACGAGATGAGACGGAGCACGAGTGCTTTCCTTGTGGAGAAGGAGCTGTCGACACCGACGTTACGTCTCGGGAAATCCGTGGATCCCAAAGAGGAAGAGGCTGAAACGACAGTGGCTGTTGTCCAGAGAAAGAAAAACGGAAGAAGTTTGTGTGGAATTGCTTAATTAATTTCTTACTCGTGACTTTGGTATAATAATTATCTTTGTGTCGAAAGCTTATTGAAAGAACTAGTGATCTTAGTACTTTAAATGGTTTGGAGAAGCATATACAGGTATTTGCAGAACAGAATGTACGAGAAAAAGTAGACGCCACTAGTGGTAATTCTAATTCTGTGGATGAGACTGTCAAGTATCAGAATGAATCTCAAAAATTGTGGCAAGAGTGAAATAACACTGAACAAGAACTTAACCCTCTAACGGTAAGGTTGGGGTCGGATCCAACCCCAGCGAGTCTGTTTTCTTTACAACTCCCACTCCCTTTTCTGAGAGCGCTGTGGTTCCAGCTACCCTACCAGCCAGTCGTCCCGAGAACGCCGAGGAGGCCACGTCAGTCGGTGAGTGACCTGCAGCTACCCTCTCTATCCGAAACCTACATTGCCTGCGCTCGGGTTGGATCCGACCACACCTTACTGTTTACGTCACACTTATTAGTTTCTTTTGTGGGGAGGATTCAACCCCATATTGATGTTTATATTACATCTAAGTTTCGTTTTCTCTTTTAGTATCTTACTAAAATGGCGCATCAACTCCATAGACCTCCTGAGGAGATATACAACGAGGTTCTCTGATAGGAGGCTGAGTCAGAGGATGGTGACAATATCGATGCAGAAAACTGTTTAGAAACCGAGGATGATGTATTATCTAATACTGATGATGAGGATGACGTATTTCATTGTGCGGCAGAAGCAGTAGAGTTTGATAATTCTCAGTCAGATGTAGATGATGAGAGAAATTTTGAGCTAGGTAAAGACTTAGAGACAATATGGACCAACAAACCCATCCATTCAAAATTTTCTAGGACACCAGCATCAAATATTATTACTCATCTCCCTGGTCCACGTGGGGAAACAAAGGGGGAGGGGGGGGGGGCATGAGTGAATTGCAAATATTTTTATTATTTATAGATTCGAAAATTATAGAAAAAATTGTTTTGTACACAAATCTTGAATTCAAGAAATATAGGCAAAAGTACAAACGGTCCAGTGGTTTCATTCATCAACAGAGAGCGTTGAAATAAAAGAGTTGATGGGCCATGAGTTACATTTTAACAAATATCCTGAATATCTTTGTACTGAGGAGACTAACATTACAAGATGTAAAAACTAATGAATATTTTGGTAATAAGTGAGAAAGATGTGAACAGACATCACTATTATTAGAAGATAAAGCTATGTGGATGACGTGCTGTTTTGAAAAAAATTGTGGAGAGCGATCTCATATTGTTTATTCATAATGGCTACAGGCACTTTGGAATATCAAGTGTTTTATTATTATTATTATTATTATTATTTATTTTATGGCCTTCATTGGACCACTCTAGTAAAAAATACAATGTCCTAAACAAGTTGTTACACAATTGTTATACAATTTGGTTCAACAATAACTTAATATGATATTTAGGTAATATAATTATTTGAGTCTATTCTTATATGAAAGGTGTTTTGCTCTTCTGTCTGCCCAATATTTCTTCATTCTTTCAGATATTTTCTTCTTTCTTCATCTGAGACAACTCTTCCTGTACTCCTTTTATTGATTTTCATTTGTAGTCTGGTTTGCGGGTCTTGCAGTATTCTGGTTTTTTCTGTCTTGTTTTTTAGGTCATCTACTGTAATTTGAAGTGCTTTTGTATCTTCCTTAATTTCTGTGATCCATTTAATGTCGCTCTTGCTATTCCACAATTTTTTTACTAATTCTGTTTTCTGGAGTTCTCGTCAGATCTCCAAAGAATGAGATGCGTTTCTTCCTGATTGTGCTCATGACTGGTTCTATTTTCTTATATACTGTTTCATTTGATGCTATTCTCCAATGTCCATTTATTTTATGCTGTTTATTTATACATGTCCTAATTATTCTTCTTTCTGTTTTTAGTATTCTGTCAATTTCTGCTGTATTAGTTGTTTTGAAGATAGTTTCAGCTGCATACGTTATTTCTGGTTGTGTAACTGTTTTATAGTGTTTTAATTTTGCATCTATAGATAGGCTTTTTTTGTTGTATGTAGTTTTGGTAGTGTAATTTGCATAGTTCAGTTTTTTTATTCTATTCTGCCATGATGGCTTCTCATTTAGATTGTATGTTATTATTTCGCCTAAATATTTAAATTTATCAACAATTTTGATTTCCTGTTCTCCTATTGTAATTTTGTTTGCAAGTGGTGGATCAGTTAGCATAATCTCCGTTTTTTCAAATGATATTCTAAGGCCTACTTTCTCTGCTATTTCTTGTAGTGATTTCACTTGTTGCCTGGCTTCTTGAACGGTGTTGGCTAGGAGAGCAAGATCATCAGCGAATCCCAAGCAGTTTAAGCTAATATCATCTTTTGCACTTCCAATTCTTATCCTCTTTGGATTGTCCTTGTACCATTCTCTCATTATGTATTCCAGTGCACAGTTGAACAGTAATGGTGATAGGCAGTCACCTTGTCTTAAGCCTGTTTTTATGAGGAAGGGTTCCGAAATTTCTCCTCTAAACTTCACTTTTGATTTGGTGTTGGTTAGAGTGAGTCCTAGATTTCTTAAAAATTTTTAATACTGAAGGTCTGTGGAGACAGTCATATGCCTTCTTAAAATCTACAAATGTTATTGCCAAAGGTTTGTTCTGTTTCTTGTAGTATGCCATAATCAGTTTTAAACTAATTATCTTCTCTGCACAGCTTCTCCATGGTCTGAAACCTCCCTGATATTCCCCTAACTCCTATTCTAATTGCTCCTTGATTCTTTCATATAGGATCTTGGATAGAATTTTGTATGTGCAATCTAGGAGAGAGATTCCTCTGTAGTTGTCTGGGTTGCTCTTATCTCCCTTTTTGTGTAGTTGGTGGATGATAGCTGTGGTCCAATGTCCGGGAAATTGTTCTGTTACCCAAATTTTTGTTAGAGCCATGTGTAAGGAGGTCTTGACTGCGTCACTTGCATATTTCCACATTTCAACAAAAACCTGATCTTCTCCACATGCCTTATAATTTTTTTGTTCTTTAAGAATTTTTTCTACTTCTTGGAAAGTTGGAGGGCCTAGTTTGTTGGGTTTGGTTTTTATTGGCATATTTATGTTGATTTGTAAGGGTTCTTTGGGTTCCTTGCAATTCAGAAGTTTGTTAAATGCTTTTGCCATGATTTCTGCATTTTCCTTGTTACTGTGTGTCATTCTTCCATCTTCATCTTTCAGTATTAATGTAGGGGCCTCATATTGTTGTAGTTGTTTCCCAAAGATTTTGTAGTAGTTCCTGGAGTTGGTTTTATGATAATTACCTTCTATAGACTTTATAATATCTTTATGAAATCCTCTCTTGATTCTTCTAATATTTTGAGTGAATTTTTTTCTTTCATTTTTTAGGTTGATGGCATTTTCTTCAGTTTTATGTGTTTGAAACTTTAACCATGCTTGGTGTCTATCTTCATGGAATTTGTCACATTCTGATGTCCACCATGCATGTTTCCTTTGTGGGTTCAAGAAAGCTAGATTCTCTGCTTCTTTTTTAAGATTAGGCACTAGTTATTCTAGATCATCTGTTAATTTGATGGTTTGTGTTATTTGTTGGTACTTATTATTTTTAATTAGCTGATGTGGGTCAAACCTCCTTTTTATTTTATTAGTTTTTCCGGTCCTCTTCTTTAACGGGGTGAATTTGATTTTAATTTTAACCATATGATGGTCTGAGCCTGTGTCTACTCCTCTCAGTACTTTAACATTGTGGATCTCCTTATGAAAATTTTTGTCCATACAGACATGGTCTAGCTGCCACTCGCCCTTCCTCCAGTCTGGATGTTTCCATGTTTTAAGTTT
Organism: Schistocerca serialis cubense; assembly: GCF_023864345.2. Lineage (NCBI taxonomy): Eukaryota > Metazoa > Arthropoda > Insecta > Orthoptera > Acrididae > Schistocerca > Schistocerca serialis. Next base: position 253,133,801 of record NC_064647.1, on the reverse strand, counting down.
ACGTGGCTTCCTCTTAAAGTATGTTGATTTAGATATAAGGTTGTGTTCTCTGCAGAGTTCTGCAAGTATTTGACCGTTTTTGTTTGTAAATTTATGTGGACTCCATTTTCCAATTATATCTTTATATTTCCTTTCTTTTCCCAGCTGAGCATTGAAATCTCCCAATAAGATTTTTACATTCTTTTTATTTACTCTGTTCACAGTTTGTTCTAGAAGGTCCCAAAATTTATCTACTTCTTTCTTTGTTTTTGTTAGTCAATTTTTTTCATTTGTTGGGGCATGAGCATTCATTATTGTATAGGCTTTATTCATTGTTTTAAAGCTTAGAGTCGCAATTCTTGTTGATACTGCTTGGAAATCCGTTACTGAATCTATTATTTTTGTGTTTACTAAAAACCCTGTTCCAAACTGGGGACATTGTTTCATTGCCCTCGGTCCTGGTTTCCCATTATAAATTCTGTATCCAAGTGTATGAGTAAATTCTATTATTTTAAGGCTTTAAGACGAAAGAGAAGAGAAATATTAAGAACGTATGAGGTATGCCAGAGTGTCAAAGAAAATAGCGTTAGTGTCTCATGCACTAAGTATCGTACAATTCTAAGGGCACTACATGATCTAAAAGCTGCAGATTTTTTTTCATGAGTTACGTAAAAGAAGTTGTCTGTGATGTCAGTCCAAATATGCAAAGTTATAGCCCATTAAGCAGGCTATGCCAGCCGCTATAATAAATTGCTTAAAGGAATATTCTGTGGATATAGCAAACCATGGAGAATGTTAATGGATCATGGATCACAGTTTACTAGTAATCATTTCAAAGAATTCTTAACACGGGTAGGAGTTAGACACATTTGTATATCAAAGTTCCAGCCAAAATCAAACCCATGTGAACGAGTCGTGAAAGAGATTGGATGTTTATGTAGGACGTATTATTCTGATAGGGATTATCTGAGCACAAGTTGTATGTCTGAGTTCCAAGTAACCTTGAATGAGTTCCCACATATGTCTACAGGACTATCCCCAGTAGAGGTAATGAATAAAAATGTTATTGCTAAGCCATTTAAATGATCTACTTTAAGAAAAAAACTACATAGTAGGTGATAATCTACAGACATGCAGAATTACAAGTAAGGAAGTACAATGAGGGAGCACAAATTCCATCATTCCAGATAAATGACATAGTTCTAATCAAAGAATTATGTCAGAACTTGGACTTCAAGAAGCAAATAAGTAAGTTTTTTCCTAGGTATTGTGGACCTTTTAAGATAACAAGAATGTCACATCGTTAAAGCATTGTTTCTGGTGGACCCAAGAATGGGTCAAGAAAAATAACTTTACAATATTGACCCATTAAAGAAGTTCATAACCTCAGGAGAATCTGATCCTCTGTAGAAGAGTTAAAGTCCCTTAGACAGCTATTGCACATTATCAAGTGCAGCAGTAGCAATAAACTGATAACGAGTGCATAATTGCTCCAAAGAGCAAAGAAATAAGTTGTGACAAACATTAAGTCCAAAAATACAATGTATATGTGTGGAATATATTGTATAATCACGTGAATACATACATATCCTTCTTGTGATATAATCAATATTATGGAAAGGAAAGTTGCTATTCACCATATAGTGGAGATGTTGAGTTGCAGATAGGCCAACAAAAAGACTGTCGCGAATTAGCTTTCGGCCAGTATGGCCTTCATCAAAAATAGATGACTGTGACACACACACACACACACACACACACACACACACACATCTATCTTTACGAAGGTCATACTGACCAAAAGCTAATTTGTGACAATCTTTTTGTTATGCTTATCTGCGACTCAGCATCTCTGCTATATGGTGAGTAGAAATTTTTCTTTTCATATTATAGTTACATTCCATCCTGGATTTTCTATTATTTGATTCTTGTGATAGTATGTGATACACGGTGACATTAAGACACTTGACTACAAATGACTAACCACTGATGTATGACTACCACATCTCTACGGACTATCAATAGGGGTGTGTTGAGATCAGTTTTGGGGCCTGTACGAGTGAAACTTTGACGAGTCCATTTTGTAGAGCATGCTGACCACTCTTCATTCTCATTATTGTACACGAGATCTTTCATCTTAGTAGCTATTAAAGGTAGCAACACGTCCCACTTCCTTTTTGCTGTGCCGACAGAAGGTGATTTTGTAGAAACATATTGTGCATGCGTTATTTTGTTTGTACATGGATACGAAATACAAATGGAAGCACAGTACAACCACGAGGCACGACGCAGAGCTAGTGTTTTCGCGGTGGAAGACATCGTGACTGGGGTGCCGTCTGTGCCGAAGAAGAGGAGGTTGGGACGACACTGGCTGTTGTTCTGGGACAAGAAAAATAATTGAAGATTGTACAGAATTACTTAATTTCTTTCTTACGTTTTGACTTTGGGGTACTAATGGTCCTCTGTCTACGAGTTCAGATATTAAGCGCTTAAATGTGAATGTTTAATTGATATGTTGAAAGTGTTATGGGGACTGTTAAATAGAGAAAGATTTTGAAAAGAAGTGGTTACCCAATTTCGTAACTAGTGAATAGTAAACATAATCTTCCATTATCACAGTGCTTTCCTGCAGAGGATGAAGAAGTTCGATACAGCTACGAGTGGTACTGTGTAGCGAGACGACAGCTGTGAGGTGAGGAGCAACTCGAGTGCAGAAGGACATGTAAAGGTAAAGATAATTACGAACGTATGACTAGCAGATCTCAGTCACTGAATTGGTACCCCGGTTAAGTACTCTCCAGCAGCGAATGGCAGAGGTAACATTCCAGAATGGACTCGTAGATGTGGAAGCATTTGTGGTACAATACGAGAGCTGCAGGTCATGTGCAATTTTGAGAACCAATTTTGTTTGAATTGGCTCTCGCTGTGAAAACCTAGAAACTTTTAATTCTTACTGTACGACGAGTGCCGACTTTTCTTTTTTTTATCAATAAGATTTTTTCCTCTAACATTAGTGCACATCGAAGTTACGGCCCGGTGTTTTAACTGAGACACTTCGTGAATACCTATTCTGAGACATTTCTCATACGTAGGCCCGTGGGGAGAAAAGGAAGACTGGACAGAGAAATTCCGACGTGTGATCACGGACAGGCTGGGCATCACGGCGGGAGAACCGTACCACGACATCCGCTTCAACCTGATGGCGGTCGTCCCTGACCGGCGGATTGCACTCACCCGCAAGATCAAGATGCTCAAGACCAACAGGTGAGCCATGTCTCTCCACTACACAATCTTTAGCTGTCTGTCTGCTACACAAAAATGCTCTCCTTCACATTCTCGGTCTCCCGGGAAATAAGAAATCCCAAATACTGGAATCAATTTCCACTCATTTCCACAGTCTTTATTAAATATCCCCCATTTCACTCTGGCTCACACCAGCTTGCAGAATAGTTGACTTTTCTGTACCTGTGTCCCTGTGCACTCCATAGTGCCTCATTATCTTCATACCTTTCCCTCCTCATTCGTACATAAGTTGAAATGTTCTGAAATAGGGGAAATTATTGCTACTGCCTCCTTTTGTCTCCGGGGAGGGTGGTGGGGCGGTTAGAATTTGCTCGAGGTGCCGGATCGTACTGACAAAGTTTCGGTCCTCAGTCTGTAACTTATCTCGAACTACACAGATGATCTGCCTCTACCACTGCACGTGAAATTTTCAGTACACTCGCTGTAGGACTGAAGATAGTGGGTGACAAACACCAGTTTTCAGATCTAAGTTGAAGGAATTTGTCCTGCTTGCCAGCTGTGTTGTGTGATTTATATACAGATTCTAGTATGCAATCCAAAACACAATTTTTTTTCATTTTTATTTATTTGTACTGTGTTTTTTGTGGATAGTATATCTAGAAAGTTATTTCACAAGAGTAGCTTCATTTCAGACAGCTCTACAAATTGCTGCTTTCTTCTTACATTTCCCAGCATTCGTTTGCTACTTTTGCACAAATATTTTGCAAATGAAAGCCCACAGTGTCGAACTTCAGTTTTTGCGATCCGCAGGCAAATTGTGCTGGAAGCCTTGCAGCAGCTGGTGAAGCTGACGCAGTCCGAGCAGCACCGACACCGGCAGCAGCGGGAGGAGGGAGGAGAGGAGGAGCCGTCGGCATCGGCAGCCGCGGAGGACGGGGAGCGCGACGACACGCCGGGTGGCGACGGAACCGACGGTGACGCGGAGGCGGACGGACTGTCGCCGGCACGCGACAGGTGGGCATTTCTCTGCTGCTCACAATACGTTTCTCTACTCGTGAGCCGTAAATTTTGGCTGCATTTTGTGAAATTGCTTCACTTTACAGTTCGGCACGAGAGGTAATCCGGGGTGACTAGCCGGTGCGTAGTACAGTATCTGTTGTAAAGTCACATTTGTGAATCAGAATTTGTACACACATTTCCCTGGAAGATAAGAGCAGAGGTGTCAAGTATATAATAGCTGTAAATACATTTTTGAGAGTTACAGAATATTCCCTCTCCCTGTAAGGTGAGTTACCGGAAAAAATATTGCAGCTGCGTCTGTAAGCCTTTGCTTGTGAAACTCGTCACGGAGAAGGCACATTCTCGAGTGACACAGTCAGTGACTTGTCTTACGTTATCAAAATTGGTTTTAGAACTGAAGGGGAATAACTAACGACCCACCTGTAAGTGTACTAACCTGTTATCCTGGATTGAACTCAATGTCTCTACAGTGGGAGTTTGCTGTATTGCTGTAAACTGGTTTAATGATAGATTCTCAACTAGTGGCTGCAACACAGTGTTTAGATTACGTTAACTCTTTTTGCACTCTTATTAAAACTTGAAGCAACAGAATGGCCAGTCTCCATTCTCACTTAAGATATTGACCGTAAGTAGACACACACTATAACCTCCAGATCAGTGTCACTGAATGTTTAGAGTACACTTTTGTATGAGAAGTTTCACAGGTGAACATTCCAAACTCGGTACCAAATTATGCAGTTAGTGGATGCAATAGGTTTCACGAGGACTGATGACAGTGCACAGAAATGTATACAGTTGACACTAAGAAATTAACACCTTAGTATAAGGAGACAGTAACCTCGTAGCATTATATGGCTAACGGATTGGTGCCATCTGAATTTTGATCAGGCAGACTCACAGAGAGATGACATACAGAATTGCACAATGCCGACACGTCGACTGCTGGCATCCGACATCGGTACTTAGGTATTGCGTCTAAGAAGTGGAAGCACATGGTAGATTCTAGGTCGGAAGGGGCATTTATGAACTGGTGTAAAGATATTTTTGTATTTTGGAAACTATGTAATAATTTATGAAACAGTATAGTTGAAATTTATTGAAATTTACTGGAGTGCAAGAGCTATACATTTAGGCAATAATTTGGCTGCATAATGATCAGTTAGTAAATAAAAAAAGGTACAGAACTATTGTGTATAACTACACTTTGAATTCACTTCTTACAAGTAAAGTTGCAAGTTTTGAATTCATGTTAGTTGATGCAAATACTTAGTTAATGGTATAATTGATTAATGATGGGTTCTGTTTGGTCCAAAGAATTAGGGCAACAGAAGTATAGTGTAAAACTTAGAAATTAAACAGGTATAGTGGTGCAAAATGCCAATGTAATTTTGAGTGTGTCTAAATTTTAATTACATTTCTCTGCTGAATTAATTAGTTTCAAGAAAATTAAAACTCATTTCTCTAAAGTCTAGATTCCATTATTCCTAATGCGTGTGTCAGTGTTTCCAAAACTGTTGATTACCTCTTCTATGGTCCCCCATAGTAATAATTATAATGATCGATTAATTAATACGATCTTTGGAAAAATTAGATGCGTCGTTGCAGATAGCATATTGAAAAATATTGTCCGGGTATTGAATTTGTGTGAAATGCAATAAAGACAGATGTAAGCTCAGACTACATATATACAATGTGGATAGCTAGATTCAAAATGAAAAAGATAATCAATTACGACTGGAATCACGATAGTTCCAGCTGACATTGTTATACGCTGTGTAAATGAGATTCGAATGTGTAGCCGGCACACAGATGGGGGGGGGGGGGGGCCAAAATGTTGCTATGCTTTCGGATATACACTGACGGGGAAAAAAATCACGGCACCAAAAAATAATTAATGTAGAGTAATGAAATTTCAGTAATATATTTGTCTAAGTAACGTATTCAACTGATACATTGCAAGATGACAGGTTAATGTAAGCTCTAGATAAGCCACTGCAAATGTAAAATGCAGGTCCATTAGTGACCGGTATAATAGCTAAACTGTCGAATGCGAGCACGTAAACGTGAATGCATTCTGTCGTACCGGTGCCGAATGTCAGTTTGTGGGATAAGTTCCGTGCCTGTCGCACTCGGACAGTCAGTACAGTGACGCTTAACGCTCTCTGTGGACGACGCCGGAGTCGTCGTCCGACGGTGTCCCGTACGTGCCCGATCGGAGAAAGATCCGGCGATCGAGCAGGCGAAGGCAGCGTGCTGGCACTCTGTAGAGTGTCTCGGGTTACACTATCGGGATGTGGGTGAGCGTAATCCTGTAGACAAACGTCCCCCAGAATGCCGTTCGTGAACGGCAACATGACCACTCGAATCGCCAGATCGACTGGCAGACTTGCAGTCGTGTCACTCGGGATAGCTACGAGAGTGCTCCTGCTGTCGTACGAAACAGCATACCGGACCGGAACTCCGGGTGTGGGTCCGGTGTGTCTAGCGTACAGACAGCTGATTGCAGGCTCTCGACTGGCCTCCTCCTAAGCAACATACAGCCATCACTGGCACTCAGCCAGAACCAGATTTCATCGGAAAATACGAGAAGCCTCCACCCCGCCCTCCATCGAGCTCTCTCTCGACGTCACCGGAGGTGCAAATGGTGGCGATTCGGGGTCAGTGGAATGCACGTCACGGGGCATACGGGTCGGAGCTGTCCTCGGAATATCCAATTTGTAACAGTTTGTCGTGTCAGCTGCCGCTCGTATTGCCACTCGTAGTGCGACGCAGCGGAGCCGTACACTGAACGCGGTGGTCATCCTCGTAACCGCCTCTACCGGCAGTCGCGTACCGAGGCTACGTTCCTGCCGAGCCTTTCCGCAGTATCGCAGGAGGGACGTCCGGCTTCTCGTAGCCCTGTTACGGGACCTCGTTGAAACTCACTCTCGTGTTAACATCTTTGTCATCTTAAAGACGTTCTGAACTGACATCGGCTCACCTCGGCCGATCTCGAAGGTAACTGATGCTCACAACCGTTACGGCGTATATTTAAAACGAACTTTATTTCTGTCCTTATAGTGGCGATACTAGTGCCACTCTTATGCGAGTGGCACAGAATTTGAATAGACGTAATCTTTTACATGGAGAAATGTGCCTACCAATTTCTGTTTATGCTGCACGCCTCCTCCGTTGTATTGTGTTTCTTTTCTGTCAGTGTGTAAACACACTGGGTGAGTTTTTTTATCTCTAAATAACAAAATATTTCAAAAACTATGCCTAGGGTTAAAAAATGAAAAAATACGTGTTCAGTATTTTCAAAAATGCTTCCGGTGATACGGTGCTGACCCTGTGCCATATCCTGAGAGGGTGGGTGGGAGTCAACTTGGAAACTTTGTATAAGGACACCGACACGTCATTCGGAAGTTCGCTCCGGCCTCCAGCAGGGGAGTCCGACGCAGTGCGTTGTGGCAGGGAGGAGCAGGTCGGACGGGCCTGTGGGCCAGGGGCCAGCAGGTATCAGGACCGGGAAGTGGGGAGGCGGGATTACAGGGTCAGAAGATGAATTGGGAGGACAACTTCCATCTGCAGTGCAATTGGGCGGAATATGGGTAGCACGGGTCGTGAAGCGGCCACCGAACTTTGACAGTTGTTCCATCACTGGTCGGTTGCCTCTGCTCTCGACTGCTGTCGGGTGTCAGCCTTTCGTTTTGGTGGACAGCTGGTTGGTGGTCGTGCCAGTTTAAAGGGACACAAAATTATCCTCTCATCAGACATAACTTGTCCTAGTCATGTGCATGGCGTTTCGTTGTGGAACTCTGTTTTAGCCACTATGTAACTGAGAACTGAGATTACTACTACTACTACTACTACTACTACTACTACTACTACAACTACAGTAATGAAAAGTCTCAGTACAACACAAATAATTGAAGGACTGAAGGTAAGAACTCGCCATATAACAGAGGAACAGAGTCATCAAAAGGCATGTGAACTGGACTGAGAAGTCTGTAGCATTCGGAGGAATTCTTTTTCGGATCTGTAAAGCACGTATGCTATGATGATGTTCTGTTGTCTACATTTAATTTCTGTGAGCTGTAACTGCTGGATATTATTTTGCAAACTTTTTTATTCGTCCCCAGCTTTGACGCTTTATATTTCTCTGACCCTTCTTCTATATAATGCAGTCTGCATTTACGCGAGAAGTAAATAGGCTTCCACACGACATCAAAGTCTTTAAAATAAACGTGAAGAATCTCTTCGAAAGTACTGCCTGTTTGTTCTTCAGAGACAGTATGTTTACCTCTTCTTAATAAAATTTTCTAAATACAGGAACACGACATTTCTCTTCTCTCCGTACGGCACAAAAGAGTATAAATGTCAACTCGACAGTTCGATACATCACGAGAGAATGAATACTTTTTAAAATGTTCGTTTGTTTCTGCAATTGCTTCTGATACTGTCGACTGTCGGTCTCACTCTGGGGCTAATGTGTTACTCCGACCTGGGGCAACGATCCTCGGAACCCGCACAAATGCCCCACGAGTTCTCTCTCCTCCGAAGTTAATATGTCTGTCCTTTCAGTTCGGAGACACGTGTTGTCCCTCGAGAGACTCACCGTGTGCAAAATAATTAACAAAATTGCACATCCTCTCTCTCTCACGCAAAGAAAGCAGTAGTTACTGCGAAGAAATGCTGAGACAAACTAAATTAACGTAAATTATGACCGGGAGGGTGGTGAGAACCGAGAAAGTGGTGTAACACGAGTTCCCACTTCCAGAGTTTTGAGAAACTGGTGTCCGGAGGAAGAACCCGTATATTGCGTAAGACCGAACAGTGTTTTCGTAACAGCTGGTATATGACGTATCGTTTCACAGGTGGCCCTCCCTTTGATAGTATAGGTTTTGTCAGTTACACGGCGGGTATGGGTGGTGGTATGAGGGTGCAGTGGGTACGGTCACAGGGGTACAGGAGCCAAAGGGTAGGGAGACTGGTGGAGAAGGAGCGTAGGGTCTGACAAAGATACGGTAGAGATTGAGATTGAGAGGGTGATGAAAAGCTATTCTAGGTGTGGTGGGCAAAATCTCAGACAGAATGGATGCCATTTCAGGGCACAATTTTAGGGACTCGTGGCCTCATTGCGAAGTAGCTGATTAATGCATTGCAGACCAGATAATACTCTGTGACCAGTGATGTGCTCCGAAGCTGTTTTTTTGCAGGGATCAGCAGTACCAGGATTGGATGTGATGGCCCAGGAAATCTTCTTTTGAACTAGGCTGGTGGGGTAACTATGTCCAGTGAAGGCTGAGGTGAGAATGGTGTCGTATTGCTGTAAAGAGTCTGCATCCGAACAAATACGTTCGCTCTAATGCCGAGGCTGTGTGGGAGGGAGCATTTGGCGTGGAAAGAATTACAGCTGTCAAAATGTAAGTGCTGTTGTTTGTTAGCAGGTTTAATGTGGGCATAAGTGTGTAGCTGGCCTTCGGTGAGGACGAGATCAATGTCGAGGAAAGTGGGACGCGATTTGAAATAGGACCACGTGAAATTTAATTGGGAGAAGGTATTAAGAGATTCCAGGAATTTTAACAGCTCGTCTTGCCACGAGTTCGTACAGTAAAAATGTCATCAGTGTATCTAAAGCAAAACAGTCTTTTGGATCCCAGGAAAGCCCCGTCCAAGCAACCCCTGAAAATGTTGGTATACGAAGGAACCATCCTGGTTACCCTGGCCATATCTCTGATTAGTTTGTGTGTCTGTCCCTCAAAGATTGGCTGCTTGTCGGTAAGTGTGAAGTCGATTAATGTGAGAGGAAGGATGTCGCAGGTATGGAATCGGGTGGGTGCTAACGGAGGAAAAGTTCGACGCAGACAGACCACATACGTGGGGGACATTGGTACCAGTGGTGACAAGCAAGGTTTGTGGTGGGAGTCGGACGAGCCAATGGTGACGAGCAAGGTGTGTGGTGGGAGTGGGACGAGCCCAGATTACAGATAATCTAACATAGGAGGGAAGTCTTTGTACTATCAGTTGCAGGTGTTGATCAGCGAAGGCAGATATACATGCTCTGAAGCCAGCAACTACAGGACAGCCAGGATGATTGGATTTGTGGATCTTAGGAAGAAGGTAAAAGGTGGGGGGGGGGGGGGGGGGGGGGGAAATAAGTTCTATGGTTTGAGGTGTAAGTCCTTGTGAGGGGCTTGAGGTTTTAAAGAGGTACTGCAGATCATTTTGAATCACAGGCACGGGATCTCGTTGGCCAATGCTATATCTAGAGGTTTCAGTCAGCTGGCATAGGCCTTCACTAATGTACTCCTTTCGGCCCAGTGCCACAGTGGTAGATCCTCCGTCTGCTGGGAGGATAATGATGAAGTCATCGGGGATACGGAGCGTGGAGTTCTGTAGAGGATGGAGCTGGGAACGGTTGTGAAGCTGCTCTCCACACGACTCCTACCTGAGAGACTGTCCAGTTAGGGAGGCCCTACCACAAACTTAAGCTCTCACCATCACAGCTAGTTGGGTGACACCAGAGTGCATATATCTCCTTGTCACGGTAACGTGGCAGTTCTCGAGGAGGTTAATTACGTACCGTTCTTCAATTTTCTCAGTTTTAATTTGAAGTTTGTAACAGGTAAACTGTGGCTTCAGGTAGACTGCCTGTGACCTTCGGTTGAGGAAATAATCCCCGTGAGTAACAGGACATTGAATGTGTCTCAGAATTATTAACAGGGATGAAGTAAGCTCTTCTCAGTAGTGACTCCCCATATCTGGAAGCGTTGTAGTAATTTATTCATTGTTTCGTAATATTCTTTGCACATTTTGGATGTAATTACATCATTCACATTCACCGCCATTTTTTCTCCCTCATTGACTGTGTGCTGCTCAATCTACAGGTCTAATAAATGTGTTCTCCGATCTGTTCGAGCAGAAAGGCAGTGCGGGAAATAGGTGCGTGTGTGTCCCGAGTGCAAATGCTGTACAGGTTGCCGTATCTGCAGACGTGCAGCAGCTGTGTGCCCGGTGAAGACTCTCCTCTTACTGGGCCCGTCTCGGGCCCTCACCCCCGCACGGTGGTCTGGGTCTGAAGGCAGTTAAATGTGAATTTTTTGCATCAACAGTCATCGCTGGAGGTTGGCGTAACTGTAACTTACGCTTGTAAACCCCGGTACTGACTGGGGTTCGAATCCTGGACCCCACAATTGTTGTCTTTCACTAATACACTGAGTATTACTCCATTTCAGATATTTCATTAAGTGTTAGTCCATCTTAAACCAGACATACAGAACCCTCAGGCTTTTCTGTGCCACTGGAGGATTGTCGTAAGTCGTTCCGGACTATGTTCATCTGTTCCCTCTCTTTCCAGTTTTCCTGACTCCTTAAAGGTCACCAGTATGAAATACGTTCTAATACAATAAGACACACGCTCCTCCATTTTTAATTTGCAGCTATTTCTCTAAAGTTGAGGTTGATTTCAAGTGATGAGACTCCGTACCATTATTTTCCATATTAGGAATAATTGTAAACGAGATTTCGTGTTTTTTCTTCCACAGGGTATCTACTGATACAGACCCGATGACAAATATTAGCTCGTCATACCATCCACACACTAAACTGTTGTGCACCCCCCACAAAAGTGTTCGAGGACCCGATTCTCCCTCAACAGACTGCGTGGTACAGTTACGCCTGAATATGCTGCCTCTAGTGTAGGCTGCCATCAATTCCAGAACCTCTGGGTACTCTAGCGTGCTCACTACCAGTATGTAAGATGTAAGACTGTGTCGGAGAACTCCTCATGTGGCAAAGTTTTTTTTGGGGGGGGGGGAGGGGGGGGGGGAGGCGTTCTATCCTGTCCTCTTCTGCAATAGTTATTGTCAGTGCTGGATGCTACTGACTCCAGTCCACAGTGACCGAGTCCCCTTCACCTCCAGAAGCTACTTCCCACACTTGCTTCACGCTTTTCCTATCGTCAAATTAGAATCTACCTTCTTAGGTTACTCTAAATGATTGCCTATTTATGTGATAAATGAAGGAACACCTCGATTGTATTGGGTATTAGCACGGAAGAGATTTGAATGACAACTTATTGTTTGTATTATCAAATTCATTATATTATCCTTGTCAGTTAAGTTGTTTTCACATCCGTCTATACGAGCTGCATATTGGACTGTAAACATAAAACAAATAGTAGATCTAATATTTGTTCTTAACATTTGCTTTTATGCCAAGTTTGGCTACTGACCTACAAGCACAGTGCACTGTAAACACAATTTGCATCAGGTTAGAGCATGATAACACACCTCTGACAAGAACTGCACATTAAAGTCAATTTTGTTATTTGTTACTTACTGAAATGAGACTCCTATGTCGCAAAGAAAAATTAATTAGTTAACTATCTTGCCTTTTTATTTTTGTCTTTGACAAAGATAAGACAGGTACTGCATTAAAAAACTCTCTTTTGAATATTGTGCCTATATGTATACATTATAACATTTTTACCTAATACAAACAATATGTGAAAAAATTTGGCTATAGATGAATGTGTTTTCTTTGTGGCTGCTGTAACGAGAGAGTGGGATTAGGTGTAGGATGAGTTGGCAGCCAGAGGTTTCTGCTTCTCCGGTTCTCAGAGAACACCAGGCAAAGTTGGAGAAAACTGCTACAACTCGCGGTGAAGACATTGTCTCCCTTAGCAGCTTCAATATTCACAGTCGCCATACGATTTTTTTTTTTTTTTTTCTGGAAACACTTTCAGAATGATAAGGTTGAACAACAGTGGCAGTATGGTACATTCTGTCTAACAAACTGGTCACTTAGGGAACATCTTGAACATACAAGCTGACGGCAAAATATTGCATATTATTCGGACCGTGATAGTAGCAGATTCGCCCAGTATTGTTAATTCGCGAAGTAATCACTGTGCACTATTTTGCTAAACACACTAATAGTTTTCGTGAAGATCTGAGGATCCAACATTGAATAAAGGTTCATAAAGATGTTTACCTTACTTTTTTCCCACAAAACCAATTTTTATTCTTGATAATCGCGATTGCATGTTGACCCTGCACTTCAAAATTACACCTGTATGCAAAATTATCTCCAACAAAAAAATTCAATGTCCAATCGGCATTACTTATTTCCAACAATTACAAGAAAACATAGATGCTCCTCCCCCTCCCCCAGCAAAGAGCGGTGTCGTGTCAAATTCCGGAGCACATCATTGCTGGTACTCACAACCGGAATATTACAATCATATTACATTACTTACCCTGTAAGTTTTGTCAGTAGCTTGCATTTGTCTTTGCACAGTGTTACGTCTGTGATAGTAGATAATATTATGAAAATATCTTATATCAGAATGTACACATACATTACATGTTTCATTTAAATAACCTATGGCAAGTACTGATCTTTAGCAGCTATTGTAATATAATTGACAGACACATTCTAACAGGTTTATTTATTCTAAGGCACATTTTATATTTTATTATTTTATTCTTTATAATGGTCATTGTGTATGCTAAGAATCAAAAATATTGAAAGCTGATAAAGTGCAGTTCTACATAAATATTGGGGTAACATAGGGATTTTACCGATATAAGTGTGTTTTATTTGTTCTTTGATAGTAAATGGTCTCAAATGTTCTGAATGTTTTTTTTGTTTGCTACCCAGTTTCTTTTTTCCCCCCTCACTATAAAGTTGTCACAACAGATACACATAACAGAGACTTTAGTCATCAATAATACATTCTTCTTCACTGTTTATAACAGTCTGTCAATTCTGGGGTAACTTTTCTCTTCCACAAGATCAGAAATCACACGGTTTTGAGGCGAAGAACTCTTTGAACCATGTTCACACCGCATTCTCGTCCGAAAAGGAAATTCCTCGAAAGTTGTTCGATAGAGAATGGAAAAGGTGAAAATCTGAGGGCACAAGATCAGGTGGGCAAGCTGAGTGCAGAATCACTTCCCTACCCAATTCCCGTATAGTATCTTCGTCAGCCTAGCAGAATACAGGCAGGCGTCATTGTGGAGTAGCATTGCTTCACGCAGTCTTCCAGGTAATTTTTCTCAGATTGCGTCAGCGAGATTTCTCAGTCGTTTACAATGAATGTCGGCAGTAGTGGTCACACCTCGGGAAAGCATTTTGTAGTGCACCACAACGCCACTGTTCCAGTAGATAAATAACATTAACGTTTGTTTGGAGTGCATGCAGATCTTTGTACAGGGAGTTGCTGCTTTGTTTGGGCTTAACCATTCCTTTCTTTTCCGTATTTTAACAAAAAGATACAATTTCTCTTCATCATTAACAATACAGGGTAGCAACAGTTGGCATCATTCACAGGCTAGTTGACGATGAGCGATGGCCACCTACTGCTTTTGGCTCAGAGTGTACGATACCCGTACACCTGACTTTCGAACTTTCCCCATTGCGTGCAAATGTTGCATCTCATTTTCCAGATCTGTAGTACACTGACGTGAATCGTGGAAACAGAAGAATCTGTTGGAAACATTCAGATTTCTCCACTTGGCACGCCAGTTTCTAGCATCTGCAGTGCCACTCACTGTCTCCAGATTATAAAATACAACACAATAAAGGATGGCAGCCAAAAACAGTTGCAGGTTAGAATTTTTTTATTAAAATTCTTGACCAAGGTTTCGGTACATATAAATATACCTTCATCAGAAGTAAAACTTCCTGAACAGAAAGACACATTCATTAGAAAAGCCATATCAACGAAAGTGAGAAACAGAAGCTTAAATAACGGTGAAATTGCTAAAGTAATACAGGTACACAATCTTTAGTACTTACCAAAAATTACATCATGCACTGGAGAATAATAAAACAATTATGCCAAAAGGTGTCGTCAGTAATTAAAATATCATCTCCATTTGTACAACATGTGTAATGGGCACAGGATCAAAGCGAACAGTTTAACAATGTTACTTCGCCTATGAACTATTGAGACACGAGTGTGAAGGCACTAAGGCAGATTGTTTCGCCGAGAGAGGGCACTTGCATGTGCCAGACTCGCGCATATTACATTCCATAAATACATACATAAGCGCATCAAAAATTATTAAAGGTTGCGTTAATTCAAACTTTGTCTTAATAAATAAAGCGTATCACGCCAATTAAAGACATTTATGTAAACTAGAAATATAGAACCAAATTTACCTGTGTCCTAGTGTCAAACGGATAAAGCTTGCGCTTGGAACATCTAACCAGAGAGGGCACTAGTGTAATGCGCGAGAGTCTCGCGTAACGTAGGCAGTGAAATACATACTAGCGAAACAACCAAAATGTAATAATAAAACGAAACCATCTGTCATTATGAATAAAACATAGTAGTCATTTAACCACACATACACATTGAAATTCATAACTAACAAACATCACAATATGTAGATCCCAACAAGACAGGAAAAGCGCATTTCACCGGCATCAACAAGCAAGAGAATAACTCCTAGTCAGCCAGACTGTATTACATTAAGGCAATGAGGGGTTTGAAACTGTCTAAAAAATTTTTGTTTCGAAGTTGCACCTGTTCATTAAGAACAAAACCATCCTTTAGAGACAGATGCTTGAAAATCTCTAATTCTTCGAGCAAGTCTAGTTTGTCACCTTTATCAGCTTCATGAAGCAGTACTAAAGATTGTGTGCCTGTATTACTTTAGCAATTTCACCGTTATTTAAGCTTCTGTTTCTCACTTTCGTTGATATGGCTTTTCTAATGAATGTGTCTTTCTCTTCAGGAAGTTTTACTTCTGATGAAGGTATATTTATATGTACCGAAACCTTGGTCAAGAATTTTAATAAAAAAATTCTACCCTGCAACTGTTTTTGGCTGCCATCCTTTATTGTGAAGAATTTTAACAGTTGCTGCTGCAGCCATGTTTAAAATCTTGAAATATAAAATACAATGTGTAAACTCAAATAGCAGTAGTGAACTACAAATAAAACATGACTATTGACAAATAAACCAAAAGCAAGTGGAATAGCAACATGTGAAACAAAAACCCTTTGAATTTATGCACTGACCTAATATTTTGACATTTCATTTTCTTCTAGTAGATCCATATTTCCGGCTTTTGTTGGCAGAGTGTAGAATTTCCATTTTCATTTTACTATGTGTGAGTTGATCTCCACTCTCAGCTAGGTGCCAAACAAAGGTTGATCTGTTTACTTTATTCAATTGTAGCGCATCTCAGTGTTCTGGAGCAGTAAACCCTCTCCCTGTTAACTCTGTATAGGACCAGGAACAAGAATCAGAACTAAACACACAAATTCGTGAGTTGCTGTGTATTTGGCAGTCTTTGTTAGCAGAATTTACACATCTGTTATGTAGTTAGTTGTTTGTGGAGAAACTTACTTTTACAAGACTGTTACAAGATAAACTTGCAATTTCATATGGTAAATGTTCTATGAACTTATTTTATTTTTGTAGAGCGCGCTAGGGTAGGTACGGTACGAAAGCCTCACCAGAATAGGATGTGTCACGTAATGCGGGCCACAGTCAGGTACGCATCGAGCACTTTCATGTTCCACACCCTCTCAGATCACCGCAGTGTGGCCATATTCGTCGAATGTGCGATGTCGCTCGAGTGCTTTCCACTCTTTAGCGTACCTGTGACACACTACTATCTTTAACGTTCAGAAGAATGTGACACCATTTACAAACTTCCCTCCTCCCTCAAAAAATTCGGGAATGTATTCCGAGGAAAAAACTGCGTCCCACCACTAGCGGGGATTCCTCACTCGGTCTGAGTTCACGGCCGGGCTACCTGAGCCCTCCTGTCGGGTAGATGTCACTGCTCCTGGGAGGCACACCATTGCCTTTGAGAGTGATTTTACACCACGGCATTACAAACGATAATAACGTTATCTAGACGGCTACTGTTAAACTTCCCGGCTTTCTGTTTAACGTTATTGTGAAGGTTTTCATTTAATGCAGGTTTGTAACCATTGTTTTGTATAACTGTAGCTCGCATAGTTGTTTATTTTTTAATAATGGGGGACTGACAATGCCAGAGCTACTACATCAGTAATTATTTCAATGTCAAGAGCCTGAAATAAATACTCAAAGCAGCATAATTATGAGTGTAGGCACGTGTCGTTTATTAAGCTCGTAACAAAACAGTCACAAAATGGGAGCAACTGCTGGCCGTATCATTCTGTTAGTGAAGGCCGGATGGAGAGCGAGGGAAGTATACTGTCGGTTATTTGAGTCTCTCGTTCTACATTGGCAAATGGGATGTCACTGTGAAAATAAGCTCCCATATCTCTCATTGAAAGAAACTTCTAAAAAACTGGAATACATATCTGAACAGAAAGTGTGTGTCGGAAGAAGGAAGAAGCATTCAGGATATCGGATTGTACACACCTCTGTAGGAAAAACTGTGACTCTCGAGGTTTGCCAGTGTCGACAGGGTAGGGTGGCTCTCACACGCTCTGTCTGTCAGGTCCCCTGTCTGGGTTGAGTGTCTAGAACAGTAGATGATCTTTGTAATGCCGTGGTGTAAAATCAGTCTCAAAGGCACTGGTGTGCCTCCCAGGAGCAGTGACATCTACCCGACAGGAGGGCTCAGGTAGCCCGGCCGTGAACTCAGACCGAGTGAGGAATCCCCGCTAGTGGCGGGACGCAATTTTTTCCTAAGAACACATTCCCGAATTTTTTGAGGGAGGAGGGAAGTTTGTAAATGGTGTCACATTCTTCTGAACGTTAAAGCTAGTAGTGTGTCACAGGTACGCTAAAAAGTGGAAAGCACTCGAGCGACATCGCACATTCGACGAATATGGCCACACTGCGGTGATCTGAGAGGGTGTGGAACATGAAAGTGCTCGATGTGTACCTGACTGTGGCCCGAATTACGTGACACACCCTATTCTGGTGAGGCTTTCGTACCGTACGGAGAACCAGTATGTAGGACGTAAAGAAAAAGTCAGAGTCGGCACAACGGGAGACAAAATTGTAACAGAGTGAGCGATGGTGAGCTAGACGAACTGAAGGACTCAGAGTAGTGAGATCGCAGCCAATGTCGTCCCACGTACAGTAGTAATTAATGTTTATCCCTCAAATATGAGACTGTACTCCTCCTGTCGTATGCACCATTTTGGGTGTCGCAGATAACATTTAGGGTTTGTGAGAGAGTTGGATGCGATGCAGGCCTGCGTTCGGATCTGGCTGTGTGAATGTATTGTTGGGAGGGAAGTTTGCAGCCCTGACTGTCAGGCATTTAGGGACGAACATAAAATTTGCGGGGTAAAAATTGCGAGTAGCTCAGTAATGGTACAGTCTTTAGTGGCCAAAACAGCTTTCCAGAAAAGGCATCTGTCGATTTGGGACGTACCGCAAAAGCGACTGCGAACTCCTCCGCACGTGAGAGCACCCGAGAGTATACTTCTTACTGCTAATCCACAACTACAGAGATACGGAGCGAAGCCGCGCAGTCCATTCACAGTGAGATTCGACACAATATTTGCCAAAGAAGAGAGGTGCGGCAAATGTGTCGAGCTCGGACGGAAACGACCCGGAGCTGTCGGATTGCCGTAGACTCGTCTCATCTGGGGACTCTGTTGAAGACTAAAGTGCAGGTTATATGGAAGTCAAAATTGACCAATCTGACACATTCTTAAGGGTAGTCCAGTGAAGTTGATAACCTACAGACAGAGTGAGGTTTGGAATTTGTCAGAGTAAACCACATCACCACCTCGTGTTAAGACTTCCGTTCCCACACTGATCGAAAGGTAAGGGCGAAGCAAATGTGACCATTAGCTCGTAAGGTTGCTCCCATTTTCAGTGGAACATAAGTGGGCTCGGGACAGTTGTGAAGGAAGTCACTTTTCTAGTGGAGGGCAGACACCTGTGTTTGAACAAAGCGTGCCACTCCACACCTCTGGCTGTCGGTGCCAGCCTTCAGGCAGTTGTAATTTCGGGATGTTTGCAAAACAGAATTACCGACTGTGTTCAGTGTGGTGCACTGGACCTTCACTTAACACTTTCTCACAACTTGCCCAGCATTTTCTCCTTTGTGGGGATTTTACTGCTCCACTATCACACGATTGTGGAGTGTAGTTTTTGAGAATCTGTGGTCGGAGGCAGATTTGTGTCTACATAACACGGGACTGAGCACACTAGACGACTGCCAGTGAGCTGTTCTCCGCCACCGACCGTGTAGCGTTACAGATATTGGTGCTAATACTGATGTCTTTCCTGCGTGACTGACGTCAGGTAAATATTTATGGAATTTTATTTCAGAGTATTTACATAGGAGTAGTTCCAAATGACAGATAGATATTCAGCGATCACAGGCCCTGCGGACCACGCGCTGCTTCCACAAACTGCCTCCGTTCCTTCCTGTTTTGTGCCCGGTTCCTCCAGGTGTCTTCAGTTCCCGGGGCTGCTAGGTCCTTCGCCAGGTCACCCGTCCGGCGCTGCCTCGGTCGTCCGATGGGGCGTTTGGTGTTTGGTTTCCCCTCTGGTGCTATCTTCACCCGTCTTCCATCTGGCATACGGGCTACGTGGCCCACCCATTGTATTCTCTTGCTCCTTATCTTGTGTAGGATAGTCGGTTGTCGCATCGGAAGGTAGATTTCCTCGTTTTTCCTCCTCCTCCATTCTCCGTTATCTAAAACTGGTCCCCGTATCTTCCTCATTACTCTTCTTTCAAATATTAATAGTTTTTACCTTTCTTGCTTTGTCGTGCTCCGTGTTTCTGAAACGTACATTACTGCTGGGCGTATCACTGTGTTGTAGATTTTCATCTTAGCGTTCACTGAGATCGATTTAGAGCCGAGCGTCTCTCTGAGGGAATGCCTGCATTTTGTTCCCACTGCTGTTCTTTCCTCGATGTCCATTTTTATGTTGTTATCCGTGGTAAACCGAGATCCCAAGTATTGAACCTTTTGCCATCTATCTCAAGAAATTCTATCTGCTCTTGTCTTCTTCCTAGTTGCATGAACTGGCTCGATTCGCTTTGAGCCCTACCTTCTGTGCATAATTGTCCATTTTCTGGTACATTTCTTTCAACTCGTGCTCTCATTCACTTAATAGTACTATGTCATCTGCACATGCGAGACAATTGAAGTTACTGTCCATCTTTACTCCAGCTCACTTCTGTTGCCTACACCCTTTTATTACTTTCTCTAAGATGTCATTGAACAGAACACACGAGAGAGCATCCCATTGTCTGAGGCCTGTCTCGATCTCAAATGTTTCTGATGTAGCTCCTCGAAAACGTACTGCTGCCTTTGACGCTTCCCTATAAGCTTGCACCGTTCCCACTAGATTCTCAGGGTTTCTGAAGTCCCGCATTGCATTGTAAAGGCTATTCCTGTGTATGCTGTCATATGCACATTGAAAATTGACGAACAGGCTGTAGATATCTTTATCGTATTCCCAATGTTTTTCAAACAATTATCTTAGTGTGAAAATGTGATCTATTGTCGATCGATTTGGTCGAAAGCCAGCTCGGTACTCCTGTATGTTGTTCTCTAAAAATGGTTACAATTTTCTGAGGATAATGATGGACAGCACCTTATACGTTACATTCAACAAGCTGATTCCTCTGTAGTTACTGCATTCAATTTTCTTCCCTTCTTGTATATTGGGCATATTATAGCCAATTTCCATTCTTCTGGCAGTGTCTCCTTCTCCCATATCAACTGGATCAGTTTATATATCTGTAAGTGTAAGCTCTCACCTCCCTCCTTGATTAATTCTGATGTTATTCTGTCTTCCCCTGGGGCTTTGTTGTTTCTGAGTCCTTTTTGATTTTCACGTCTTCTTCGCTAACTTCCCATTCTTCTTCATCTTTCCTTTCCTCCTAGTGTTTGCAGGTAATATCTCATCTCGGTCTGGGCGATTCAACAGTTCTGAGAAGTATTCTTTGCATCATTCTACAATTCTTTCCTTGTCATTTATCAAGTTGCGGTTCTTATCTATAATGGAAAAAAGTTGGGCTCTGAAATCCACGTTTCCAATTTTTTACGTATTGGAAGAATTGCATCAAGTTCTTGTTTTGGCTGTCTGCCTCAACTTGTTTTAGCAAACTGGTTAGATATATTCTCTTCTCTGCTCTTAGAATTTGCCTTGTCTCCCTTCTGATGTTGACAAAATGTTTCCATTCCTGCTCATTATCCCTGTCAGCTAGCCACTTCTCTCTCATCTTCGTTCTCATCTCTGTAGCTTTCTGGCACGTCTTGTCGAACCATTTCCTCTTCTTCATTACCGTCTTTCTTCCCAATATATCCTCCGCTATACTCAGTACCGTGGACTTTATTTCTTTCCGTCTTTCCTCCACATTCTCTCTCGGTTCTAGGGTCTCTAGGACCTCGAAACGGTTTTTGATTTCTATAGCATATTGTTCTTTAATGGCACTTTCTCGTAGATTCTAAACATTCAGAGCAGGTTCTAGTGTCGCCTTCTTATGAATGTAGGTGAACACGAGTTTAAGCCTGCTCACAATGAGGAAGTGGTCTGAAGCAGAGTCGGCTCCTCTATACGACCTCACGTCCACGACTATGGCTATAGTGCTGGTTCATCGAGATGTGATCTATCTGGTTGGTGGTTCTTCCATCTGGTGAACACCACGTTCCCTTATGTATTCTTTTGTGTTCGAAGTAAGTCAAACTTACTCTCAGGTTCTTTGAGATAGCGAAGTTGATCATCCGCTGACCATTCTTGTTGGTCTCATCAAGCAAACTGTGCCTTCCTATAGTTTGCATGTAGAATTCTTCTTTCCCTGCTCTTCCATTAAAATCTCCCAGCACTTTCCTGATATTTCTAGTTGGTGTGCTCGCAATTGTTTGTTCTAGTTGGTCATAGAACTCTTCCTTTTCTTCATCTGTTTTATCCTCAGTTGGGTGGGGCACGAACATTGATGAATGTGGTGTCTGACACTTGTTTTCCAAGTACTATGTAGGATACTCTTTTGTTAACAACTTTGAATTCCTTCACCGAATTTGCTGCTTGTGTATTATAAAACCAGTGCCGTAGAACAGTGTGTATCCATCCTCTTTGTGAGTTCCTTCTCCTAGCCATCTTGTCTCTTGTACCGCCACCAGGTCCAGTTTATATCGGTTAACTTCTGAGACCACAGTCTGGATGGTTCCTGGTCTATACAGGCTCTGAACAGTCCAAGATCCAAAATTAAAATTTCTAAATCGTGTGCCTTTTGTCCTTTGCAGTTTTCGTATTCCATTGTATCCGTCCACGTCCGAGGCAAGTTTGTTTTTTGTAACAAAGGATTGGGTTGTTAGCCCAGTGCCCAACCCTATGCCTTTATCCGGGCTTGGGACCAGCAGTGGCTGTTGCAAGGCAACTGATCCCAGACAGAGTTGAAGTTTCAAATTGTAGTGGTTAATAAAAAAAGAAAAGACAGAAGACAGGAAAAGAAAAAAAAGGTTGAAAATGTGGGAAGAAATCGTAAGTGCAATTTTTTTTTTTAAAAAAAAATCATTAATGACCAGAAATAAATGCTGATTGGACTTCGTATTACAGAAAAGCTATAGTTGGGGTGGTCCTTGTGGCGTTGTTTTTGAGCAAAAGTTAAACCAATTTCCACTACAAAAATTATTGAAAAGAGACAGAGAATAACAAAATGTAACTGACAGGGGGAAGTGGCGTAGATAAAAGTTCATCCTTTACCAGGTTAACTTGTCTTCTTTCGTGTGGCGTCCAGGTCTTCAAAAATCTCCTTCATTTCGGCGTGAAAAGTCTGCTCCAAAATCTTGCAATCGTCCGGGAATCACTAATTTATACCAATTAAAATCATCTTGATACTGTATGCAATTTAATTTACTTTGCTACTTCCATCCTCCGAATTTCTTAACAACTTCCACAATATGTCTACACATTAAAATCGGATCAAGACTAGCTAATAAGTTTTTTTTTTTTTTAACATCTTCATCAGATCACTTCTGCCATAAGCTTCAGCTATCAAGAGACAATCAAGAAACGGATAGAAAACAAAAAAAAAAAAAAGTTACAATTTTAGTATTTTCTCTGCCGTCGAGCGCTCATACCGCTGCGACGGGATATTTTTTATCTGAGGGAACGCGTGTAGCGCGGTAGCGTGGCGAAATTCAAAGTCCCGCTACATCGCCCCCTCAACTGTCACGCTAAAACATTTAGCGTGGCAGGCTAGCAAACAATAGAATAGATACACCTAAATGTCAATTATACATATTTTCTTAGGAAAGGCCACGTGCATTCATAGGGGATTATCTTTGTCAATACTTACTTTCTAAATCTATATACTACATACAATTGTTACAGTTTTGATCCCTTTTACACAATTAATATATATTTACATACAGTTTGTTTGAAACAAGCTGCTCGCCAGCGCAGTTAATGTTGTGCGCTTCCAGCGTTGGTTTCCCAATGCACCTCTGGCAGCACGTAGTCTTTGCGCTTTCAAAATCTCTGTGTTATGACAATCTTGCACAGTATTCACTTTCATATAGTGTTCATTACAAGTTGTTATTCCAGCATAAATGGCGTGTTAAGTCCGGTGACACCATAAGATTGAGCGTGTGCGTGATCTGAAGCAACGTCCATGTCTTCTGTTACAACACAACACTCCAGGTCCTTGTGCGTTTTCATGACTATTGTTCCCGGGGCATATATGGTCGATGTAGTTTTTAGCCTCCACATCGCCCATGACAAGTGCTGAGTTTATTGTCTCCAAAGCATCTGAAGGCCGGCCAGGAACAACGGCGTCGATGTTCGCAAAGGTAGGTGTTTCACCACGTTGCTTACACTTGCCAACAAACGTTCATTTGCAGTGTGAAAATCCTCATTATCGTCGAAGTAAATTGCAGTTTATATCGATCTACAAACAGTTATTTGGTTTATGCACCATAAGTTTCACAAACAACACAAAATTCGTCGTTTATAACGTTCACAGTTTGCAACACTTTTTTGCAATATTTACATTTTAACAAAGTTCACTGTGTCCCAGCATGTTTACATTGTTAATTATGAAAGCTTACATTTCGTGGTCACATTTCAAAATATGTTGACAATATGCAAAGTTTTAACACATACACAAATATATATAAATTTACAAGAATATGCATGTGAAATATTTACACTAAAAATTATACGAAGTCCCATTGGCTACTTTCTTTTATTGGGGTTTATGGTCATTTTGATTTTCTTTATTAAGGCTTTGGCGTGCCAAGGGATATAAGACTTAATGTTTAAAGCACGGGCTTTCCTTCATTTATTATTTCTTTCTTTCTTTTGATTCCATATCTTGGCTGGCTAGTGGTTGATCAGGCTTGTAATGCCATCAATATTCATGTCTCTTTATTCATACCTGAAAGTTTACTGTCACACAGTATATTCTTACATTCCATAAACAAACAATACCCGGCTGCATGAGGTGGTAGGAAAATGGAGAAAGAAAGAAAGATAGACTGGAAGAAACTATTCACTACCTATAAACTACCAAATCCTACAGCTACTACATAAAAAGAGAACACAATACATTATAACGTTTGCATCACCTTCAAGGGGTGTGTGAAAGGAGGTGCTTACAATTTACCAAATCATGGGTAAATGTAAGTGTCCTTACGTCAAGTCTGTGTAGTGTAACATCATGACAGATTCTCTGTTTGTGTTCTGACTGTCCATATGACTAAGTGTATTATACATTAACAAATCCTTGCATGAGTAAATTACATAGCTGCTCAGTACTTCCTCGATATCTCCACTTCTTGTGGATACCGCCTATACAAATGGAAAATATAACTCACAGAGATTGTCTCTCTCATAATGTGTATTATATAATAACATACCAAATTTCCTCTCAAGAGTTCAACCATGAACTTTCTTCTACTTCAGTGAAGGTTAAACATCATGTATGTGGTGTGTGTATATATATATATATATATATATATATATATATATATATATATAATTTCTTTCTATAAAAGATAAATAAAGAACATAGTATTATAATTGACAGTATAATATCTCTTCCGCAGTGTCTGTTGCTCGACGTTGGTTGCACGGGTGGTCACTGCTCCTTTGCACTTACCTTGCATTACCTGAAAAGTCAAATGTTGTCTTCAATGTAGATATAATTTTGTCATCTGTTCGCTTAAGTGGAGGTGTTGTACGAATCGCAAAACGGCCTTAATAACTCTCCTATCTTTTGTTTCCTCAGGGTTTTGTAACACTCCGGTTTATTTTTACTTACTTATCCCGCTCGATCGGGATCTGATAGCAGCCCAAATAGATAATAACTAATGTGACCGTGTACGTAATGGGGCTGGCAATCGGATTGGACTGCTACGGAGTTGTTACATTCCATTTTGTCCTTCTCAAATGCTGTAATAATGATATGTATGGTGCCAAGAACAACAACACAGCTATATTTATCACCAAAAACACAAAGTAAGGAGACAGCCACTGCCTTCGTCGTACAAAATTAGTGACGACTAATCTCAGCACAGGCCTCTTTGTTATTCATTATCGTCACACGCAAATTTTAATCACTGTATCCAACACCGCAATCCAAATAATGCCGGCGCGGTAGACGCGAAAATACAAATATCGGCACTGATATATCACTGAATCACACTAGTAATTGTACTTGTTCACTTTCCCGTATATTTCTAACACAAAAGGGGTTAAACCGTGGCGATGGGCACCCCCTTTGTCGGTACGGCCTTGCATTACGGCCACCGGCCGCCCCACGGCCCGGCCCGCAGCCTGGGTCCCACTCTACTGTCTCAACACTCGCTCTCGCTCTCGCCACCCGACGCACACTATCGATTGTTTGTCCTGTCGACCTGTGCCGTCGCAAAACTTATAGTAAGGGCCTACGGACCCCTTACATCCCCGCCCTCGAAAACTTCTTTGAAGCCACAGGCTTAAAAGAATCGGCTAGGGAATTAGACATCACTACATATGAACAAAACACACAGTGCAAATAAGTAATGAAATTACAATCACCAAGAAAATCCTTGACTCCGGTAGTGGGCTGCCTCTACAATAATATTCTACAAAAAGTTATTACATCTCAAAAATATGGCATTGTCCAAATAACACACAACATCAATCCTACTTACTTAACATAGCATGCTAAATATTTTTTTATAAACTTATCTTATCAAAAATTTCCAAAAACTTTTCACTTTCAAAGGTTTGCACGAGTCATTAACTACATATCTGTTATAACTTGCTATAGCAAACACAAGAAAAGAAACTAGTTGAATGCCAGCTACCCCTTTGGTATGCCGTCCTTTCAGCGGGGTTCGTGCCGTCCATACTACTATCACTCTAATTCATAATTCACTTGGCCAACACTTATAAAAGTTAAGGAAGAAATTCACAACTTATTGCTACAGCAAAGACAAGAAAACAACTAGGTGAATGCCAGCTACCCCTTTGGTATGCCGTCCTTTCAGCGGGGTTTGTGCCGTCCATACCACTACCACACTAACTTATAACTCCCTTCTCAACGCATATAAAAGTAAGAAAAAAAATCACAACTTCTTTAAATCTTTAACACAAGCAAATTGAAATTGAGACAAAATATGACATTTATACATTGAATGCCAGCTACCCCTTTGGTATGCCGTCCTTTCAGCGGGGTTTGTGGCGTCCATACTACTATCACTCTAATTTATAACTCACTTGGCCAACACTTATAAAAGTTAAGGAAGAAATTCACAACTTGTTCATTACAGATTCCATAAATTTAAATGCTACATTGTACCGCTAAGCATGTCTTACATAATTATTTGCAACACTACAACTATTGTGGTCACCCAATGAAAAATTTTAAACTACTGATCATTTCATTTTGCCAAACATCACTTCCATATGTGAATTGTTATCAAGAAAGCTTAGATGAGAGGTACAATATCTCCTGTTATATTCACACTAATTTAAATCCACTATATGGATATTTGTTATTCATTACTCAGTGCCAGAATTCTGCTTCTAAAGCTTGACCTACGTATAACCATAATTGACTCTGATAGCTAATTGGATACATGAATTACTAATTATTCATTAGTTACACCTTGTTTTATCAGCATACTTCAGATAAACATGTATACCTACAAATAACTTGCAAACAGATGTTGCTCATGTGCTAAATGACATACTTCAATATTTCAAACATCTCATACTCCATACTCTTCATTACACATAACTTAACACCAACTTCAACTGCAAATACATATATATCTTCAACCTATATCAATCCTCCATATACTTCAACACTTCAAACCTCTCATACTCAATATACATCATTACACATAACTCCCTCAACTTAACAGCAACTTCAACTGCATATATATCTTCAACCTACATCAACTCTCCATATTCGCTGCAATAACCACATAAAAATACTACTTCAGGCTCCTTAGCCTCTCCATTCATCATATTTCACATCATTTATCCGAACAACTATCTCCTTGTGTATTTGTTTCTTTATATGTTCATCTACTTACAAGCTGATACATTACTTCAATTTTCTTACAACAGTTTGACCTTTTCATGCCTCATAAAACAACTCTATAAGAGTACCCAAATTCCTGTTTAACCAATTAGCTTACCACGACATTATGTAAACATTCGCTTTCTGATATGGTTCTCATTTTATTACTTCTGGCACTATTCACTTTGTAATGTACTCACACTAAACTGAGCTTTCAACTTATCGATTCTTTGACACCTCACACACTACATCAACAGTAACTACTTATCCTTATTTTAAGTCAACTATAAATTTACTACATGGTTCCTGACTGAATTACTTGGATGACCACTACCAGTCCTAACTACTACTCACTAACTTTCTTAACCTAAGGATAGAGAAAGATGGTAGAGGAGTGACACTTGAAATTAGAAATAAAGTCTCACCCAGCTGGGAGTGTACCAGTCGCCACTTGGTATACCAGCAAAAGAGTTGCTAGCTCCCTACACCTTAACTACTTAATCACTTCACATATTAATTTTCACCTACACAGTTTATGTAAAATGTTTTAAATAAGATAAATCATACCACTCATAAAATCTATAAATGTAAAATCCCTCAAAACAATAAGCATATCTGTATAATTACCATTTAGACAGCGCAGTATGCATAAATAAGTATGTTCAATTTCAGAGTATTTTTCGCAAACCTTTCGGAAATTACTGCAATTGGGCACTTTTCCTAACACGCAATTCAGTTTACAAACGTTTATTTACCGCGAAAACTGCACATTGCAATTTAATGTTACGTCAACCAGTCGTCTCCACTCACCAACCGACGTTACCACGAGTCGCGATGTTTTGACGTTTGAAGTGGGCGTGGCGCTGTACTGCCGCCGAAACCGCGTGAAGTCGCGCTGCTCACTGTGGCTGGACGTCGTAGTTCTCCGTCGGCCGCTCTGTGGCGCTGCAGGCGGGCGTAGTTTGTAGTTCGGCTGCTAGATGTCGGGACGGCGCTCGGTGTCTCGAAGTCGCGCGGCTTGCTGTGGCGGGCGTGTGAAATCACCTCACAGATCGAAGCTCTTTGGCGCAACTGCTACACGTGTCTGCGTGACGTCACTCAATAATTGCGTCGCCACAATACATTGTCGTCCGCATAACAGTTTATGGGTCCACGTGAAGCTGTCCGAATTTTCACTATTTAAAAAGCAATTTCCGCCACAATATTACTATTAAACACTTCTGTAAAGCTTTCGTGATGAATTCTTAGTTCGTTTTGTTATAGTAATGTTCATATGTGTCTATCTTTGGTGTTCACTTTTCACAGTTTTTCGTGCGGATTTACGCATTTGCACATTATAACACAGTTTGACACTATTATATTCATTTGATATAGCAAGAAAAAGTTTATTCACAATCGTAAGGTGCTATTACTTCGTATTGTTCACAATGCACTGTTTCTTGTCGCGATTTGAAAGTTTATGCTCTGTCTCGATCCAACATTGGAAAATTTTTTCTCACGTTAAATAAGATAATATTACCTATTGTTCTTTATGATTCGTCCGAAAATTGCACTTGTCCTGTCACGGTCGCCAAGGGTGTAACACTCCGGTTTATTCTACTTACTTATCCCGCTTGATCGGGATCTGATAGCAGCCCAAATAGATAATAACTAATGTGACCGTGTACCTAATGGGGCTGGCAATCGGATTGGACTGCTACGGAGTTGTTACATTCCATTTTGTCCTTCTCAAATGCTATAATAATGATATGTCTGGTGCCAAGAAGAACAACAACACAGCTATATTTATTACCAAAAACACAAAGTAAGGAGACAGCCACTGCCTTCGTCGTACAAAATTAGTGACGACTAATCTCAGCACAGGCCTCTTTGTTATTCATTATCGTCACACGCAAATTTTAATCACTGTATCCAACACTGCAATCCAAATAATGCCGGCGCGGTAGACGCGAAAATACAAATATCGGCACTGATATATCGCTGAATCACACTAGTAATTGTACTTGTTCACTTTCCCGTATATTTCTAACACAAAAGGGGTTAAACCGCGGCGATGGCCACCCCCTTTGTCGGTACGGCCTTGCATTACGGCCACCGGCCGCCCCATGGCCCGGCCCGCAGCCTGGGTCCCACTCTACTGTCTCAACACTCGCTCTCGCCACCCGATGCACACTATTGATTGTTTGTCCTGTCGACCTGTGCCGTCGCAAAACTTATAGTAAGGGCCTACGGACCCCTTACAGTTTTCTGTCATATGTAAGTATAATAAAGGCTAACATGGCACTAAATTTCACTTTCATATACACAAATGTATTCACATGAGGGCTGTGTGAAAACTATATTTCACAGCAACTTGCTCATGTTCAACTTAGTTATCATTATATTATGTTGTTTTAGTGCACAAAGGGTTTCAAATGTCTGTGGGGATGCAGCCCCCTCGGCTTGTGAGATAACGGGTATTCTAGGGAGTAACAACCTGGGTGAGGTATGCTTGCTATTCTGAAAGGACCTGAATATAATAGCTGCCATTTTCTGTTCAGTTGTTTTCATTTCGTAGACTTGGTATGTGAACGCAAAAGAACAAGGTCATCAACCTGATAGGTTTGTGTATTTGTAACATGTTTGTCATACTTCTCTTTCCTGATCTTGGCTTTATTGCACAACGTAGTGTATGCCTGTCTTACTTTCTCTTCCAAAGGTGTATGTGTTGTGGATGCAGTTAGCTTTGGAATGGGCATAGCCCACTTGTTCTGTTCAGGTTTGTTTAATAATAATTCCTGTGGTGGGTATCCTGTTGAGGCATGAGGCAAATTGTTTACTATCTGCTCAAAGGGTGCTAAAAATTCGATCCACTTTGTGTGTTCGCGAGGTGAATGTTTTCTCATGAATTGACCAAACTCTCTAAAAATCCTTTCTACGGGGTTCCCTTCCGGGTGAAATGCTGATGTAAGAATATGTTTGATGTTATGTGTGGCAACAAAAGAGTTCCATTTTCTTCCCGTAAAATATGGTGCGTTATCCGTGATAATGCTGTGGGGTTTGCCAAACCTTGTAAAGTAACTGTTAGTCAAACGTCTAGCAATAGCAGATGCGTTGACAGTGCGGATAGCATACAATTTTAAGTATTTTGAGAAGACATCAAATACAGCAACGATGTATTTCACACCTCCTCGAGCTCTGGGATAAGGTCCGGCGATATCCAACGATACTAACTCCAAAGGTCGGGTTGGTACAATAGGATGTAATTCATTCAAAGATGATCGGTTGGAAAATTTTGCTTTTTGGCAGATCATACATTTACGAACAATTTGCAACACTCTCCGACGCATATTGGGAAAATAACAGTACTGTACTATTTTATCAGTGCATTAGGTGACTCCGTAGTGTCCCCAAGTTTTGTGTGTGAACAGAATAAAATTGTCAACATGCGCGTCGGGTAGACAAACACACCAATGGTGCGAGTCTGGGGTACGCCTATGAAAAAGTACATTTTTGTGAATTGTGTAATATTTTTGTAAATGTCAAGAAGGATCTGTATGTAATTTCTTTTTGATATTTGACCACCTGGGGTCGCTGTCCTGAAGTGAAGCAAAGTTCTTGCACATATTGCGGTAGTATGGGGCGTATGTACCATCATACATAAGTAAGATGTTAAAGTCTGATGTTTGCTCAGAAAGTTCTGAAAAATCCTGTATGCCTTGGGGCAAATGGGACAGGGCATCGGCTGCTATGTTTGATTTACCTTTAATGTAAATAATTTCGAAACTGTATTCTTGGAGTGAAAGGCACCACCGGGTGAGCCGTGAATGAAGCAATTTGCATGATAGCAAGAAAGAAAGGGCTTGGTGGTCTGTGTATATGCGAGTATGTTTACCCCAAAGAAAGTAGCGAAACTTGCGGAATGCCCAAATAATGGCAAGAGCCTCCCGCTCCGTCACCGAGTACGACCTCTCGGTTTGATGACAGATCGTCTTGATTCGGATTGAATTTGAAATAGAAAAGCTCCAAGGCCGTATGATGACGAATCCGTGGCTAGGCAAAAATCTGACGTCATGTCAGGGTGGCAGAGGAGGGGTGCGTTAGCCAATGCATCTTTAATATCCTGAAAATCAGCTTGGCAAAACTCTGTCCATCTCCAAATTGCGTTCTTTTTCAATAGAGTTAGCAGGTGAGAGCTGTTCAGAAGCTGTTTTGAAGCAAACTTCCGAAAGAAAGAAGCTAATCCTAAGAATGCTTTCAACTGTTTGCGGTTTTGTGGAGGAGGGAAATTTCAAATAGCATCAATCTTCTTAGAGTCGGGACGAATGCCTTCCGGCGAGACAATATGGCCTAAAAACTTGATTTCACGTCTTCTTACTTTGGACTTCGAAAGATTTACTGTGACTCCAGCTTGTGAAAATTTAAATAAAATTTGCTGTAACAGATCAGTACGTTCCTCCCACGTCTTTGTTGCCACGACAATATCATCGATGTACGCCGTGATGCGTGACAACAAACACGGGCCGAGAACGGTGTCAAGCGCCTCGATGAACACGCCCGCGCTTACGCGCAAACCAAAAGGCAACACACAAAACTGATAACTGCGTCCTTCACAAAGGAAAGCAATGTATTTACGACTGTCATTGTGAAGGGACACCTGCCAGTACGATAAGTGAAGGTCAATATTAGTTAGGTATTGTACATTATAAAATTTTAGCAACTGTTCGTCCAAGTTGACGGGTCTTGTGTTAACAGGTATAATAATTTTGTTGATTTCACGTGCGTCTAGCACCAATCTGACATTGCCATCTTGCTTGCCTACCGCCAGGATAGGACTGCAATAAGGGGAATGTGATTTTTCTATGACACCCCAGGTCAACATACGCTCGATTTCATGTAAAACTGCAGGTTTCTTCGCCCATAGAATATTATAATGTGTCCTACAATGAGTCTTATGTGGCTTAACATCCATTTTGTAGCTATAACCTCTGATTACACCAGGCCTCTCAGTGAAAACTTGTGCGTAATCACATAATCATTTGTACAATTCTTCTTGCTGTTGTTTCGTTAAATAGTCAGATTCGACACATTTCTGATACAATAAATCCTGCTCAGTCTCCTGATAGTCTGAATCTTCAGGTGTTAAATTACATACACTAACTATGGTAGGATATACCAATTGAAATTGACTTACTTCGCAATGTTTTTGTCGTGGTTCAATCGTCTTGTTAAGTTCAACATTAATTAGTTGTTCTCCTACAGATAATTGACATATACCATTACTTAAATCTATGATGGCTTTGTGTTCATTCAAGAAATCCATCCCTAGGATGCAGTGTACGACGAGCTTGTCTACAATCATAAAATTACACTTGAACTGTGTATTGGAAGGAAAATGTGAAGTTAACAAGGGCTTGCATGCGTATGTTCTTAGATTTAGTACCTGTGGCACTAACTACGTGGCAGTTGTGTACAGGTAATGTAGGTATGTTTATAATTTGTTTCAATTCCTTATAGAAGGCGGTTGACATCACACTTGCAGCAGCACCAGTATCGAATAAAATTTGTACATCATAATCGTTAAACTTAACCCATGCCGTAGCTTGTATGAATTCTTTAACACAACTGTCTGATTTAATGTTTATCTCGTCGGTTAATTCCTGTTCTGCTGTCATTTTGTCATTGTACCTGAGGAAACAAACCGTCTCAGCCGTTGCTCTCTTACAACACCTCACGACCGAAGCACGAGCACTTAGCTCGGTCGTCGACTGTTTTCTGTCGTCTGCTGTGTTTGGCCGGGTTCATTGACCAGCTCCACTATGTTTACATTCCGGCCGCTTGGTGCCCACGCGTCAGCTGATGGCGCGCCGCAATTGTTATTGCTACTTCGTGGTGGGGAGTGCATGACTGTACCGGGGAACGGCGACGGATTCCGTGGAGGGTTATGATTTGTCATGCGTGAATGTTGTGTGTTCCACATATTCAGTCGGCGATTGTTGGGATTTTTATTGTTTTGATGGTAATTATGTCTGTTATATGGCATGTTGCTGTCAAAGTAGCCCGGGTTGTACCGGTTATTCTCACGTCTCCCATTGCGGTTGTTGTTGTACTGTCTGTGATTTTCATTTTGCATGTAGTTACCATTTTGATATGGGTGATAATTATTGTTGTTATTATTATTCCACAAATTTCTGTGGTTGTTCCTACCGTCATACACGTTTCCATTTGAATATGTTTCGCGCGCAGGCATCGTACTGGGTCGCGGCGCGGAGGGATGGTTCCAATAACCACCATCACTACGGTTCCTTTGGGGTGGGTGTTGATTTTGGTTACTAATATGAGTAAAATTTGAATGGCGTGAATCGCCTCTACTACTTCCATTTGATCTAAGAAGTTTAAGAAAGTCTTAACGTCATTCTCTGGTACTTCTATTAATCTGTCTCGGTATGGAAAGGGTAAGTGGCTCTTTAAAGTGTCAATTATCGCTGGCAAGTCGACTGGTTTGGTCCAGTACAGTGTCTTGTCTAGGTACCTCTCAAAGTATTGTCTTAATGTCTCTTTTTTAGGGTCATAGGCCTCGGGGTTGCACACTTCTCTCCTTAGACTCTGTTGCTCATTCTCGGACCAAAATTCGTCCAAGAAGGCTTGTTCGAACTTTTCAAACGTAAGGCACCGCCGCTTCATAGCAGCACCCGACTTGCTGCTCATCCTCTCATGAGATTGGTGACGTATCTGATTTTATCGACTTCTGACCAACTACGTGGAAAAACACCGTCAAATGATCTAATAAACACAATAGGGTGGACTTTGTGCTTGTCCTCACTGGAAAATGTCTGGAAATACCCATGCCTTACAAACGTGTCATCGGCCATGCCGGTTGGTATAGCACTATTGACGTGGTTTGTGTCACTTGCTACTCTAGGTGTCGTACCGTAATATTGCTCGTTTGGTGGTAAAGAAAGCGGCACATTGTAATTTTGACTTGAAATAGGTGATTCCACAATAGGTGTTCTGTCTGTGTCATTAGCCATGGTTTTAGCTGTTTTGTCGTTCCCTGCCGATGCATTTGCACCAATCGCCAAACACGGCACAACATTGTCTCGTAATTTTGTCACTTCGTCTTCTATGTGTTTTGTCTCGTCTTTAACATGTGTCTTTGTTTTTGAAAGTATGTCCTGTGTAATTGTTTCAAGTTTTTTGCCCAGATAGTCGTCACACAATTTACATTCATGTACAATTCTCTCGGCCATGTTGGTGTCGTTTAGTGACGCGAGGTCCGCTCGGTCTTCTAATTTTTCTATCTTTTCTTTGAGGTGGGTTTGTTCAAGAACTACCATTGTGAGTTGTTGGGTAATATTTCCCACTTCTTCAGTCAGCTTTTCTTGGGTGGAGCTAGCTGAAGTGTGGGCCTGAGCTAACTCTTCCACACGGGTGTTCACTTCCTACTGCACATTAACTATTTGAGTTAACTGATTCTCACATCGGGTGATATTGTTTTTTGTTTCATGTGTGAATGTAACCAAAGTTTCTTCCTGTTTAGTGACTTGGTCAGACAATGTCTCAAATCGCTGGCTAAGCTGTTGAGTGGTGTTATTTAATTCCGACATCTGTTTTGTCGTTCGTTCCAAATTTTCGGTCATAGTATGGTTTAATATGTCAATTTTCTGACTAATGTCTCGTTTCATGTCTGCAAATAACTCTAATAGTCAGTCCAGTTTGTCAGTTTCCTGTGTCCGATTTGTGTCACATTGCTGAATTTGTCTCATATTCGGTTCTGACATTGATGTTAACAATGGCGCTGACGGTCTAGTCTCGCGTTCATTCCACATTTCGTCATTTAAAGTCGCCATCTGTGTATTATCACAAATGTTGCGAGTTTGAGGCAAAATCATTGCATTGATCTGTGAACTCGTCCATGGAGGGAAACGCGGACTTTCTTGTTGATTGAAAGATGAATCTACTTCACTTAACTCATCTGCCGAAACTATCTCTACCTTACCGCGTTCCATTGAAATAGGATGTATAATCGTAAGTCAAAAAGGTAATAATATAAGTCTGATTAATAAAGATTTGACTCAAATTTTCTTGTCAATGTAAATGATTGCTCTATTGCAAACAATGGTTGAGAAAGATGCAGCAGGGCGGACAAAATTTTTCATAACAAATGACTGTTTGGCGGTCAAATTCACGATCTTCATATGCTACAACAATACTATAATTACCACAAACTACAATAGAGATAGATAATTTTGGAAAAATCTAGAAGAAAACTACAGGATGCGTGGAAAGGGAAAAATGGATTCTGCAGTTGGCTATTGAATGTTTGAATGAAACATAATTGTGTGACTCACCATTAAATTTTCTGTCCTGCAGCGGCTGGTCAAACACTTCTGCGTAAATCGTATTCGTCAAAATATGGATTTTCTTAATACATCTCCATCGGATAATCACCAAAAGGTCTCAAAATAACAGTTTTGCATCAATATATGCCATGAAAAGAAAACAGATTGAATTAGTTACATCTCCATTGGATAATCACCAAAAGATCTCAAAATAACAGTTTTGCATCAATATATGCCATGAAAAGAAAACAGATTGAATTAGTTACAAAAATTCTTTACAATATTGTTGTATAATCATTTGCTTAGGTACAATAAAGTTGGTGTTTTTGTTACCCTTTAAACTTCAGGATTTTTGGTTATTCTCTGTTGGGAAAAAATACAAATTAAAGTTTCAAATTTGCTCAAAAACGACACATCCCAAAATTGCGTCCTGTCGCGGGAGCCAGTTGTAGTGGTTAATAAAAACAGAAAAGAGAGAAGAAAGGAAAAGAAAAAAAAGGTTGAAAATGTGGGAAGAAATCGTAAGTGAATTTTTTTTTTTTAAATCGTTAATGACTGTGAAAAAAGGGAAAGAAAGAAAGAAATGCTGATCGGACTTCGTATTACAGAAAAGCTATAGTTGGGGTGGTCCTTGTGGTGGTTTTTAGCAAAAGTTAAACCAATTTCCACTACAAAAATTATTGAAAAGAGACAGAGAATAACAAAATGTAACTGACAGGGGGAAGTGGCGTAGATAAAAGTTCGTCCTTTACCAGGTTAACTTGTCTTCTTTCGTGCGGCGTCCAGGTCTTCAAAAATCTCCTTCATTTCGGCGTGAAAAGTCTGCTCCGAAATCTTGCAATCGTCCAGGAATCACTAATTTATACCAATCAAAATCATCTTGATACTGTATGCAATTTAATCTACTTTGCTACTTCCATCCTCCGAATTTCTTAACAACTTCCACAATATGTCTACACATTAAAATCAGATCAAGACTAGCTAATAAGTTTTTTTTTTATCATCTTCATCAGATCACGTCTGCCATAAGCTTCAGCTATCAAGAGACAATCAATAAATGGATAGAAAACAAAAAAAAAAGTGTTACAATTTTAGTATTTTCTCTGCCGTCGAGCGCTCATACCGCTGCGACGGGATATTTTTTATCTGAGGGAACGAGTGTAGCGCGGCGAAACTCAGAGTCCCGCTACAAAATGAACTCTACACAAAACACGAAACAAAAAGTGTTAATATTTAATGTAGTAGTTTTAAATATTAACACTTTTTGTTTCGTGTTTTGTGTGGAGTTCACTAGTTCGTGAGAGTGCAGCACCGTCCTTCTTTGTCAATACAACATAAACCACTACAACTTTTTATCTGACCGTTAGCGGCCACGAGAAGATAGAGTCCGCATTGTCGAAAGCCTCATCAACTTTGTCAGATACCACCCAATTTAGTATCTGTTAACAGTTTGTTGACAGTGAGGTCTGTGTCACACTGAAAATGTTTGTACTATATACAAACAAGAGAGCAATTTATCCATATATCTTGCAGACAATAAATATCGATATGAGAAGACTTTGTAGCTTGCCCATTACTGTGCAAAATATGTCCTCAGTAGCTGTGCCTCTGATGAATCTGACTTGAACGTAATAATACGCCCAGCATTTGGAAGTAATGTAGTTCACAGCACAGAACAAGAGAAACGCAACTCTTGTGTTAAAAGTGGGAAACACAGACCGACAGCAGTGCCTCAAGTGGTATGGAGATGAACTAAAATATGAAAACATTGTGGTTTGCACCCTCCCCCTCCCAGTTTACTGCTACATCAATATCAAGTACCAAAAGCAGGAAAGGTGGATAAAAACAGTGAAATGAAAACAAAACTTACTTTTATTTCTCAAGCACAGAAGAAAAATTTTCTTTTAACTGTTATAAAGCTTTAAACCGTGTACTGAATTTGTCTTTAACAACATCAAGTCTTTTATTGCTGATGGTGTGTTTCCAATCTTTCACATACTTGTAAAGCAATGGAGGTATACATTGTGTAAAAAAAACTGTTCAGAAAAATGGGCCTTGCAAAATGTTATTTCCTCTGGAAACTTAAACAGTGAATAGAATGTATTCTCCAATTGTTCCTGGTGTCCACATTTATCTAAGAATGAATACAACTGACTATGAACATTTGCTACAAAGGACATTGAGCTGTCACTAGCATACAATAATTTTGGGTTTAAAGCATCATATTCTTTGAAACTTGTAAATAAATGATGCTCTGTGGGTGTTGGTGAGAACAGAGTTGTCTTACAGTCACTACAGCTACATATGCCAGTGCTTGTCTGTCATTTCTTACATCAGCCCCACCACTACCAGCAGCAGCTTCATTATCAGCAAGAGCACAATATAAAGCAATCTGAAATTACTGATATTTGGTAATTAACCCAGTTTTCACGCAAGCCAACTTGCTCATTAACTCCTGATAACCAAAGTAATGTAATAAATAATAAAATTAAATTGGGTAAGTCCTGGATCAATAATTGAGATTCTTTAGGTGCTGTTACCATGTCTTATAAATGGAAGTATAGAAGATATCATAAAATTTATTTTGGGGGCGAAGAAAAATTTAACAACTGGAAAGTATACACCTGCTTTGTCACAACATTTACAGAAAAATCTGTTAAGGAATTCAATGTATTTTATTTCAAGAATAGGAGATAGTTCACATCCCTGCACCTGAAACTACTGGAATGACATAAAACGTATTCAGACTGGAAAAAGGCGCAGATGACTCCAGTATATAAGAAGGGTAAAAGAACGGACCCGCAAAATAACAGGTCAATATCCCTAACTTTTATTTTCTGCAAGATCCTTGTACATATTCTCAGTTTGAATATAATAAACTTTCTTGCGACTGAGAAGCTTGTGTGTGCAATTCAGCTCGGTTTTAGAAAGCGTCACTCGTGCAAAACTCAACTTGTCCTTTTGTCACATGATATACCGAGGACTACGGATGGACAACAGACAGATTGCATATTTCTAGATTTCCACAAAGCATTTGACACGGTGCCCCATTGCAAGCTGTTAATGAAGGTACGAGCATATAGAATAAGTTCACAGATATGTCAGTGGCTCGAAGACTTCTTAAATAATAGAACCCAGTACGTTGTCCTTGACGGTGCTTATCAGAGGCAAGAGTATCGTCAAGAGTGCCTCAGGGAAGTGTGATAGGACCACTGTTGTTCTCTGTATACGTTTGGGGGACAGGGTGGGCAGCAATCTGCGGTTGTTTGCTGATGATGCTGTGGTGTACAGTAAGGTGTCAAAGTTGGGTGACTGTAGGAAGATACAAGACAACTTAGACAAAATTTCCAGTTGGTGCCATGAATAGCATTTAGCCCTAAATATGAAAAGAAGTGTAAGTTAATGCAGATGAGTAGGAAGATGAAAACCTGTAATATTCAGATACAACATTTCTAGTGCCCTACTTGACACAGTCAAGTTGTTCAAATATCTGGGCATAACGTTGCAAAGCGATGTTAGTTGGAACGAGCATGTGAGAACTGTGGTAGGGAAGGCAGGTGGTTGACTTTGCATTATTGGGAGAATTTTATGAAAGAGTGGTTCACCTGTAAAAGAAACTGTATACAGGATGCAGGTGTGACCTATTCTCAAGTACTGCTCGAGTGTTTGGGATCCGTATCAGGTCGGACTGAAGGAAGACATTGAAGCAATTCAGAGGTGGGCCGCTAGATTTGTTACTGGCAGGTTCAAACAACATGTAAGTGTTATGTAGATGCTTCAGGAACTCAAATGCAAATACCTGAAGGGAAGGCGAAGTGTTTTTTTTTTTCTTTCGAGAAACGCTCATGAGGAAATTAAGGAAACTGAAATTTGAAGCTGACTGCCAAATGATTCTATTGCCGCTGACATACACTGTGCATAAGGGCCACGAAGATAAGATATGAGAAATTAGGGCTCATACGGAGACATACAGGCAGTCGTTTTTCCCTCGCTCTATTTGCGAGTGGAACAGGAAAGGAAATTACCAGTAGTGGTATAGGTTACCCTCTTTGTGGCTCTATAAAGTACAGATATTGTCAGTGTGACACAGAATGTGTCCACCATCAACCAGTTGGTGATTCCTCAGTACCTCTGGATGTGTCCTGTCAACGTAAAACAACAGGATTCCCGAGAATATAAATAAAATGGAGCTTTGAAGGAAATGACTGAGAAGACTGAGGGATAGGTGGCTGAGAGGTGTGGTGGAGTGTGTTGAAAAAAGAGGAAAAGAAGGAACCAGAATAGAACACACAAAGATAGTGGGAAAACAGGACTAGTAGTGATGCTTATTTTCCAAACTTAACCCAGCCTGCGATGGAAACTTCGTGGTGGTGGTGGTGATGATGATGATGATGTCGTCGTCGTCTTGTCAACTGATCCCTTCTTTTAGCCAAGTTAGCCACAAATTTCTTGTCTCTCCAATTGCATTCAGTACCTCCTGATTAGTTACTTGATCTACCCTTCTAATCTTGAGCATTCTTCTATAGCACAACATTTCAAAAGCTTCTATTGTCTTCTTGTCTAAATGTTTTTAACATCCATGTTACACTTCCATACACATCTACAATCCAGACAAATACCTTCAGAAAAGACTTCCTCTGCTTAAATTCATGTCAGATTTTTAACAAATTTGTCTTTTTCAGATACAGTTTTCTTGCCATTGCCAGTCTGCATTTCATATTCTTTCAGTTCGGCCCTCATCAGTTATTTTACTGCCCCAAGTAACAAAACCCATCTCATTTCCTAAGCTAATTCTCTCAACAGCGCCCAGTTTAATTCAACTACATTGCATTATTCAAGTCCTTTGCTATATCTGGTGAGTTACAATACCATTGGCAAAGCTCAGAATTTTTATTTCTTCGCCTTTAACTTCAGTCCCCCCCTCCAAATTTATCCTTGGTTTCCTTACTGCTTGCTTAGTGTACAGATTGAATAACATAAGGGATAGGCTACAAACCTGTCTCAGTCCCTCTCAATCACTGATTACCTTATGTGTCCTTCAACTGTTATAAATGTGGTCTGTTTTCTATACAAGTTGTAAATAACCTTCTACCCCCTTATATTTTATCTCTGCTAGCTTCAGTTTTTTAAAGAGTGTATTCCAGTCAACATTGTCTAGCTTTCTCTAAATACATATACCGTATAAACATAGGTTTGCCTTTCAGTAACCTGTCTTCTAAGACAAGTCATACGGTCAATATAGCTTCAAATCGTCCTCCCTTTCTTCAGAACCCAAACTGATCTCCTAATAGGTCGACTTCTACCTATTTTTCCATTTTTCTATAAATAATTTGTGTCAGTACTTTGCAGTCACTACTTATTAAGCTGACAGTTTTTGGAATTTATATTATTACAGTCTTCTGAAAGTCTGATGATATTTCGCACATCTCCTCTATATCGCATACTATTCAGAACAGTTTTATTGTGGCCTGCTCTCCCGAGGATCCCAATAATTGTGAGGGAATGTTATCTACTCGAGGGGCTCCATTTCGACTCAGTCGTTTTGGAGCACCGTCAAGTTCTTCTCGCAGTATCGTATCGTATCGTATCTGCGTCTCATCTTTACTTACCTCCTCTTCCTTGTCTATATTACTGCCTATGAGTTTATTTGCCTCGTACACTCCTTCTGTACATTTCTTCTGCCTTTCAGCTTTCCTTTCTTTACTTAGAACAGGCTTGCCAACTAAACTCTATATTCATATAGCTGTGTCTCTTTCCTCAAACTCTTTAACAGACAATAAACATTTATATTACACAATCCCAGGCACAAATACAGTGGTTTTCGTTTCAGTAATGTTTTAATAATTGTAATAAAGTGCACCACGCCCCTTCAGCTGTGCGAATTCCATCTTCTCGTGGCCACTTACAGGTACAACGAAACGGTGACCTACTGCACCCGTAGGTGGGCAAGGTGCCACTTTCTCACAATTTTGTTAATTCTGTACAAAATAGAAAATAACCATGTTGTGTGGATATCTGAAAATGTAGATACCACAAACAGTTGGAATAAAATGTTACGAATATTTGATTGATGTTGCTCAGGTAGGAGAAACTTCCACGTTGCCACGAATATTTGTAACACTACAATCTCTTATTACATTCCCTTTGAGTGTGTGCTTGGCCACAGGTGGTTAAAGGTCTGCACTGCAGTGACCATTTCCCTGTCAGGATATGCCTACTGACCGACCGTGTCTGGGAACAGGTG
The DNA here is from genome assembly GCF_023864345.2 of Schistocerca serialis cubense. Lineage (NCBI taxonomy): Eukaryota > Metazoa > Arthropoda > Insecta > Orthoptera > Acrididae > Schistocerca > Schistocerca serialis. Next base: position 253,091,559 of record NC_064647.1, on the reverse strand, counting down.
GACGGCGTCACTGTCACGGTCGACCGTGTCTCCGGTGTGTCTGTGCTGGAGTCTTCGGACACTGCCTTTGTGCCGGTGGGCTGAGGAGTGCCAGCCAATGGCCAGGGACAGGTGTAAAACAGTGTCGGGACTGGTCGAAATCTGTGTAGGACCGGAGCTCCGACGTAGATTTCCTGCATACCGCGAACCGTTGCTGTGACTTTTGGGCTTCCCGAAGTGTCCCTCTCAGTTCTTCTAGAATCCTTGCCACCCTCGCCGTCTCCTCACTGTCATTATCGTCGAGATTTCCTTTGAATGAGCTGGGTAGGAACTTTGTTAATGATTTGTCAACATTGATTTCTGTCTTATTATAGGTTTTCTCTCTCTACTGCATCCCACTTACTCCTCTCCTCTTGATATCTTCATTAATCTGGTC